>NC_087481.1:797500-1101376 GCF_036417665.1 Passer domesticus | reverse complement strand
AGTCTGCAGGACAGCCCCACTGCCAATGCCATCCTGCCAGGGATGCACTGGGAGGATTTCCTTCCCCTTCCCTCTGGCACAGAGGCAAATCCCATCCTCTCCTTGCCCTGTCTTCCTCAGACAAGCTGAGAATAGGCACCAGGGAGGACAAATCCCCATGGCAGAACCTCATGGAAGAGGCAGATTTGAGCGGCTCCATGTCACAGGAATCTAACAAGGAGGAAAATTCCCTGAGATCCCGCAGGAGGAGGGGCTTCAAACCCAGCGCAGGGTGCTCTGAGGAGGAAAGATCCACCCTGTGCCAGGAAGGTGGACAGAGCTTCAGCCAGGGCTTGGAGCTGGTGGTCCATGAGCAGCTTCCTGATGGGGAGAAGCCCTACAAGTGCTTGGAGTGTGGGAAGAGCTTCAGGCAGAGCAGCACCCTGATCAGCCACCAGATGATCCACACTGGGGAATGGCCCTACGAGTGTGGGGAATGTGGGAAGGGCTTCAGCTGCAGCTCAAAACTTGTCAGGCATCAACGCATCCACACTGGGGAGAGGCCCTACGAGTGTCCTGAGTGCCAGAAGAGGTTTCACACCAGCTCGAATCTCCTCCAGCACCAGCGGATTCACACAGATGAGAGGCCCTTCCACTGCCCTGATTGTGGGAAGAGCTTCAAGTACAACTCCTACCTCATGAAGCACCAGCGCATCCACACTGGGGAGAGGCCCTACAAGTGTCCCGAGTGTGGGAAGAGGTTTCACATGAGCTCCAATCTCCTCCAGCACCAGCAGATTCACACAGATGAGAGGCCCTTCCGCTGCTCTGACTGCAGGAAGGGCTTCAACCGCAACTCCCACCTTGTCACCCACCGGCGTATCCACACTGGGGAGAGGCCCTACGAGTGTCCCCAGTGTGGGAAGAGCTTCAGACAGAGCTCTCATTTGAACAGACACCAACACAGTCACCAGTAAGGGAAGACATGCAAATGCTGCAACTGCAGGAAGAGCTTTGGGCACTGCTCCAACTTCATCCCCCATGGGAGAACCACGTTTAGAAGAGCCCTGGTGATACGTGTTCCCTGTGATCCATGCTGGGAAGACACCTGTTCGTTTTCCTTCCTCTGCCAATGACATGATGTGACACTGAAGAACATGAGGGTCTGGCCAGGGCTGTGTCATTACATTCACTCCGACCTCAGGTCATTGCCAGGGGCAGGAAAGGGACTCTCTATCTCCCCCTGAGGAGAAGGGTGTCCTTTCCAGGCAGGAGGAAATTATGGCCAGGAAGATGCAGTCAGTTGTGTTGTAGTTTTCCCTTTTTTATAACCCTTCTGTTGTCAATATTGTTTCTCTTACTGTTTGTTCTTTATCTCGTTGCTGTTCCAAATAAATTGTTCTTATCCCAGCCCAGGATCTTTGGCTTTTGTGCTTTCCATGGGAGGTGGGAGAGCAGCGAGCAGCAGCACAGTTTTAGCTGGAGCAGGACATTGGGGAATCCCATTCCTAAACCCCAGCCTGTGGAAACCGAGCATCCCAGCTGGTCCCAGCCCAGGTGGCCATGGCAACAGCCTTGGGAGAGGGTCCCTGCCTGGGGCTGTGGGAACCTCTTCCCTCTGGTGCCCAGGGACAGGACTGGAGGGAACGGCTGCAGCTGAGTCGGGGCAGGCTCAGGTTGGATCTCAGGAAAAGGTTTTTCCCCAGAGGCTGCTGGGGCACTGCCCAGGCTCCCCAGGGAAGGCTCCCAGCTCCAGGGCTCTCTGAGCTCCAGCAGCGCTTGGACAGCGCTGCCAGGCCCAGGCTGGCATTGTTGGGGTGTCCTGTGCAGGGCCAGCAGTTGGACACCAGGATCCTGATGGGTCCCTCCTAGCTCAGCAAATTCTGTGGATCTGGGGGAACAGGGGCCTGGTGATGGTTGCCACGGAAACTGACTGTAGGAATGGGGCTGGTGATGGTTGCCCACTAAGGATCAGATTTGTCACAGGCACTCAGAGGGGTTCCATGGGGACTTTCCAAGAGTCTCCAGGCTGTTCAAGAGCTGGAATGTCACAGGCAGAGACAGGGGCTCCATGGACACCTCCCAGGGGTTTCTGGGGATGGTAAAGAGCCCTGTGCTCAGAGGCAGTCACAGCCATTCCATGGTGACATCCCAGGGGACCTTGGGCTGCAAAGGCACCGATCTGTCACAGGCACTCACAGGGGCTCCACGGTGACATCCCAGGAGTCCCCAGGCTGCCAAAGAGCTGGGATGTCCCAGACACTCACAGGAGTTCCTGTCATGGGCAGAGTGGGAGCTTCAGGCAAAAGCTTCATTTCTTTATTGGAGAAACTCCTGCTGAGTCATGAGGTGGAGAAATGACACCCAACACACACCATGGATC
Organism: Passer domesticus; assembly: GCF_036417665.1. Classification (NCBI taxonomy): domain Eukaryota; kingdom Metazoa; phylum Chordata; class Aves; order Passeriformes; family Passeridae; genus Passer; species Passer domesticus. The sequence continues at coordinate 1,099,014 of NC_087481.1, read as the reverse complement.
CTCAAACCCCTGCAGGACCCCTAGACTTCTAAAATTCCTTCTGAAAGAGGAGACTGAGAACGGCTGGATCGAATCCCAGGCCCAGACTTTGTCAAAGGTGTAAAAGATTGGCAGGTAGTATTGAACCTTAATTCAATTTGTCTTACAGGATTAACAATGGAATACCAGATATATTTATATAAATATGGCTCTGATTGATTCTGATCATGATTAGATAACATGCCTTATTTACACCACAGAGTAAATTAAAAAAACCAAACAAACAGTTATTTACTCCACAATACGGGAACTATAACAATTATTTGAATATAGTGCCCCAGGAAGCAATTTTGCAGTCAACAGGGCCTGGCTGGATCTGTTGGAGCCCATTGCAGGCAGAGCCTCCTGCTCCAGCAGGAACTGCCTTTCCTGTGCCAGGAGCAGGGCAGGTCCCGCTGCAGGAAAAGCCCCAGGCCAGCCTCAGCAGAGGGAAGGGCTCGGGCACAAGGGCAGAGTGCCATGCTGGGAGCTGTGCCAGGCAGAGCCTGAGGCACCAAAGGCACCTTGGCAGCAGCAGCTGCTTGCAGGGCATGGCCAGAAGCCTCCCTTGGCAGCCCGGCCTGGTGGCCAGCACTGCAGAGCTGCTGCCTCAGGGCTCATTTCTGCCTGGGCTCTGAAAAGCCACTTCTGCTCCAGGAGCCTGCCTGGGAAGCCATTGGCCCCAGCACCTTGGGCACAAGATATGAATGAGAAAACTCTTCATGCCAGCAGAGACAAGGCAGGGGCAGAGGAAAGGGGAGAGCCAGGCCCAGGGAACAGGGCTGCCATGGTGATGGCTGTGAGGTCACTGCCCCTGCAGCAGCCTGGCTGCCCTCAGCAGACATTCTGGCCAGAAGTGTTGTGATGGCACCCAGCACATCAGAGAACCCACACAAGAGGAATTCTGTCCTTGGGGATGAGGGTGTTTCACTGGGTCAGGCTGCACAAAGCTCCTGCTGTTGGATAATTCCTGAGATGGGCATCCGCTTCTCTGGAAAAAACAGTTGCAGTTTTGTGCCATTCTCATAATTGAAAAATATTTCCTCCTTTTAACAAAAGTAAATCCACTCTCATTTAGTTCAGAGATATTGAGCCTTGTTCTGTCACTGCAAGATTTGGGAGAACGTAACTTTGACCACTATTTTTCCATTTTCACACATCTTGGAGAGGACCCAAACATCTCCCAAGATGAGGTTTGGAGGCCTCATCACATAACCAGCAGGGAGAGGCTGATGGCTGTGGGCTCAGTGGTGTGGAGACTGAGGACAGAACAGGAGTAGCCTGGGAGGGATTGAAGGGTGGTTTCAGAGAGGCTGGAGCTTCATATTTAAATGATCCTGAGAAAGATAATGGCACCAAGGGCAGCTGAGGAGGCCCGAAGTGGACACCAGGAGAAAGGAATTTCCCTGCCAGGGCAGGGCTGTGGTGCAGCACGTCCCCCAGAAGGAGGCTGGAGCAGACCAAGGCTTTGTGTGGGCAGGCAGAGGCAGGCAGGAGGCAGAGCTGTCATCAAAGGAAGGGGCCAGCCAGGTGGGGCATCCGGGGGATGACGACAGCCTGCAGGGACACAGGTGCAGGTTTGCTCAGCATCAGAAACACCTTTCCCTTGCTTGTCCCCACCTGTCATCACTGCCTCCAGTGTTCTGCTTTACCTGGAACATGGGGATACTTTTTCAGTCCTGTCCCTCAAAAGGATCTATTTTAAGTATGAGAAACTTCAGTGTTTCACTCCCTTTTGAGTCCCTGAGAAGTTTTTTGAGCACACACTGAGGGACTGAGTCTGATGCAAAGAGCACCAAAGCCCCAGAGGGTCATTAAAGTCCTTGTGCTGTGTCTGTGCTGCTGAGCTGGGCCGGGCTCCTGGCCCAGAGGCAGCTCCTGGCAAGGGCAGCACTGCAGAGAGACAGCTCTGGCCAGGAGCAGCTCCTGTGCACAGCCCAGCAGGGCTGGGGCACTGCCAGGGCAGCTCAGGGACACCAGCAGGGCACAGCCAGAGCTGACAGGAGCTCAGCACTGGCAGGGGCTGGGGGATGTCCCAGAGGGGGCTGTGTCACAGCGGCACCTCTGTGGCTGTGTCCTAGAGGCACAGAGCAGCTGTGATGTCAGCAAGGGGCCGTGTGACAGCACAGAGTGGGCTGTGTGAGGTCACAGGTTGGGTTATGACATCACAGAGTTTGTTGTGTGAGGTCACTGAGCAGCTGCAGCATCATAGAGGAGACTGTGTGACATCACAGATCAGGCTGTGGCATCATGGCATGGCTGTATGACATCATAGAGAGGACTGTGTGGTGAAAGTGTGTGCTGTGACATTACATAGTGGCAGCATGACATAACAGAGAGGGTTTTGTGACATCAGTGAAAGGGTTGTGACATCACAGAGCTGGCTGTGATGTCACAGAATAGGATGTGAGGCCATGGAGTAGACTGTGCCATCATGAAAGGTGACTGTGACATAAGAGAGTGGCTTGTGACATCACTGGGTGGCTGTGTAACATCATAGAGCAGGCTGTGACATCACAGAACAGACTGTGATGACACAGGGTGAGTTTGTGACATCATAGAGTCTTCTGTGACATCACAGTGCAGCTCTATGGTATCAGAGAGTGATAAGCCAGCACTAGCCCTGTGATATGATGAGGGGGCTTTGTGACAGCACAGAGCAGGCTGTGACATCACAGAGTAGGCTCTGTGACATCATAGGCTGGACATCATAGAATGGATTCTGCCATCACCGGGTGCCTGTGTGTGTGACATCATAGAGGGACAGTGACCTCAGAGACCACCCTGTGACATATAATGGCTGTGTGACATCCCAGGGTCAGTTGTTTGTTATCACAACATTATCTGTGACATCATAATATGGGCTGTGACATCACAGGGGCTGTGTGACATCACAGGGGCTGTGTGAGGTCACTTGGGACGTCACTCTGCCCCAGTCCCCCTCACAGTTCCCCCAGAGCAGTCCAACGCTGCTCGTGCACAGTGGGGTCCCCTGTCCCCCCGGGTACCCCCGCCCCCGGCACCGCAGCCTCCCCCAGAGGATGTTCCACGAGATCGACCCCAGAGCCTGACACGGGGACGGGGGGCCAGGGCCCTGGGGGGTGGGACAGGGGGACAGGGACCCCCCGGCAGCGTCCCCGTGTCCCCCAGGGCCAGAGCCTGGGCCAGGGCTCCTTCACCCTGTTATGAATGATGGCTTGAGAGCGCTGAAAAAATCCCCAACAAGGGATCAGCAAAAACCAGATTTAATATTAAGTGACAGCACCACAAAGTTCCTTGGCAAGAGTCACTCTGCTCCTGACTGGACTTCCCGGCACACCAAGGAAACAAAGTAACAACAAAACCAAACAAAATCTAGGCAGTCAAACCAGAATTGAACCAGGAATTGTCCCTACACCTGTGTGTGTGTGTGTGTGTGTGTGTGTGTGTGTGTGTGTGTGTGTGTGTGTGCGTGTGACAAAAGGACAGCGATGCCAAGGACAAAAGGAATACAGCTGAAAAGCTTAACAGAGCTCAAACTTAAAAGGACTTAACTTATACCTTAACCTTAATTTCTGCCTTAAACTTCACTATTTAGCAAAAGAACATCACTTAACACTATATAACCTTACTTACAACTTATGACTTGCAATTTATCAGTGGAATAACATTTAACAATATTTAACTGAGCTTAGGACTTACATTAAACATAACAACTTAGCAGAAGAACAACTCCTAGCAGCAACTCTTATAACAACTTAGCTTAGACATCATGCTGTAACCTTACTTAGAGCCCTGACTTAGTGAGAAAGCCAAAGCACTCAAACCCCTCCGACAGCAGCATTTCTGCCACATTTCCCCAGTACAGGCACTCCTGTGTGCACACAGACACAAAGAGTCAGTGCAAGGCACCTGTGAGAAATTCCCCTGCAGGCAGCAAATGCTCCCTGTGGATGCTTTGGCATCTCCCCAGCTGGTGTAGGGTTGAGCCTGGAGGAGTGGGGGGATCGGCCCAGGCTCCCTCGTTGTTCAGGATCCCCGAGTGCAGCAAACGGGAGAGTTCCCGGCTGGGAGAGGCTCCACTCAGAGGGAGTCGCTGGCCCAGGAGAGCTCCAAGGGGCTCCTTTTGCAGTGCTGTTTGTAGGGCCCCAAGAGAGGGGCTGCAGTCACAGCAATGGTTCATCCTGGCCGCACTTGGCATCAACAGCTTTCTTTGGCACTGTGAGAACAGGGATGTTGTGCCACTGAGGGAACAAAACCAGTTCCCAGGGCTGCTCCTCCAGCAACCAGGAGCTGGTTGGGCAGCAGCAGTGCCTGGAGCAGACAGTGCTTGTGCTGAGCTGCAGCGGAGCTGAGCCCAGGGGCTGTTGGCCAAGGCCGAGGCCCAAGGAGCATTTCTGAGCTGGCAGGGCGGCCTGAGAAGGGGAGGGGGGAATGCAGTAGCACAGGGCCCATGGAACCAAGGGACCATTGTGACATTGTGGGGCCCTGTGAGACCAAGGGACCATTGTGATACTGTGGGTCCTTGTGAAACCAAGGATCCACCGTAACATTTTGGGGTTTCACTCAATCATAGAGAGCACTGTGACATTGCTGGTCCTCATGGCACCATGGGGACCGTACTGACGCTGTGTGGCTCCGTGGAATGTAGGGGTCATTGTGATACTGTGAGGCCCCATCAAACCAATGGTCCATTTTGACACCATGAGGACTCATGGAAATGTGGAGACCATTATGATACTTTTGGTTGTCATGGAACCACGGGGCCATTGTGACACTAAGAGGAGTCATGGGATCATGGAGATCATTGTGACACTATGAGGCCCCATGGAATAAGCAAATCATTGTGACATTGTGAGGCCTCATGGAACCAGTGAGACCATTGTGACCCTGGGGGTCCTCACAGAACCAAGAGGACCATTGTGATACTGTGGGGCCTTGTGAAACCAAGAGGCCTTTGTGACAATGCAGGGCTCATGGAACCAAAGGGCCATTGTGATATTGTGGGGCTTCCTGGAATCAATGGTCGGTTTTGATATTGTGGAGCTCAAGGAGACCATTGTGACACTGCAAACCCCCAGGGTCCAAAGGTCCATTGTGACATTGCAGGGCTGATGGAACAGAGGAGTGACTTGACATTGTAAGGCCTGTGGAAGCACGGAAACCATGGGGGCACTGCAAGGCTACATGGGACCATTGTGACCCTGCAAGGCCTTTTGAAACCTGGGGGCCATTGTGACATTGTGAGTCCCCATTGAAAAAAGGGTCCATTGTGACACTGCTGGACCCCATGGAATCAAAGCACCATTAGGATACTGCTGGGCCCCATGGAACCAAGGTGCCATTGTGACACTATGGGGCACCATAAATCCAAGAGAACATGGAACAGGTCTGGCTGGTTTGGCATCCCAGAGATTACCTGACTTCTCCAGCTGACCTTGGCATGTTGAAGGTCTCTTCTAATCTGCTTCTGAAACACTGGGGCTCCGTGCTTTCCATCCTAGTGAAAAGAATTGTCCTCGGCCAGGTGCCCATGGCCAAATTTGGGTTCCACCGACAACATTCCCTATTGTGACAGACTGGAGGAGATTGTTGGCACGAAACATTTTATGTGTGGGGGAGGAAGGGGCAGATCCAAACTTGCCCTGCCCTGGAACCCCAGTACTGCCCTGCCCTGCAACCCCAATCCTCCCAGAGCCTCTATCCCAGCCCAGCAGTGGCTGCCAGTCTCTGGCACAGCACAGGCAATGCTCCACAGCCACCTCTGGAGCCCCCAGCCCAGCTCCTGAGTGACCAAATGAGCCCAAGTCCCCCCTGGGAGAAGGACCCAGGAAGACCAAGGGGTATTGAAGGCTGACCATGAGGCAAGGACACATCTTGACCCTACATCCTCTTGGAATTTCTGTCTGAACACTGCCGGAATCCAGGAGTTGGTAGCTGTGTGTGTGGTTCTTAAATCTTATTTTTCTCTCTTTCTATGTCTACTTCTATTTCCCTCCTCTGGCAAATTTTGATTAACTTAAAATTGATCAGGCTTAGAGTTTGTCAAGTGGAATGGCCAAGTTAATGCTTTCAGAAATGTTTTTTGTTGATTGAATGTCATATTAAATCTTTTGCCGAAGTTTCTCTGATCTTCTAGAGTTTCCAGTAAAGGCTGCTTTCAGCTCCTAAGAATCTCTTGATGGTATTTCTCTAGTACATCCAACTCAGAGGACACAAACAATTGCAATTCCTTTTAAATGTCTCCATGAGAGAATTTTATAGTGGATGGGGGTCAGGGTTTGTCTGTCCTGCTTGGCACAGCCCAGGCAGGGCTTTCCCAGCCACATTCCACACTCCATTGCCCAGCTGGAGCCGCTGGTGCCTCTGAGTTCTGCTGGCCCAGCCCCAGGGACGCTCTCCTTGTCTGCCCATTCCCCCACGGTCTCTGGGCAGGGGTGGCCTCAGTGGGGGCTGCTGACATCCTCAGCAACTTGGAGGCTGCTGCTGGATTTCACTGCTCCAGAGGCTTGTTCAGCCTTCAGCCTTTCAGTGCAGGAATTCAGTGTCCCAGGGTTCATTAACGTTCAGAACACCTTAACAAGCCAAGCCTCTCGGGATAGTTTTTTTCAAATCAATTTTTTCAAATACACCTTTCAAATAATTGTGGTTAATTAGACTGATTTCAGGAGTGTATTCAAACTGGATACATTCTGCTTAAAAAGACAGTGCGAAAACATTCTTTAGGTCCTGTTTGTTTGTTTTTTTTTTTTTTCCCCAGTTAATAAATGGATATGTGCAATCTGCAATTGATATTGAATCCAGGTACCTCCTGATGCAGTTTGAATAGATATGAAAATCAAGACCCTTCATGGCTGACAATCAATCAGACTCTGTCCCTACCCCCTCCCCACCATTTCCCCCATCCAAGCCCTGGCACTCAGAGCAGCCTTGTGCAAATCTGAGCTCCCTCCAGCCCAGGCTGCACCTGCAGCTTTCAGCTCCTTGGCTCCAACTCCCACCTGCTTTCCTTGGAGAAGGAGCTGCCCGGGACACAGAGGGATGTTCATTTCTTGTCAGCCAACAAAGCCAAGGGAAGGCACAGCTCCATCAAATGCCAAAGTCATTCCTCTGCTGGATATTAAATCCACTTCCCACAGCAGACAGTCTCAGAGCAATGGAAAACACCTTCTGTGCCCAACACAGATCCCAAGGGCACCCCCCCAACCCTCCCTGCCCCGATTCTGCCCAAATTTGCTCTTTGCACACACGAGTCACAGATTGAAGTCACGAGCTCCCTCCATGCCCAGAGGGAGGAAAAGAGAGAAAGGGGATGAAGAGCTCTCCTGTGCAGAGCCAAGGTCCAAGTGCCCCTGCAGTGGGTACCACAACTTATGAGGTTTGTGTCCTATGGGGTCAGGGCCTGGTGACACTCAGAGGCACAGAAATGTTCCTTGCCAACAAACACAAATTGAACATGATACTGTTTAATAACCATCACAGCTCTTCCTTCAGCTCTCTGTGATGATCCAGCAGCATCTGACATGTCCACCATCCCCAAGAGATTTCCATACTGGAACAGCTTCAGACAAAGACATAACAAAAGGTAATTCTGTGATAGAAATACAATGAAGATGATGACTAATGTGATATTTATTTGAACTTCAGAAAGACTGGGCAACTTACTGAAGCTCAAAGCATGAAACCAGTCAGTTGAGAGGCACTTGAATGACCAGAGAGCAGCTGAAGGAGGAAATCCGAAAGCAGCAGGAAGGACATAGATCCAGCTGGTCTCGTGAAGAGATGTCCTTAGACATGGCCATTTAAACAGCAGAGCTGGAAACACCTGATGGAAGAGGGACATTAAATACTAGACTAAATGTTGGTGGAAAAGGTAGAGGGGAAGATCAGTCTTTCTTCTCCTGCATCAGTAGATGAGATCCAGGAAATTCCTGCTCCTGATGGGAAAACTCTGCCATTTCTTACAAGTACTGAAGTGACCCAAATAATAAAGGTTTGCTTGTATATTATGAAACTAACAGATACTGAAACCTGTGCCCCTTTTCCAGGCAGCCATCAGTTGTGTGCCCATGAACAGGCAGTGCCACTTGTGCCTTGAGGTGCCCAGCTGGGATTGGATCTCTCCGAGAACACCTGAGGGAGAGCAGAGCACCTTGCAAGCTGCAGGTCCCTGACAGCCCCGCAGGGCTCCTGTCCCATCAACATCTGCTCTGCTGCAGTCTGAAACAGGGCCCAGCATGGTGGCGGGATCATCAGAGAGCTGAGGTGTGTGCTGGAATTCAATGCCCTCCCCATGCCGCAGCAGCCCTGCATTTCCCTGCTCCAGCCTTGGTCTCCAGCACAGCCATGGAGGCTCTTTGGGCTCCTGACTGTTCCTGCAGCCCCCAAGGGCAGCTGAGCTCTGCCTGTGGCACAGTCAGCCCTGGCCAGCGCAGGCCATGCTCAGCAATTGCTTGTGTGTGCCTGGCCTTGCTGTCAGCCCCGGCAGCGGCTGCGTGGCCCCTTGGTGGCCCTGTGCTGGCCCAGCCATGGTGGCCCAGCCCCTGTGCAGGCCCAGCCCAGGCCAGGAGCATTGCGGCTGGGAAAGGCCCCTATGCCGTGGTGCCCACAGCAGCCTTGGGGCTCTGTGCCCCATGGCCTCCCTGCTGGGCAGCCTCTGTCAGCTCCTGCACAGCCCCTGGCACCTGTGGGCCTGCACAGACAGCCCTGGCCCCAGGCTCTGCCGGCCTCTGGGCCAGCAGAGAGGCTGGCCAGGGCTGGCCATGGCTGGGAACAGGCCCTGAGCTCCGCAGGAGGATGGAGCTGGGCCACAGCCAAACTCAGCCCAGGGCAAAGCTGGGCTCAGCAGCCAGGGCTGCCAAGGGCTGGGCACAGAGGCTGGCACTGACAAATGTCCTGGGCCCCCTCCCTGCTCTGTCCATGCCACCAAGGGCACAGAGCAGCCTCCTCTCTGGGGCACTTGCCTCTTTTCAATGCCTTGCACAGGCGCTGGCCCTGCCCTACAAGGCCTGGCTTGAGTCCTGCCCCTGCACGCTCAGCCAGGCTGAGATGGACACTGATGGTTTCTGGGGCAGGCTCTCTGAGCCCAGCCCAGCTCCCTGCAAGCTCTGCCAGCTGCCCTGAGCTCTGGGCAGCACCAAGGGCCTCTCCCCAGCCCAGCCCAGCCGGCTCTGGCCCCACAGCTCTGCTCAGCCCAGGCTGCTCTGGCCACTGGCCCCACGGCCTCAGCCCCTGCCAAGGGCACAGCAGCAGCTGCAGCTCACACAGGACTCAGCCGCAGCCATGGGGGAAGGTGCTGGGCCAAGGCCAAAGGAGGCTCCCTGGCTGCCCTGCTCCCCTCTGGCTCAGGTGCTGAGAGCTCTGCAGCCCCTGCTGCCATCCCATGTGCCCAAGGCAGCACAAGAGCCCCGGCCTTGGGGCCCTCAAGAGCTGCCCTTAGCCCAGTCAAAACAGGACCAGATGTGAAAAATTGCTCTATTCTACAGCCAAGAACCATGGTTTGTCCTAGAGCCTGTAGCAAAAGGTGCCTGAAGAAACTCGAAGCCGACCACTAAGATTTTGGAGTCGAAGCTACAGAAAGTCTGAAGCCAACTATACTCCAACAGAGAAAGAAATTTTAGCAGCCTATGAAAGAGTCCAAACTGCCTCAGAAGTAATAAGTACCGAAACACAACTCCTCCTAGCACCCCGACTACCAATACTGGAGTAGATGTTCAAAGCAAAAGTTCCCTCTACCCACCATGCCACCAGTGCTACATGGAGTAAGTGGATTGCTCTCATAACACAGCGCGCCCGTATTGGAAAGCTGAATCACCCTGGGATTCTGGAAATAATTACAAACTGGCCAGAAGGTGAAAACTTCAGTCTCACTGATTAAGAGGAACAAGAAGTGACACGTGCTGAAGAAGCTCCTCCATATAACCAACTGCCAGCGGAAGAAACACGCTATGCTCTTTTTACTGATGGTTCCTGTCGCATGGTAGGAATGAATCGGAAGTGGAAAGCAGCTGTATGGAGCCCCACACGACAGGTTGCAGAGGCCACTGAAGGAGAAGGTGGATCAAGCCAACTTGCCGAACTCAAAGCTGTTCAACTGGCCTTGGACATTGCTGAAAGAGAGAGGTGGCCAAAGCTCTACCTCTATACTGATTCATGGATGGTAGCCAATGCTCTGTGGGGATGGCTGGAGAGGTGGAAAGAGGCTAATTGGCAGCGTAGAGGAAAACCAATTTGGGCTGTTGAAGAGTGGAAAGACATCGCTACCAGGGTAGGGAGGCTACCTGTGAAGGTCCGCCATGTAGATGCCCATGTGCCCAAGAGTAGAGCCAATGAGGAGCACCAAAACAATGAGCAGGTAGACCAGGCTGCAAAGATAGGGGTGTCCAAGATAGACCTAGATTGGGAGCACAAGGGAGAGTTATTCCTAGCTCGATGGGCCCATGATGCCTCAGGCCATCAGGGTAGAGATGCCACCTATAAGTGGGCACGAGACCGAGGGGTGGATTTAACCATGGACAGTATTTCTCAGGTTATCCACGACTGTGAGACGTGTGCTGCCATCAAACAGGCCAAGAGGGTGAAGCCCCTATGGTATGGTGGGCGGTGGTCCAAGTACAAGTATGGGGAGGCCTGGCAGATTGACTACATCACACTGCCCCAGACACGCCAAGGCAAGCGCTACGTGCTTACAATGGTAGAAGCCACCACAGGGTGGTTGGAGACCTATCCTGTGCCTCATGCTACTGCCCGTAACACCATCCTGGGCCTTGAAAAGCAAGTCCTGTGGAGACATGGTACCCCGGAGAGGATTGAGTCAGACAACGGGACTCATTTCAAGAACAGCCTTATCAGCACCTGGGCCAGAGAACATGGCATTGAGTGGGTGTACCATATCCCCTACCATGCACCAGCTGCGGGAAAAGTAGAAAGGTACAATGGGCTGCTAAAAAACACCTTAAAAGCCTTAGGTGGGGGATCTTTCAAAAATTGGGAGCAGCATCTGGCAAAGGCCACCTGGTTAGTTAATACCCGAGGCTCTACTAACCGAGTGGGCCCTGCCCAATCAGAGCCTTTGCATAGAGTAGATGGAGACAAAGTCCCAGTGGTACATGTCAGGGGTTTGTTAGGGAAGACAGTTTGGATCAATCCTGCCTCAAGTACAGACAAACCCATTCGCGGGGTTGTTTTTGCTCAGAAACCAAGTTGCACATGGTGGATAATGCAAAAAGATGGAAGAACACGATGTGTACCTCAGGGAGATCTGATTGTTGGGTGAGAACCATGTATAAATATCACTGTTTGCTGAATGTTACCACCATTGTCTGTGTATAGCTGTATATTAGATGTATAATGTATGTGTTTGTAGAGTTAGAATATATATATTAGTTTTAGTAGTAAGGTGACGATATGGGGATAAGGGGTGGAATGTCCTGGGTTGACTATATGATGCTTTTATCCCCAATCGTCTTGTTCTGTTTATACTGAATAACAAGTTTTACACCTTTAAGACTCTCTTCCAGACAGTGAGGAGGGGAGGGAAGAAGCGCGCAGTTTGTTTTCAGACTGCTCTCACTCCTCCACATTCCTGCTCCTGGACTGTGTTGTCTGCGGATGGACAGACAGCCGGACAGAGCTCCTTTTTTCCCTTTTTCTTGCTTTTAATTAGTTTTAGCTAGCTGAGGCAAAGAAGTTCTCTGCATTGTGATTTTTTTTTTCCTTTTTTCTTGGACCTGTTCAAGCCTGCTCTGGACTGAACACCCAGAAGAGCACCGGCAGCTCCACCTGTGGCCCCCCTGGCCGGGCCTGGGCCACGGCGTTTCCAGCACCAGAGAGACTGATCAGAGACTGAGTGAGCCGAGCTGCAACCTGGGGAGGGGACTGTTCTGAGTTTGCTTTCTTTGGAGCAGTGAGAAGTTTTATTGTTAATATTGTTTGGTTTCTATTGTTTAATAAACAGGTTTCTTTCCACTTTTCTCCAAGGAGATATTTTCTCCCGAACCGGTTGGAGGGGGGAGGGGCAATTGAATCTGCTTTTGTAGAGAAGCCCCTTTGGGGGTTATCTCCCAAACTTGCCCTAAACCAGGACAAGTGGGGACAAAACAGCTCCAACAATTCCTGATTTGCAAAGCTGTCAGTGGTGGACGGAGAAGGGAGGTCAGGCTGCTTTTGGGGTTGAGGAAATGCTGAAACCAGCCTGATTCATTTCATCTCCTCCTGTCCTGGCTGATCTCTCCTCTTTCCCCTTCTACCCACTGGCTTTTGTCTCCCACCAGGCCCCCCAGTGAAGAGCCTGGCTCTGTGTTCTCCATCAGCTCCTGGCTGGCACTGCCAGGCTGGGATGAGGAGCCCCTCAGCCTTCCCTGCTCTGGGCTGGACAAGCCCAGCTCCCTCAGCCTCTGCTCACAGCCCAAGGGCTCCAGCCCCACCTTGGAGGCCCTTCCCTAACCCTGCTCCAGCTGCCAGACATCTTTCCTGCCCTGGGGAACCCAACCCAGACCACAGTGACCTGGATAATCCATGTCCTTGATGTCCTGGTCACACAGCCCTGGCCCCTTGTCCCCATGTCAGGCGGTGGGGTGGATCCTGTGGAACATCCTTTGCTGGAGGCTGTGGCTCCAGGTGGGCTGGGGGGATACCGGGGGACAGGGACCCCGCTGGGCATGAACAGCATTGGACTTGTTGGGAGAAAATGTGAGGGGGAGCTGGGGCAGAGTGAGCACCCAGTGACCTCACACAGCCCTCCTGGGATGTCACACAGCCCCTCTGGGATGTCACAGCCTGCTCTGTGAGGTCACAGCTCATTCTCTAATGTCACACAGCTGGTCTCTGATGTCACAGCCAACTCTGTGATGTCATAGTCTGCTCTGTGATGTCAAACCTCTGCTCTGTGATGTCACAGCTGGCCTGCTGATGTCGCAGAGGATGTCATAGCTGCTCAATGACTTCACCTAACCCACGGTGTGATGTCATAGCCCACTCTGTGACCTCATGTTCCCAGATGATCAATTGTCTACACCAGGTGAGCTCACACCTGGAGCTTGATCTCCCGAACCCCAGGCCTGTGGAAAGCACACAGTGCCCATTGTATGAGAAGGGGAACTGGAAGCTCACCGGCCTCAGTGTCCTGCCAGCTCAGCCAGGCCCACTGGAACATTGGGGTCCAGACCACCAGGGACCACCAGAGAGACCCCCAGGTCAGAAGAACACATGGGTAAAGGGGAAGGGAAATATTTTAATGATTCTGGGAAATGATTATCATATGAGTGCTTAGTCCAGGACAATCAACGAATATGTGTGCAAAATACAGAAAAGAAACAGAAACTTTCCTGTACTCAGCATGCACAGCTTTGGGAGGAGCTATCCCCTGTGCATCTGTCTGAATAAAGAATGCTGCTTCTTAATGCTACATTGGGCTTAAGGAGTTTTCTGTTTTACCAAATTTCTGGTAACACTCCATAGGCCAAGGAAAGCTCTGTCTCCTGCTTTTCACAAACAGAGAAGGGCTGGTGGCAGATGTGGGGGTCAGAGGTTGCCTGGGGCACAGTGACCATGAAATAATCAAGTTTTCAATATTCTGGGTAAGCAGGAGGGGCAGCAACAAAACTTCTGCACTAAAATTAGGAAGGGCAGACTTTGGCCTGTTTAGGATGCTGATTTGGGGAGTACCGAATCAGGTACTGATCTTTTAAAGGGAAACAGCCCTTAAAAACAATAGGGTCCAGGAAGGAGAGAGTCATTTCAAGAAAATAATCTTAAGAAGAAAGGAGCAGGCTGGACAGTGTATGGCAAAAGATGAGCTGGTGAGAAAAATTACTGTCCTGGCTGCCCATGGAGCTTTTGTGGTGACTCATGGGAAAAAATTACTTAAAACTCAGGAAGTTTCCAAAGATGATGTTAGGTTACACAGAAAGAAAAGTGGAGCGGTGATAACTCAGTTAGAACTTCACATGGTGGCTTCTATTAAAAAAAAAAAATTAAAAATTAATGGCAAAAGGAGGGATAAGGAGAACCTCTATGTTTTATTGGACACAGTGGAGAATAAAATAACTAAATATAAGGAAAAGGCTGAGCTACTTAACACCTTGTTTGTGTCAATGTTCAATATTAGGACAGGTTGCCCTCAGGACAAGTAGGGCACACTGGTAGATGGGCACAGGGAGCAGAACGGCCCCCTGGAATCCAGGAGGAAGGAGCTGGGGACCTGCTGAGCCACTCAGGTGCTCACAGGTGCCTCTGGGAGCAGATGGGATCCATTCTAGGGGGATGAGGGAGCTGGTGGATGAGCTCCCCAAGCTGCTCTCCATCATTTACCATCAGTCCTGGCTCAGCAGGGAGGTGCCAGAGGAGTGGAGGTGCTAATGTGAGCCCATCCCCAAGAAGGGCTGGAAGGAGGATCTGGGGAACTCCAGGCCTGTCAGCCTGACCTGGGTGCCTGGCAAGGTTATAGAACAGATCACCTTGAGAGCCATCACAGGGCACCTACAGGATGGCCGAGGGATCAGAGCCAGCCAGTGTGGATTTAGGGGTGGCAGGTCCTGCCTGAACAACCTGGTCTTTCCCTTTATGACCAGGTGACCCACCTGTGGATGAAGGAAAGGCTGTGGATGTTGTTTATCTGGACTTCAGAAAAGCCTTTGACACTGTCTCTGACAGCATTCCCTGGAAAAGCTGCAGCCCATGGCTTGGGCAGGTTCTCTCCTCGCTGGGAGATTTAAGAGCTGGCTGGAGGCTGGGCCCAGAGAGTGGTGGGGATGGTGCTGCACCCAGCTGGTGTCCAGGCACTGGTGGTGTCCCCCAGGGAGCTGTGTTGGGCCCAGTCCTGCCTAACATCTTCACTGATGATCTGGGTGAGGGGATCCAGTCCACCATTCACAAACTGCAGATGGCACCAAGTTGGGTGTGAGCGTGGATCTGCTGGAGGGCAGGACAAGAAGACACAGCCTTAAGCTGCACCAGGGGAGGTTTAGGCTGGACAATAGGAGGAAGTTCATCACAGAAAGGGTGATTGGGCATTGGAATGGGCAGGCCAGGGGGAAGGTGGCGGAGTCACTGTCCCTCTCCAGTGGCACTCAGTGGCATGGTCTGAGTGACAAGGCAGTATCAGGGTGTTGGTGGGACTTGCGGATCCCAAAGGTCTTTTTCAGCCAATTTGATTCTGTCATTCTCTGATGACTGGGACACTCTGGGGCCATTGTGACCCTGCAGTGCCTCATGGAACTAAGAGGACCATGATGACACTGCAGCCCCATAGAACCAGGGGTGCATTGTGGTGCTGTGGGCCAAATGGAACCAGGGAGTGCACTGTGACACTCTGGGTCCTTGTGGAACCACAGAGGCCATTGTGACACTGCAGCACCTTGGGGAACCAAGGGGTTTCACCATTTTGACAGTGAGAAACCAAGGAGACCATTGGGAGGCTCCAGGGCCCAGTGGAACCAAGGGGCCGTTCTGACACTGCGGGGCCTCATGGAACCAAGGGGTGATTGTGGCACTGCAGGATCCTGTGTAACCAAGGAGCCAGTGTGCCACAATTGGACCTCAAGGGATCTGGAAGACAGTTGTGACACTGTGTGGCCTTGTGGAAACAAGGAGTCCATTGTGACGCTGAGGGAACTTGTGGAATCACAGACACCATTGTGACAGTGTGGGACCTCATGTAACCATGGGGCCATTGTGACACCCTGGGGCCCCATGGAACCAAGGGACCACTGTGAAACTGCGGCACCAATGAGAACATTGAGACACTGTGAAGCCCCATGGAACCAAGAAGAGCATTGTCACATTTTGGGGCCCCATGGAACCAAGGAGAGCATTGTTGCTCTGCATGGTCTCATTGAAACAAGGAGAGCAGTGTGACAGTGCAGGGCCTGGTGTAAGCAAAGGGCCATTGTGACACTGAGGGGCCACATGGAGCCAAGGACATCTTTGCAGATGACATGAAGCTGGGTGTGAGTGCAGATCTGCTGGAGGGTAGGAGAGCTCTGCACAGGGCCCTGGACAGGCTGGATCCAGGGCCCAAATCCAAGAAAGGAAGGTTTAACAAGTCCAAGTGCCGGGTCCTGCACTTTGGCCCCAACAACCCCTGCAGCGCTACAGGCTGGGGACAGAGTGGCTGGACAGCAGCCAGGCAGAAAGGGACCTGGGGGCACTGATAGACAGCAGGCTGGACATGAGGCAGCAGTGTGCCCAGGTGGCCAAGAAGGCCAATGGCTCCTGGCCTGGATCAGGAATGGTGTGGCCAGCAGGAGCAGAGCAGTGATTCTACCATGGTGCCAAGTCAGGAACTGAAATGGGGAGTGGGGCGAGAGAGGAAAGGAAAAAATGGGATGGGCTTTTTGGAGGGGAGGGGACAGGGGTGGGTAATAAGAAGAAATTTGTACTGCTAGGAGTAAAGAAGAAAAAGTAAAGCAAAGGAAATGCTTGTGGCAGTTTGGGGGTGGCTGCCAGGCAGCCCTGGCTCTGAGCAACAGTGTCTGCAGTGGGGCAGGAAACTCCCAGCTGATGGGAACAAACTTTCTGGCTGACTGCAGAGGCCAGGACAAAGCTGAGTGCTTTCCCTGGTGTCCCCCAGCCCTTGCTGGCCCCAGGGGCTGATGGCATTTGTGCTCCCTCAGGTTCATGTCCCCACAGCAGCAGCATGGGGCTGCTCCCGCCTGCTCTGTGCAATGCAAACAGGGGCTCCTGAGCCAGTGCTGCCGTGGCTGTGCCTGCAAGGATGCGGCACCTCTGTGAGCTGGGCGAGAGGCCAGGGCTGCAGAGGGGGGGATGTGGTTGGCAGCTCCATCAGGACGCTCTGGGACGCTGCCCTGGGCTGTGCAGCGCACTGGGGATGGATCAGCCCCTGCTCTGCTGCTCCTTCCCGTCTCCCCCAGGGCCCTTGCAGAGCCCCAGCCATGCTGTTTGCCCCCAGCCTGCCCACGGCCAGCCTGGGGCTGCTCAGCCTGGGGCTTTTCTGTGCTGAGCACTGGCCTGGCCGTGTTCTTGAGAGAGCCTGGGCAAGGAGCCTGGAGCCCCCAGGGCCTGGCCTGAGGCGTCAGCGCTGCCCCAGCAGTGCCCATGGCCTGGCCCTGCTGCAGCCCCGGCACTGCCACCCCCAGGACTGTGCCCGGCCCCGAGAGCACTCAGGCCCTGCAGCAACACCAGGGTCACCAGGGCAGCGGGGCAGGGCCACGGCAGCAGCACTGGCAACACCAAGTGCTGCTGCTGCTGCTGCTGGGCACAGCTGCTGGGCCAGCACTGATCTGCCCCCAGCTCTGCACACAGACATTGCTGCTGAGTGCTTTCCCTGGTGTCCCCCAGCCCCTGAGCTCCAGAGTAGGCAACAAAAGTGGGATCTCTGCAGAAATCTCTGCTGGGAGATCCTTTAGTTCCTTTAAAGCCACTGAGAGCACAGCCCCTCATTGACACCGTCAGTGGCCACAGGGGATGTGGAGAGAAACAAAATGAGAAGTGGCACAAACAATGACATTTCTTTGTGGACAAGATTAAAAATCTAAACAAAGGGAAAAGAACTTCCAAAATGAAACCAACAGGACATATTAAAGATGATTTTATTACAAATGATTTTCAGAAATTGGCCAGCAGTTTAATGTTTCTGAAACCATCCATTCATCAATCTCCTCACTGCTGCCTTGAGCTCCTGGTTCCTCAGGCTGTAGATTAGGGGATTCAGGGTTGGAGGCACCACCGAGTATAGAACTGACAGGGACAGATCCAGGGATGGGGAGGAGATGGAGGGCGACTTCAGGTAGGAAAATGTTACAGTGCTGAGGAACAGGGAGAGCACGGCCAGGTGAGGGAGGCAGGTGGAAAAGGCTTTGTGCCGCCCCTGCTCAGAGGGGATCCTCAGCACGGCCCTGAAAATCTGCACATAGGAGAAAACCATGAACACAAAACAGCAAAATGCTAAGAAGGTAGTGAAAACAGAAATCCCGATTTCCCTGAGGTGGGATTTGGAGCAGGAGAGCTTGAGGATCTGGGGGATTTCACAGAAGAACTGGCCCAAGGCATTGCCATGGCACAGGGGTAGGGAAAATGTATTGGTTGTGTGCATGAGAGCAGTGAGAAAGGCACTGGCCCAGGCAGCTGCTGCCATGTGGGCACAAGCTCTGCTGCCCAGGAGGGTCCCGTAGTGCAGGGGTTTGCAGACGGACACGTAGCGGTCGTAGCACATGATGGTCAGGAGGAAGAATTCTGCTGAAATGAAAAAGACAAAGAGAAAGATCTGTGCAGCACATCCTGTGTAGGAGATGGTCGTGGTGTCCCAGAGGGAATTGTGCATGGCTTTGGGGACAGTGGTGCAAATGGAGCCCAGGTCGCTGAGGGCCAGGTTGAGCAGGAAGAAGAACATGGGCGTGTGCAGGTGGTGGCCGCAGGCTACGGCGCTGATGATGAGGCCGTTGGCCAGGAGGGCAGCCAGGGAGATGCCCAGCAAGAGGCAGAAGTGCAGGAGCTGCAGCTGCCGCGTGTCTGCCAATGCCAGCAGGAGGAAGTGCCTGATGGAGCTGCTGTTGGACATTTGTGCTGTGCCTTGACATGGGGATCTCTTGAAAAAGTAATCATAGAGTAGTTGGGTTTTGAGAAGACTTTAAGTATCCCAGCCAAGCCTGGGGACACTTTCCCCCCACTGCCTGCCCAGGGCTGTGCTGCCTGGAGCTGTCCCTGCCAGCAGCTGCTTCCCTGTGTCCACGCTGGGCCCTGCCAGTGCTGCCAGAGCCCAACCCAGCCCTAGGGGCTCAGCTCTGCCCTGCAGACCCCTCCCAGCTCTGGCACTGCCCAGGGGCAGCTCTGGCTCTGCAGGTTATCTATGATGGCAACGTCAGAGAAACCCTGAGGAGGATGGAAAAGTGACACAGATGCTACCTCTAGGAAAACCTGTGCTGATTTCTGTCACTGGCTGGTTTATTATTCAGAAAGATATTTATTTTTTTCATTTTTCTCAACCTCAATTTAGAAATGAATATCTATGTGCAATTTTCCATCCAGGCAAACCAGAGCATTAGATTAAAAAGCAGGATTTTCCTATTTATTCCCCCACTGCCTCAGTGTGCTCACTCTATAATCTACTTGGAAATGTTCTGCAGTTAAATGTCATGCTGGGGACAGTCCTGAATAATGCACAATCCTCACCACACAAGAACACATCCAAGCCTTACCATCTGTCTCCTTCCCCCCACATCTTGTCCCCCAGTGCTGGGAAGAGCTTCCCGGGCCGGCTGAGAGCTGTCCCTGGCAGGCAGCAGAGTCCCTGCCCCAGCACAGCGCCCTGGGCTGCAGGAGCCTGCTCTGCAGGACAGCCCTGGGCACCCCTGGCTGCTCTGCACAAGAGAGAATCAGAGAAGGTACTCACAGAGTCTGGAGACATTGGGATGTTCCAGCTTTTGGAGATGGCTCCAGGAGCTGCAGCTGCATTGTCCTGCAGCCAGAGGTTCCTGTGCCAAGGGCTGGCAGTGATTCTGCCCCAGGCACTTCTCAGCACCTTCCCAGCCCTGACTGATTGAAGCTCTCTGTGCCTCTGGGCTGTGCCCGGGCTGGCTGCAGGCAGTGCCCCAGCCCTGCTGGGCTGGCAGAAGAGCTGCTCATCAAGAGAAATGTGCTTTTGAAGCTCTTCTTGCTTACCAGGAGCTGCCTCTGTGCCAGGAGCCCAGCCCAGCTCAGCAGCACAGACACAGCACAAGGACTTTAATGACCCTCTGGGGCTTTGTGCTCAGGCCCTGAACAGTAGTCCCTGAGAGGCAGCTGAAGAAACCTCTCCAGAACTACAAGTCAGAATCCAACTCCAAACTTTCTTGGACTTTTAATGGGTCCCACTGAGGGACACGACTCAGAAAGTGTCCCCAGGTCCCAGGCAGAGCAGAGAACTGGAGGCAGTGATGCCAGGTGGGGACAAAGAGAAGCCAAGTCTTGGTGGCCTGGGGCACAGCATCAGGGTCTGTGCCAGCAAGGGCTGGGAGGAGACACCTTGTCCTGAGGCCCTGGGGCCTCCTGGCACAGCCCCAGCCAGGCTGGGCACTGTCAGCCCCTTGTCCTGCCCTCAGCATCCCCCCCTAGCCCACATCCCAGTGGCCTCAAGGCTGCAAGGAGTCCCTGGGGAGCCTTGCTCAGGAATGGCCCTGGGGGCTCCTGAATGCTCCCAGGGAATGCAGGTTTTTCAAAGGACTTTGGGTTTGGCTTTTGCCTTGGAGTCTGTGAGAGGTTTGTGCAATCATGGCCTCCAATTATCTGCTGTAATTAGTCCCTGGAGAGGCTTTGTCAGTAACAACACTCAGTGGGGCTCATTAATACTTCAAGGTACTTCAGTTATTTTAAGGTACTTGGTGTTTCCCCTTTGATACAGACTCTGGTAGAGGTTTGTGCAATCATGGCCCCAATTATCTGCTTTAATGAGTCCCTTTAGATCTTTGTACTGACACTCAGTGGGGCTCATTAATACTTTGAGATACTCAAGGTTTTTAAAGTACTTTGGATTTTCCTTTTCACACTGAGTCTTTGAGAAGTTTTTGTGCCATGCTGGCTCCCAATTCTCTCCTCCAAGAAGTCCACGAGGAGCCTGTGTTGGGGATGGACCTCATTGGGTCCCATTCATGCTTTGAGACACTTTGGATGTTTCCACTGACTTTTGACTCCTGGACAGGTTTGTGCAATCTCCTCTCAGGGCCTGAGGTTCCAGGGCTCAGCTCCAAATGCACCATGGGGCTTGTTAGCATCAAGCAAGTCCTGACAAACCATGCCCCTGCCTTGATTTCCCTCTGCTCTAGTGCTGTTCATCAGGAAGGTTTCCCGCTGGACAGATATTTCAAAGATCTTCTAGGAAATATGTACTCCTATTTTGAAGGATGTCTTTTATTACTTTTATTATTATACAAGAAGTGATTGCAGCATTCAGTGACTGATATTGATCCAGGGACTCTCCTAAGGAGCTCTGGCCTGGTCAGAGAAGCTGTGCCTTGAGCTCTGATCCAGTGTCAACAACCTTGCTCCACATTCCCCATCCCCATCCTGTCTCTACTCACTCACTTGGGATCTGCTTTGCTTGGAGATCTGACTGCACACAGCCAAAGAGGGGTTTTGTCTTTTTAATTCTTTGAAGCAATCTAAAACTCTTGAGTGTCTCTGTTGAAAACATAGACCCTCCTCAAGTCTGTGCCAAGCCCAAGGTGACACCAAGGTGCCACCAAGGCCACTCCAGACGTGCCATGTGCCAGCTGTGAGGGTGGATCATCATACCAACCTGCACTGGCCATTGCAAAAAGCCAAATTCTGCCTCGTTTTATGTTGATTTCTGTTAGGGACCGGATACCCCCCTACCCCAGAGACAATATTTTCTAAAATGTCCTTGTTGACCACACAGGAAACATATTTGGGGGCCCTGTAATTGTGGCTAGGGCCCCTTAAAGGGGAATGGCATGGCCACTAGGGCCTCTGCAACTCCTTGCCAAATGGCCTGGGCTTGTACGGCCGCTACGTGTTCTGCTGTCCTGAGGCAATTACAGCCTCAATCATCTGCAGGAGTGTGGGTTCCATCTCTAGTGGAAGGGCACGCAGCCCTTTCTTACATTCCAGGTTGGCATTGGCTACCCTCAATGAGGTTAGTAATTCATTTTGAGTCTTTTCATCCCAGACTTGTTTCTCTACTGCCTGTTTAAGGCAATCAATCAATTTCATGCAGGGCTCTCCGGGTTCTTGTCTTATGTTTACATAGTTCAGACTGGGGGTGCTACCATCCAGTACCTGGATTAAAGCTTTCAAAGCCACCTCTTTTATATCGTCCAATACTTCTCTGGGATACCTGCTGCTTGATCATCTGTCAGGCTGTGTTTTCCTTCTCCAGCTAGATGGCTGATTGTCAATTGCACCCTTGCCTCATTATTAGCATAGTCTGCTATTAATTGATTTAGTAAACACTTCCATCCCCCTTTCCCACAGGGTGTATTCTGTAGGTGATAAAAACTTGGTCATATATATTTTAAATCATAGGGGGTTACATGTGCTGTAAACATGGCCCTCATTAGGCCATTGAAACAAGGTGAGTCCTGCCTCTAGTCTCTAGCTGCCCTACACAGCTCTTTGATTTCCCTGTAAACCAATGGCTGATACCTGGGATTCTGCTCCCTTCTTTCATAATGTCCTGGGGTAATGAGGAGTTTCAAGACTATTTGCCAGTCTCCTTCCTTAACTGCTTCCTTCCAGATCCTTTCCCAGGGATCTTCTAGGCTTGAGGGGAGAGGTGGCTCTGGGGAATCCAAACTGTCTTCTGGGGAGGAAGAATAACTTGGAGCAGAAACACTTGGATTAGAAATCGTGTGACAGTTTGGCTTAGTATCCTTGACCATGGGGTTTATATTGTTGCCGGAGGGTGAGTAAAGGGCGCTGCCATTTTGTCAGGTGTTGGGGAGGAAGGACCTTGATTTAGGATGGCGGACTTTTGGGGTGGAGTTCTGGAGCCATGGCCCAGGGTGGAAAGGATGATTGACAGTGGGAGCATGGAGTGCAGTTACAGGGGTGGAGTCTGGAGGTTGGTTCAGGGCAGAAGAGAAAGTTGTGGTAGCAGGAAGTGGAGGAGCCAAGATGGCAGGAGAACGGTCAGGCTCCCGAGCCACATTCAGGCTTCTTCCATCTTGGGTCTCCAGGGCCTGATGCTCCAAGACAGCGTCGCCATTTCCATCTTGGACCATCATGGAAAGTCCAAGAAAGGCAGGTTTCAGGGGAGGTCCCAGGTTAGGAGTGACTGATGGATCAAGTTTTCAACTCAGAGCTTGCTGGTGAAGGGTCTCAAGGATGGTGTAGAAGAACGGGAGCATGCGGGGTGCAATGGTGTCCCTTTTGATTGAAAGGCTGTACAATTTAAATCCCACAGAGTCACAGTATTCGGTGGTATGGATTTCGTCAGCATAAGTGTCTGGAAAATTTTGAATGATCCACCTTACGGTTGATTTTAATTTGTTCTTTGAAAATATTTTGTCATGACCAGTGAGAATTAACTTAAAGTGTCCATATAAGCTCCTTTCTACTTTGGACAACTGACCACCCATTTTTCTCCCTCTCTGCCTTGGGCGGAACAGCCACCGGAACACCCCAAATCAATTATGGGATGTGGATCTGTATTTTAAAAACGTGGTGGCAAAATGGGCGATAAATGTCCTGCATTTTCCCAAACCCAGCTGCAATCCTCCACAGGAGGAAACCATCATCATCCCCACCAATGCGGGCTCAGGTCCCTTGAAGTGATGGGAAATCCACCGGGCCCGGCACAATCCACAATCCCAGGGAGCCCTGGCCTATCTGTCAGCTAACCCCAGCTGATGTAACTGAATGTCAGGGTCCCTGGTCAGGGGCCAGATGTCACAGTGAGGGTGGCTGCAACAAACCTTTCTGGTTCCCTGACTTAAGAGTGAAGTTGGCAAAAAGGAAAAGGAGCGGGTTCAATGGAGTTGCCCAAAAAGAACTTCAATAACGGGGTGAAAAACAAAACACATGGAGAAGTTGAGCACAGTACAAAGGGCAGGATCCAAAGACCTGAGATAAAGGGGAAGCAACAACATATAAACTTGGGGCTAGAGAACTAGAACAATACCCATAGAGGGGAAACAAGTAACCAGTAGGGAAACAGAACTTGGACAATTTAGCATAACAACACTAAAGGCTTATGGGAGAACTTCCAAGTTCATCCTAAGTTAAACAAATGATTCCCAGGGCTTGAACCTCATGCTGGGTTCTTTCGGGGTAAAATCTGGCTGACTCTGAGTTACAGCCAGGCTAGCTCTAACACTGCTGCTTTGCACCGGCCCCTTGGGACCATGGTGCCCAACAGAGCCACAGTGATGTCCTTGGTTCCACGAGGCTCCAGAGTGTCACAATGGTCCCTTGGATTCATGGTGCTCTGCAGTGTCACAATGGCCCCTTCATTTCACAAGGCCACAAAGTGTCACATTGGTCTTCATAAGAAGGAAACCACAGAGCCCCTATGTTTCAGGAGCTGATGAACGGCAGCCACCAGAAGCCAAGGCAAGCCTGACCTGTCTGTCCTGGCAGGTTTGTCTGGGAGCAACTCTTAGATATTCAAAATTTTGAATGTGGAATCCTAATTTCAGACATTTGTGCCTGGAGAAGGAGGATTTTTTCCACAAAAAGAAAAGCATAGAGCCCTTTCCAGTGTTTGGAAAACAGGTCAGTGCTGGCACTCAGGAATTAAAGACCATCCAGATCTGTCTCCTCTGGCAGCTTATGTCTGGCAGCAATCCTTGGATACACAGAAATTCGAAGGTGGATTACTAATTTTGGCCATGGATACCTGGAAAAGATGGACAGTTCTTTTCCATACAAAGGAAAGCCCAGAGCCCCAGTGTTTCAGGGGCAGATGGGAGTGGCCTTCCACATTCCAAGGTCAGCCAGACCTGTCAGGTGACTCCTGGGAGGGCAAGACAGCCAGACCTATTTTGTGTTCTCTTGGTTCCATAGGGCCCTGAAGTGTCACAATGGCTCTATGCTTCCATGAAGTCTTGCAACATCACAGTGGTTCTCTTGCTTCCATGATGTCCTGTGGCATCATAATGGCCCCTTGGTTACACAAGTTCTTAAGGATCTTAATGGTCTCCATGGTTCCAAAAGGCCCACAGTGTCATAATGGTCTTTGTGTTCCATGAAGCCCTGCTGTGTCACCATGGCCGCTTGGTTCCGTTGGGGCCCAGTAGTGCAACACTGGTTCCACAGCTTCCCACAATGTCACAATGACCCCTTCCCTCCATGAGGCCCGTCAGGGTCACAATGGCTCTTTGGTTCCCTGGGGCCCCACACTGCCACAATGATTCCATAGGGCCTTGCAGTGCCACAATGGTCTCCATGGATCCATGGTGCCCCACAGGATCACAAAGGCCCTTTGGCTCCATGAGGCCCTGAAATGCAACAATGGCCTCTTGGTTCCACAAAGCCCTGCTGCTTCACACTGGCCCCTTGGGGCCATGCAGCTCAACAGAACCGCAGTGATGTCCTTGGTTCTGTGAGGCTCCACAGCGTCACAGTGGTCCCTTGGATCCATGGTGTTCTGCAGTGTCACAATGGCCCCTGCATTTCACAAGACCCAAAAGCGTCACAATGATCTCCATGGTTCCTCAAGACCCTACAGTGTCACAATGATCCCCTTGGTTCCACAAGTTCCTACAGTGTAACAATGCCCTTTGGCTCCACAATGCCCCACAGTGTCACAGTGGTTTCCACAAGAAGAAAACAGGCAAGCCCCAGGGGCAGATGAGAGGCAGTCACCAGAGGCCAAGGCTAACCAGACTTGACTGTATTGGCAGATTTTGTCTGGGAGAAAGCCTTGGATATAGGGAATTTTAGAGGTGCAATCCTAATTTAAGCCATGCGAGCCTAGACAAGAAAGATAGTTCTTTTCCATAGGAAGGAAAGCACGGAGCCCCAGTGCTTCACAGTCAGATGGGAAGTGGCCCTTGACATCTCAAATTCAGCAGGACCTGTCAGACAGGCCCCAGGAGGCCAAAGCAGGCAGACCTGTTCCATGTTCCGCTGATTTCATGGGTCTCCACACCATCACAATGGTCTCCTTGATTCCATGAAGTCTGGCAATGTCACAATGGCTTCTTGGTTTCATGAGCCCCAACAGAGTCACAGTGGTCCCTTGGCTCCATGCGGCCCTGCTGTGTCACAATGGCTCCTTGTTTCTATGGGCCCCACAGTTTGATCATTGACCCTTGCTTCCACAGGGCCCCTGAACTGCACAATGGTTTCCTTGATTCCATGAAGTTCCACAGACCCACCAGAGTTTCCTTGGACCCGCATTGTCACAGTGACCCTTGGTTCCATGAGGACACATGAGGAGTGTCACCGTGGTCACTGTCAGAGTCTGGATGAGATCGATGTCCCGAGACACCTCGGGATGCTCAGAATGCCCGTGTGGGGCCAGGGCCGGGTCAGGCCCTGGTTTGTTGTGGGACAGAGCCCCGCCCCCAGCCCTGGCAGAGCTGTCAATCACACAGCAGGGGCGGTGCTATCCCAGCTGTGATTGGCAGCAGAGCAGATGTTGATGGGGCAGGAGCCCTGCGGGTCTGTCAGGGACCTGCAGCTTGCAAGGTGCTCTGCTCTCCCTCAGGTGCTCTCGGAGAGATCCAATCCCAGCTGGGCACCTCAGGGCACAAGTGGCACTTCCTGTTCATGGGCACACAGCTGGTGTCTGCCTGGAAAGGGGCACAGGTTTTAATACCTGTTAGCTTCATAATACACCAGAAAATATTTCTTATCTGGATTATTTGAGTACTTATAAGAAATGGCAAAGTTTTCCCACCAGGACCAAGAATTTCCGGGATCTCATGGATTCTTCTACTGATGGCAGGAGAAAAAATACTGATCTTCCCCTCTACCTTTGCTCCCAACATTCAGTCTAGTATTTCACAGCCCTCTTCCTTCAGGTGTTTCCAGCTCTCCTGGTTAAATGGCCATGTCTGAGGACATCTCTTCATTTAGAGCAGCTGGATCTATGCCCTTCCCCTTGCTCCCAGATTTCCTTCTGCAACTGTTCTCTGGTTATTCCAATGTGTCTCCCTTGACTGGCTTCATGCTTTGAGCATCAGGAAGTTGCCCAAATTTTCAAAACTTTAAATACCTTCTTAGTCAGCATCTTAATTGTGTTTTTATCTTTTCTATCACCTCTTCCTATGTCTTTGTCTAAAATCCTTCCAGTATGGCAATCCCTTGTGGATGGTGGACATGTCAGATGTTGCTGTCACAAGGAGCTCAGGGAAGAGTTTTGATGTTTAATGAATTTTATCATGTTCACATTTTTTAATGTGTCCCACAAAGAGAAACCTTTCTGTGCCTCTGAGTCTCACCAGTTCCTGGTCCCTCAAAAGACACAAACCTGATGAGTTGTGGTTCCCATTCCTGTGGCTGCACTTGGACCTCCCTCCATAGCCAGAGCAGAGCTCCCTTGTTCCAGAAAGTGCCTGGCAAAGGAGGGATGAAGGAAACAGGACAGGCTGTCGGAATCAGGGGCAGGGGCAGAGCCCAGGGAGAAGAATGACTTTTGCATTTGATGGAGCTGTGCCTTCCTTTGGCTTTGTTGGCTGACAAGAAATGAACATCCCTCTGTGTCTCGGGCAGCTCCTTCTCCAAGGAAAGCAGGTGGGAGTTGGAGCCAAGGAGCTGAAATCTGCAGGTGCAGCCTGGGCTGGAGGGAGCTGAGATTTGCAAAAGGCTGCTCTGAGTACCAGGGTTTGGATGGGGGAATTGGTGGGGAGGGGGTAGGGACAGAGTCTGATTGATTGTCAGCCATGAAGGGTCTTGATTTTCATATCTATTAAAAATGCATGGGGGAGCATTTGGATTCAGTGCCAATTGGAGATTGCATATATCAGTTTATTAGAGGAAAAAATCTAAACAGGACCTAAAAAAATCTTTTCTCACTGTCTTTTTAAATAGAATATATTCAGTTTGAATAGGCTTCTGAAATCAGTCTAATTAGTCACAAACAATTTGAAATCTGAAATAAAATTATTCCCAGAGGTTTGGCTTGTTAAGGTGCTCTGAATGTCAATGAGCCCTTGGACACTGAATTCCTGCACTGAAAGGCTGAAGGGTGAACAAGCCTCTGGAGCAGTGAAATCCAGCAGCAGCCTCCAAGTTGCTGAGGATGTCAGCAGCCCCCACTGAGGCCATCCCTGCCCAGAGAGCGTGGGGGAATGGGCAGACAAGGAGAGCGTCCCTGGGGCTGGGCCAGCAGAACTCAGAGGCACCAGCGGCTCCAGCTGGGGAATGGAGTGTGGAATGTGGCTGGGAAAGCCCTGCCTGGGCTGTGCCAAGCAGGACAGACAAGCCCTGACCCCCACCCCCCCAAACAACTCTCTCAAGGAGACATTTAAAAGGAATTACAATTGTTTGTCTATTCTGAGTTGGATGTACTGTAGAAATACTATGAAGTGATCCTGAAGAGCTCGAAAGAGCAAAACAGCTTTTACTGCAAACTTTAGAAAATCAGAGAAACTTTGGCAAAAGGTTTAATATGACATTCAACCAACAAAAAACACTTCTCAAAGCATTCATTTGGTCCATTCAACTTCACAAACTCTAAGCCTGTTCAATTTTAAGTTACTCAAATTTTCCAAGAGGACATATAAAGAAGAAGTAGACACAGAGAGAGAGAATGAGAAGTAATAAACATACAGAGAAGCACACACACAGCTCCCAAGTTCTGCATTCCATCACTGTTCAGACGGAAATGCCAAGAGGAGGTAGGGTCAAGATGTGTGCTTGCCTTGTGGCCAGCCTTCAATACCCCTTGGTCTTCCTGGGCCCTTCCCCCAGGTGGGACTTGGGCTCATTTGGTCACTCAGGAGCTGGGCTGGGGCTCCAGAGGTGGCTGTGGAGCATTGCCTGTGCTGTGCCAGGGACTGGCAGCCACTGCTGGGCTGGGATAGAGGCTCTGGGGGGATTGGGGTTCCAGGGCAGGGTAAGGCTGGACCTGCCCCTTCTTTCCTCACACACAAAATGTTTCCAGCCAACAATCTCCACCAGTCTGCCACAATAGGGAATGTTGGATGTAGAACCCCAAATTTGGTCATTGCACCTGGCTGAGAAGGAGAGCTCTTCTCCCTAGGATGGAAAGCACAGAGCCCCAGTGTCTGGAAGGCAGGTGAGAGCCTCACAAGGCCAAGGCCAGCCAGACTTGTCAGGAATGGCAGAATTTGACTGGGAGCAGTGTTTCCATTTAAGGAATTTTGGAAGTGGGAAGCCTAATCTCAGCCATGGGTGCCTGGAGAAGCAGGACAATTCTTTCCCACAGGAAGAAAAGCATGGAGCATTCTCCTGTGTTGTATGAAATCCCAGTTCTGGCCATGGGTGCCTGCAGGAGAAAGACCGCACTTTTCCATAGAAAGGATAGCACAGAGCCCCAGTGTTTCAGCAGCAGATGAGAACAGACCCTCAACATGCCAAGGCCTGCTGGAGCAGTCAGGTGGCCCCTAAGAGGCCAAACCAGCCAGACCTGTTCCATGTTCCCTTGGTTTTGTGAGACCCCAGAGTGTCACAATGGCACATTGGATCCATGAGGCCCCACAAGGCCATAATGATGACTCGTTTCCATGGAGTCCAGCAGTGTCACAATGGACCCTAGGTTCCATGAGGCCTTGCAGTGTCACAATGGTCTCTGTGGTTCCCCAGGCCCCACAATGACACGTGGGTTCTCTGTTCCATGAGCCCTGATGTGTCACAATGGACCATTGAACCCTGGGGGTTTGCAGTGTCACAATGGTCTCCTTTGGCTCCAGAGTGCCACAATGGACCACTGATGACATGAGTCCCCTCTGTGTCACCCTGGAGCTTTGGTTCCATGCAGCCCTGCAGTGTCACAAAGGCCTCTTGGTTTCACCAGGCACCACAGTACCACAATGGTCCTCTTGGTTCTGTGGGGACCCCCAGGGTCACAATGGTCTCACTGGTTCCATGAGGTGTCTTACTGTCACAATGCTTTGCTTATTCCATGGGGCCTTGTCTTGGTTTAGGGTAAGTTTGGGAGATAACTCTTAAAGGGGCT
This sequence comes from Passer domesticus, assembly GCF_036417665.1. Classification (NCBI taxonomy): domain Eukaryota; kingdom Metazoa; phylum Chordata; class Aves; order Passeriformes; family Passeridae; genus Passer; species Passer domesticus. Next base: position 1,069,478 of record NC_087481.1, on the reverse strand, counting down.
TCTTTATAACAGCAGATTTAATTGCCCTTCTCCCGTCCAACCGGTTCGGGAAAAAATATTTCTTTGGAGAAAAGTGGAAAGAAATTTGTTTATTAAATAATAGAAACTAAACAATATTAAACAATAAAACAATATTAAACAATCTAAGGAAAAGCAAACTCAGAACAGTCTTTTTCCTGGGTTGCAGCTCGGCTTACTCAGTCTTTGATCAGTCTTTTTGGTGTTGGAAACGCCGTGGCCCAGGCCCGGCCAGGGGGGCCACAGGTGGAGCTGTCGGTGCTCTTTTGGGTGTTTAGTCTAGAGCAGGCTTGAATAGGTCTAAGAAAAAAGGAAAAAAATCACAATCCGGAGAACTTTTTTGCTTCAGCTAGCTAAAACTAACTAAAAGCAAGAAAAAGGGGAAAAAGGAGCTCTGTTCTGCTGTCTGTCTATCCGCAGACAACACAGTCCAGGAGCAGGAATGTGGAGGAGTGAGAGCAGTCTGAAAACAAACTGCGCGCTTCTTCCCTCCCCTCCTCACTGTCTGGAAGAGAGTCTTAAAGGTGTAAAACTTATTATTCAGTATAAACAGAACAAGACGATTGGGGATAAAAGCATCATATAGTCAACTCAGGACATTCCACCTCTTATCTCTATATCGTCATCTTACTACTAAAACTAATATATATATTCTAACTCTGCAAACACATACATTATACATTTAATATACAGCTATACACAGACAATGGTGGTAACATTCAGCAAACAGTGATATTTATACATGGTTTTCACTCAACAATCAGATCTCTCTGAGGTACACATCGTGTTCTTTCATCTTTTTGCATTATCTACTATGTGCAACTTGGTTTCTGAGCAAAAACAATTTTGCAAATGGGTTTGTCTGTACTCGAGGTAGGATTGATTTAAACTGTCTTCTTTAACAAATTTCTGACATGTATTACTGGGACTTTGTTTCTATTTACTCTATGCAAAGGCTCTGATTGGGCAGGGCTCACTTGGTTAGTAGAGCTTCGGTTATTAACTAACTAGGTGGCTTTTGCCAGATGCTGCTCTCAATTTTTGAAAGATTCTTTACTTAAGGCTTTTAAGGTGGTTTTTAGCAGCCTATTGTACCTTTCCACTTTTCCCGCAGCTGGTGCATGGTAGGGGATATGGTACACTCACTCAATGCTATGTTTTTTGGCTCAAGTGTTGATAAGGTTGTTTTTGAAATGAGTCTCGTTGTCTGACTCAATCTTTTCAGGGGTACTATGTCTCTACAGGACTTGTTTTTTAAGGCTTAGGATGGTGTTATGGGCAGTAGCATGAGGCACAGGATAGGTTTCTAACTATCTCGTGGTGGCTTCTATCATTGTGAGCACGTAGCGCTTGCCTTGGCGTGTCTGGGGCAGTGTGATGTAGTTAATCTGCCAGGCCTCCCCATACTTGTATTTGGACTACTGCTTACTATATTATAGGGGTTTCACTCTCTTGGCTTGTTTGATGGCAGCACACGTCTTATAGTCGTGGATAACTTGAGAAATACTGTCCATGGTTAAATTCACTCTTCGGTCTCGTGTCTACTTATAGGTGGCATCTTTACTTTGATGACTTGAGGCATTATGGGCCTATCGAGCTAGGAATAACTCTTCTTTGTGCTCTCAATCTAGGTTTATCTTGGACACTCTTATCTTTGCAGCTTGATTTACTTGCTTATTGTTTTGGTGCTCTTTATTGGCCATACTCTTGGGGACATGGGCATTTACATGGCGGACTTTCACAGGTAGCTTCTTTACCTTGGTAGCGATGTCTTTCTATTCTTTAACAGCTCAAATTGGTTTTCTTTTAGGCTGCTAATTAGCCTCTTTCTACTTTTCCAGCCATCCTTACAGAGCATTGGCTACTATTTATGAATCAGTGTAGAGGTAGAGCTTTGGCCACCTCTTTCTTTTAGCAATGTTCAAGGCCAGTTGAACAGCTTTGAGTTCAGTAAGTTGGTTTGATCCACTTTCTCTTTCAGTGGCCTCTGCAACTTGTCGTGTGGGGCTCCATACAGCCGCTTTTTACTTTTGGTTTATTCTTACTATGTGACAGGAACCATCAGTAAAAAGAGCATATTGTGTTTTTTCTGTTGGCAGTTGGTTATATGGAGGAGCTTCTTCAGCACGTGTTACTTTTTGTTCTTCTTTATTAGTGAGACTGAAGTTTTCACTTTCTGGCTAGTTTGTAATTATTTCCAGAATCTCAGGGCGTTTTAGCTTTCTAATATGGGTGCGCTGTGTTATGAGAGCAATCTACTTACTCTATGTAGCATTGGTGGTATGGTGGGTAGAGGGAACTTTTGCTTTGAACATCTACTCCAGTATTGGTAGTCGGGGTGCTAGGAGGAGTTGTGTTTCGGTACTTATTACTTCTGAGGCAGTTTGGACTCTTTCATAGGCTGCTAAAATTTCTTTCTCTGTTGGAGTATAGTTGGCTTCAGACTTTCTGTAGCTTCGACTCCAAAATCTTAGTGGTCGGCTTCGAGTTTCTTCAGGCACCTTTTGCTACAGGCTCTAGGACAAACCATGGTTCTTGGCTGTAGAATAGAGCAATTTTTCACATCTGGTCCTGTTTTGACTGGGCTAAGGGCTACTGCATGAGCGATTTCCTGCTTAATCTGGACGAAGGCTTGTTGCTGTTCAGGGCCCCAGTGGAAAGTGTTCTTCTTATGGGTGACTAGATAGAGAGGGCTTACGATCTGACTATACTCAGGAATGTGCATTCTTTAAAAACTTATGGCACTTAGGAAAGCCTGTGGTTTTTTTTTTGTTGGATGGTGGAGACATTGCTGTTATCTTGTTGATGATATCAGTGGGAATCTGACGCTGTCTGTCTTGCTACTTTACTCCCAGAAATTGAATTTTTTGAGCAGGTCCCTTGACTTTGCTCTTTTTGATGGCAAAGCCGGCTTTCAGGAGAATCTGGATAATTTTTTTTTCTTTCTTAAACACTTTTGCTGCTGTCTTCTCTTATACAATGATGTCATCAATATATTGCAGATGTTCTGGGGCTTCACCCTTTTCTAGTGTACTCTTGATCAGTCTATGGCAGATGGTAGGACTGTGCTTCTACCCCTGGGGCAGCCGGTTCCAAGTGTACTGCACACCTCTCTAGGTGAAGGCAAACTGAGGCTTGCATTCTGCTGTCAGCGGAATGGAGAAAAATGCATTGGCAATATCGATAGTGGCATACCACTTCGCTGCTTTGGACTCCAGCTTGTATTGGAGTTTCAGCATATCTGGTACAGCGGCGCTCAGCGGTGGAGTCACTTCATTCAATGCACGGTAGTCAACCGTCAGTCTCTATTCTCTTTCAGATTTACGCACAGGCTAGATGGGGCTGTTGAAGGGTGAGTGGGTTTTGTTGACTACTCCTTGGCTCTCTAGCTCTCGGATCATCTTATGGATGGGAATTACAGCATCTTGAGTGGTTCTATACTGTCGACGATGTACTGTGGAAGTGGCAATTGGTACTTGTTGCTCTTCTCTCTTCAGAAGCCCTACTGTAGATGGATTTTCAGATAGTTTAGGCAAGGTATTCAATTGCTGGATGCTCTCTGTCACTACAGCTGCTATCCTAAATGCCCACCTCAGTCTTTTTGGGTCTTTGAAATACTCACTTCGCAGATAATCTATGCCTAGGATACATGGGGCTTCTGGGCCAGTCACAATAGGATGTTTCTTCTACTCATTCCCAGTCAAGCTCACATCAGCTTCTACTAAAGTGAAGTCTTGTGATCTCCCTGTCACACCAGCAATAGAAACGGATTCTGTCCCCACGTGTCTTGATGGAATTATGGTACACTGTGTACTAGTGTCGACTAAAGCTTTATACTCTTGTGGTTCCGATGTGCTAGGCCAACGAATCTACACTGTCCAGAAAACACGATTTTCTCTAGCCTCTACCTGGCTAGAGGCAGGGCCCCTCTAAGCCTGGTTATTTTTCTTTCTTTGGGCATATGTTTTAGAGGTTTTTTTAAGGGGATTAGACATGTTATCATCATCATTATACTTGGCAGTTCGGCTATGGGCAACTGGAGCTGCTTTCTTTGTGGTGGAACTTCTTCTCTGAGCTCTGTCTTCTTTCAATTCACGCACCCTTCGGGCCAGAGCAGCGGTGGATTTTCTATCTCATAGCCTTATGTTTTTTCCACAATCACGCAGAAAGAACCACAGCTCAGCTCGTGGGGTGTACCTTCTCTCTTTATCTGGGGAACGTTTGCGTTGGGTACCAGAACCTCTGATCTGTACTGCCGAGATTTGGAGAAGGTCTTCTTTAATCTTTTCTCTGAGCTTCATATGACTCTCTTCTATCTTATCCTCTAATCTCTGCAGACGTGTTTCTACTGCTGCGATTCTGGCATGTGTTGGGCCATGTACAGCATCTGCATAAGCTCGGAGCTTCCTTGCCATGTCAAGCACGGTCTCATCCGTGTCATCCCGCTTCATGATAGCTAGAGCAGATGCATATTCATGTGGCCCAAGTTTTTGCTACATCACAGATGTACATGGTACCAAGTCTGGATTCCTAGTTGTTATGTCATTTGAGAATATAATCTCTGCCACTGCCATTTCTCTTAAGCATTGAATTCTTTGTTTTATGGTCTTCTACTGCGCTTGTTGCATGTAGAGATTATCGGCACACAGGTATCTTTGCGCTACACTGTCTAAGACCTGTGCCCAGAGGCTGTGAGGGTTAGCCCCCCTAATCATGCCTTGGTCTATGACAGGATTATGTGACAGGGATCCTAAATGCCTCGCTTTTGTGCCGTCCAGAATTGTAGCTTCGCCTGCAGCATCTCAAAGATGGACTAACTAGCTGATTATGGATTCATCAGATCGTCGGGTGTAATCCTTCTTTAGGCCACGCAGGTCCTTCAGGGAGAAGGACTCAATATTGGCTTCTGATCTTGTGCCAGTTGCTTTGACTCTTGATTTTATGTCAGGAAATGTTGAGGGTCCTTCTCCTGTATCATCATCATCATCATCTACTGGTCGATTGGTCTTGTCTGTGCACTTCTTACTTCTAGTGCTAGTAGCAACAGCCATTGGTTGAGGCTTATTGTTTGGTTTAACCGCTGGCTTAGGCTCACTATGTGATTTAGCTGCTGGCTTTGAGCCTGGGGTGTTGGTTGCAACTTGAGTGACTGGGATAGCTCTTGATGTATCTCCCTGCCCCCCTTCTTCGGTCTGCTGCCTTAGAGTATCTAGCAGTGTGCGATAAGCATATGCCAGGGCCCAGCTCACTGCAATGATCCTTTTCTCCTTAGGGCCATTATTGAGATACTTCTCTTTCAGATATTTCCCCACCTCAGCTGGGTTCTGAATTTGTTCATGGGGAAAGTCCCAGACTATAGGGTCAGAGAATTCCTTCAGGATTTGGCCCATATTTTCCCATTTTCCACCCCACTCAGGATTCTCCACACGTGGGTCTACTTCTGGGACAGGGGTCTCATCAGCTCTTCTAGACATCTCAGCCCTCATTCTAGAGAAGCTGCAGACCATATAGAGGAAGCCTACCAGATTAAATGCCAGAAAGATGGTCTCTTTAATATTCAGGGGAAACTGAACATTCTCCACAAGTGACATAACAGATTCAAAGGAGAAGAAGGAAAGGAAAGGCTGGAAAGCCTCATTCCCTGCTCCTCCTCTAACTAGCTGGGTGCAATTACTAATAAATTCCCAAAACATACTGCTAGAACTGGGATGCAGGGTAGGACGAAGAAACCATAAACCATACATATCGTAAACAGACGCCAGTATCTTTGTAAACGCCCTATAAATCATTATCACCAAGGCCAACACAATAGCTAATCCAATCTGTGCCCCTTTACCGCAAAATCTACGTGATAGGGACAATAAACCTAGTGACCAGAAAGGTATTGAAACCTCAAAAAGGTCTAGAGACCAGAGCCACATAAAAGCCTCCCCAAGAGACATTACAAATTCAAATAACATGGCTACTGGGTACTTTAACCTACTACACACCAAGCACAACAAACCTACAATCAATAAAGCGTTTTTTTCCACTTTCTCAAGCCACGTGTTGGGCGCCACTAACTGTATTTGTCTTGGTTTAGGGCAAGTTTGGGAGATAACTCCCAAAGGGGCTTTTCTACAGAAGCAGATTCAATTGCCCCTCCCCCCTCCAACCGGTTCGGGAGAAAATATCTCCTTGGAGAAAAGTGGAAAGAAACCTGTTTATTAAACAATAGAAACCAAACAATATTAAACAATAAAACAATATTAAACAATCTAAGGAAAAGCAAACTCAGAACAGTCCCCTCCCCGGGTTGCAGCTCGGCTCACTCAGTCTCTGATCAGTCTCTCTGGTGCTGGAAACGCCGTGGCCCAGGCCTGGCCAGGGGGGCCACAGGTGGAGCTGCCGGTGCTCTTCTGGGTGTTCAGTCTAGAGCAGGCTTGAATAGGTCCAAGAAAAAAGGAAAAAAATCACAATCCGGAGAACTTCTTTGCCTCAGCTAGCTAAAAGCAAGAAAAAGGGAAAAAAGGAGCTCTGTCCGGCTGTCTGTCCATCCGCAGACAACACAGTCCAGGAGCAGGAATGCGGAGGAGTGAGAGCAGTCTGAAAACAAACTGCGCGCTTCTTCCCTCCCCTCCTCACTGTCTGGAAGAGAGCCTTAAAGGTGTAAAACTTATTATTCAGTATAAACAGAACAAGACGATTGGGCATCATATAGTCAACCCAGGACACCTTTTCTCCAGTGATTTGAACAAACTTTCCAAGGAATAACAAAATATTTTCTTCACACTGGCCACCCATAACAGCCATTTTCTGCATCAGTTCTCCCACAAGTCGCTCAGAGGAATTTGCATCCAAGTTTCCAAGAGTTCCTCTGGAAAGAAAGAGCTCTCCTCCCACAGAGGAGGGAACCATGCTTCTGACAATAGCACTCGGGGTCAGACAACACGGCCTAAACGCACTGTGCCAAAATATTATACACAATCTGGTTAAGAAAATTGTTAGAGAGATGCCTCTGCCCCAATTAAGGTGCTAACATGACCAAATGCAAAGTGGATTTTATTGAACAGTAAATGTGAGGTAGAGAGAGATGGAATAAAAGAGAAAAAAGGGGGAGGGCAAGAGAGTGACAGGGACAGAGACCTCCCCTGGGGTGCAGCAAGCGTGACATTGTCCCCTGTGTGCGTGGCTGTCCCGGAGTGGGGGTTTTACACCTGAGCCAGTTTGGGTAGGGGGGTGGTGTTCACACCCCCAGCAGGGATTACCCCACTGTTTCAGGTTGCAGTCCAAGATGTAACCAAATGCATGTTTTCAATCACCATCTTCACAAACTGTTATAAACAGGTGGGGCAGTGTTCTTTATCTCTTCCAAGACTCAGCCCTGATAACGCCCTGCAGGGGCTCTCTTCTGTGAATGGGCCAACGAGTGTCCCTGCAGGACTGGTAAAATGACATCATCCCATTGTGGGATGCTCCGCCCAGGGGGAGGAGCCAAGCATTCCTACCTGGATATAAGCTGAGACTTGCAACACCAGGAGCACCTTGGCTACTGGATTCCCAGAGGACAAGAGCTCCATAGGCACCACTGGACCTTCAGAGGAAGACCAGACCCTACTACAGGATCGCTGCTTCGACAGAATCACGATCATCACTGCAACAGGACTGCAGCCACCATTTAATGGGACTGCTACCAGCACCCTGACCAACAGGGTGTCAGGTTATATCCTGACTTGTTCCATTTAAGGCAGTGTTTCTGTATCATTACAGAATTGATCTTAATTTTCTTATTAAATTGTAATTCTGGCTTAGACTCTCCCCGTGGTTTGCCCTCAAACCTGTACAAAACTCAATGCACTCATCTCTTCTTTTCCTCCCAAAAGAGAATTTCCCATCCCCAAACCACTGCCAGATGGAGGAGAAGGCTGCGAGGAAGAGGAAGATGTCCCGGGACCACCAGGTAGGTGAGGAGGAAGTCACAGCTCATTTCCCTCTCTTTCCTGCTCCATCTCCCTGCACAGCACAGCCCAAGGCTGCAGGACAACCCTGCTTCCAACGCCATCCTGCCAGGGATGCACAGGAAGGATCTCTTTCCCCTTCCCTCTGGCACGGAGGGAAATCCCATCCTCTCCTTGCCCTGCCTTCCCCAGACAAGGAGCTGAGGATGGAGACCATCGAGGACAAATCTCCAGAGCAGAATCTTGTGGAAGAGGCTGTTTTGAGTGGCTCCATGGCACAGGAATCCAGTGGGGAAGAAAATTCCCTGAGATCCCGCAGGAGGAGGGGCTCCAAATCCAGCCCAGGGTGGTCTGAGGAGGAAAGACCCACCCTGTGCCAGGAAGGTGGACAGGGCTTCAGCCAGGGATCAGAGCAGGTGGCCCATGAGCAGCTTCCTGATGGGGAGAAGCCCTACAAGTGCTTGGAGTGTGGGAAGAGCTTCAGGTGGAGCAGCCACCTGATCAGCCACCAGATGATCCACACTGGGGAATGGCCCTACGAGTGTGGGGAGTGTGGGAAGGGCTTCAGCTACAGATCCACCCTTGTGACCCACCAACGCATCCACACCGGGGAGAGGCTCTATGAATGTCCTGAGTGTCAGAAGAGGTTTCAGACCCGCTACAATCTCCTCAGGCACCAAAGGATTCACACCGATGAGAGGCCCTTCCTCTGCCCCGACTGCGGGAAGGGCTTCAAGCAGAATTCCCACCTCGTCACCCACCGGCGCATCCACACTGATGAGAGGCCCTTCTGCTGCCATGACTGTGGGAAGGGCTTCAAGCAAAACTCCACCCTCATCATCCACTGGCGCATCCACACTGGGGAGAGGCCCTACGAGTGTCCCCAGTGTGGGAAGAGCTTCACCCACAGTTCTAACTTAACCAGACACCAACAGAGGCACCAGTAGGGGAAGCCCTGCAAATACCCAAACTGCAGGAAGAGCTTCATGCACTGCTGCAGCTTCATCCCCCATTGGATGACCCATGCTGGTCAGAGTCCTGGTGATCCATGTTCCCAGTGATCCATACTGGGAAGACACCTGTCCCTTCTCCTGCCCCTGCCGATGGCATGATGTGGGATTGATGAACATGAGGGTTTGGCCATGGCTGTGTCGTTACATTCACTCCCCCCTCAGATCATTGCCATGGGCAAGAAAGGGAATCTCTCTATCTTCCTACGAGGAGAAGAGTGTCCTTTCTTGGCAGGAGGAAATTGTGTCTGGGAAGAGTCAGCTGAGTTGTAGTTTTCCATTTTTCTTATCCCTTTTGTTATCAATATCGTTGCTGTTCCTGTTTGTTCCGGATCTTGTTGCTGTTCCCAATAAATTGTTCCTATCATAGCCCAGGATCTTTGCCTTTTGTGCTTTCCATGGGAGGCAGGAGGCTAGCAATCTGCAGCACGGATTTAGCGGGACAAGGAAATTGGGGAATCCCATTCCTGAACCCCACCCTGTGGAAACCAAGCATCCCAGCTGGTCCCAGCCCTGGTTGCCATGCTAAGGATCAGATTTGTCACAGGCCCTTAGAGGGGTTCCATGGGGAATTTCCAAGAGTCTCTAGGCTGTTCAAGAGCTGGAATATTACAGGCAGAGACAGGGACTCCATGGACACCTCCCAGGGGTTTCTGGGGATGGTAAAGAGCCCTGTGCTCAGAGGCAGTCACAGACATTCCATGGTGACATCCCAGGGCACCTTGGGCTGCAAAGGCACCAATCTGTCTCAGGCACTCACGGGGGCTCCACGGTGACATTCCAGGAGTCCCCAGGCTGCCCAAGAGCCGGGATGTCCCAGACACTCACAGGGGTTCCTGTCATGGGCAGAGTGGGAGCTTCAGGCAAAAGCTTTATTTCTTTATTGGAGAAACTCCCGATGAGTCATGAGATGGAGAAATGACACCCAACAGACACCATGGATCCTCAAACCACTGCAGGACCCCTAGACTTCCAAAATTTATTTTATTAGAGGAGAGGTGGAGTGTCTGGATCCAATCCCAGCCCCAGACTTTGTCAAAGGTGTAAAAGATTAGACAGGTAGAATTGAACCTTAATGCAATTTGTCCCACAGGATTATCGATGGAATACTAGATAAATTGATATAAATACAGCTCTGATTGATTCTGATCATGATTAGACAGAATGGTTTGTTTACACCACAGATTAAATTTTAAAAAAGAGTTATTTTCTCCACAGTATAGGAGCTATAACAATTATTAGCATATAGTGATCTAGGAAGCAATTTTGATGTCAACAGAGCCTTGCTGGAGTTCTTGGAGCCCATTGCAGGCAGAGCCTCCTGCTCCAGCAGGAACTGCCTTTCCTGTGCCATCAGCAGGGCAGGTCCCGCTGCAGGAAAAGCCCCAGGCCAGCCCCAGCACAGGGAAGGGCTCGGGCACAAGGGCAGAGTGCCGTGCTGGGAGCTGTGCCAGGCAGAGCCTGAGGCACCAAAGGCACCTTGGCAGCAGCAGCTGCTTGCAGGGCATGGCCAGAAGCCTCCCTTGGCAGCCCGGCCTGGTGGCCAGCACTGCAGAGCTGCTGCCTCAGGGCTCATTTCTGCCTGGGCTCTGAAAAGCCACTTCTGCTCCAGGAGCCTGCCTGGGAAGCCATTGGCCCCTGCACCTTGGGCACAAGATATTAATGAGAAAACTCTTCATGCCAGCAGAGACAAGGCAGGGGCAGAGGAAAGGGGAGAGCCAGGCCCAGGGCACAGGGCTGCCATGGTGACGGCTGTGAGGTCACTGCCCCTGCAGCAGCCTGGCTGCCCTCAGCAGACATTCTGGCCAGAAGCGTTGTGAGGGCACCCAGCACAGCAGAGAACCCCCATGACAGCAATTCTGTCCTTGGGGATGAGAGGGTTTCACTGGATCAGGTTGCACAAAGGTCCTGCTCTTGGACAATTCCTGGGATGGGGAATGCAGTTCTCTGGAAAAACAGTTGCAGTTTTGTGCCACTCTCATCATTGTAAAATATTTCCTCGTTTTAACAAATGTAAATCCACCCTCATTCAGTTGAGTGATATTGACTCCTGTTCTGTTACTGCAAGATGTGGGACAAAATAATGTTGACCACTATTTTTCCATTTTCACAGACCTTGAAAAGTAACCAAAAATCTCCCAAGATGGGGTTTGGATGCCTCATCACATAACCAGCAGGTAGAATGTGGTGGCTCTCAGCTCAGTGGTGTGGAGACTGAGGACAGAACAGGAGCAGCCTGAGAGGGATTAAAGGGTGGTTTCAGAGAGGCTGGAGTTTTTCTTCATTGTATAAAACACCAAGAGAAAGAAATAATGGCACCAAGGGTGTGGAGTTCCCCTGCCCCAGGAAGTAGGGAATTTAGCCAGACAGACAGCATCAAGTGAGGAGTGTGATTTAAAGAGGATTCCGCCCCTCCACCCTGTTGGGCATGCCCCTGCAAGCCCAGGAAAAGACACTCCACCCCATCTGGTCAAAAAAGGAGTGGCCACAGAACATTTTTCCTTTTCTGTAACCTCATTGGTCCAAATTCTACTGCAAAGTCCCCGCCATCGATTTTTCCATTGGTTGTCCTCCTCTGTCCACTCCTTTGCAGTGCCCTGATCCTTCTGCTATTGGACCCCGACCCTAAACTCCACCCCTACCCTGTGATATAAAACCAATGACAAGCCACCACCCCGTCTCCCCCTTCATTTCTTGTCTTGGTCCCTGGCACAATAAAGGATCCTGTGCTTTTCTAAACCAGTACCCATCCTGTTGCCTTCCTTTCCCTGTTGGTCATCGATGCCTGCCTGAGGTCTGAGACTCTGGGGCCTGGGGGAGTTGTTTTGCTGCTTACTGCAGTGGAACACAACACAAGGGCATCTGGGGAGGCCCAGACTGGACAGCGGGAGAAAGGAATTTCCTCCCCCAGGGCAGGGCTGTGGTGCAGAAGGAGCCTGGAGCAGCCCAAGGCTTTGTGTGGGCAGGCAGAGGCAGGCAGGAGGCAGAGCTGCCAGCAAAGGAAGAGGCCAGCCAGGTGGGGCAGCCGGGGGATGACGACAGCCTGCAGGGACAGAGGCGCAGGGCAGGGACACCGTAGGACAGCCTGGGCTGCACAGGGCACAGGGATGGGCAGCAGCTGCAAGGCCCTGACAGAGCCAACTTGGGCAGCACTTTGGGCCATGGCTGCTGGCCCTGGACCTGAGCCAGGAGCAGGAGATAAGTGACCCTTGCAGGCCTGGAGCCTCATTGCCTCCTTGTCCCTGCTCAGCAGCCTGGCAGGGGCCGCCCCATGGTGCTGCCCTTGGCATTGCACATCCCCACATGCCAGTGCCCATCCCGGGAAGAGCCCTGAGCAAGGAGGGAGGGACAGGATCTGCCTGGCCAGGGGCTGGGACTCAGGCCTTGGCCCTTTGCATTCCTGAAAGACATCCAGGTTTGCTCAGCACCAGAGACACCTTTCCTGTGCTTGTTTCCACCTGTGATCACTGCCTCCAGTGTTCGGCTCTACCTGGAACCTGGGAACACATTCACATGAGTTGTGTCCCTCCTTGGGACCCACTAGAAGTTAAAGAAAGTTTGAAGTTTGAATCTGATTTGGAGTTCTTGAGAAGTTCTTTGAGGATACTCTGAGGGACTCAGTCTGATGCAAAGAGCACCAAAGCCCCAGAGGGTGATTAAAGTCCTTGTGCTGTGTCTGTGCTGCTGAGCTGGGCCGGGCTCCTGGCCCAGAGGCAGCTCCTGGCAAGGGCAGCGCTGCAGAGAGACAGCTCTGGCCAGGAGCAGCTCCTGTGCACAGCCCAGCAGGGCTGGGGCACTGCCAGGGCAGCTCAGGGACACCAGCAGGGCACAGCCAGAGCTGACAGGGGCTCAGCACTGGCAGGGGCTGGGGGATGTCCCAGAGGGGGCTGTGTCACAGCGGCACCTCTGTGGCTGTGTCATGGAGGCACAGGGCAGCTGTGATGTCAGCAAGGGGCTGTGTGACAGCACAGAGTGGGCTGTGTGAGGTCACAGACTGGGCTGTGACATCACAGAGTTTGTTGTGTGAGGTCATAGAGGGGATTCTGTGACATCGCAGAGCAGGCTGTGACTTCATGGCATGGCTGTATGACATCATAGGGCAGGCTGTGAGGTCAAAGTGTGTGCTGTAGCATTTAAGAGTGCCAGTATGACATCACAGAGAGGGTTTTGTGACATCACTGAGGGAGTTGTGAAATCACATAGCTGTCTGTGATATCATGGAGTAGAGTATGAGGCCATAGAGCAGATCCTGCCATCATAGAGGGTGGCTCTGTGGCATCAGAGAGTGGGTTGTGACATTCTAGGTGACTGTGTAACATCATAGAGCAGGCTGTGACATCACATGGTGACATTGTGACATCGCAGACTCTTCTGTGACATCTCAGTGCAGCTGCATGACATTCCAGGGTGACATCCCAGAGCTGGCTCTGTGACACCAAAAGGGTGCTTTGTGACATCATAGGGGGCTCTGTGACATCACATGATGCTGTGTGACATCACAGGCTGACTGTGTGACTTCATAGGGGGCTCTGACATCACAGGGGCTGTGTGATGTCACTGGGGAGGTCACTCTGCCCCAGCTCCCCTCACAGTTCCCCCAGAGCAGTCCAACGCTGCTCGTGCACAGCGGGGTCCCCTGTCCCCCCGGGTCCCCCCGCTCCCGGTGCTGCAGCCTCCCCCAGAGGATGTTCCACGAGATCGACCCCAGAGCCTGACACGGGGACGGGGGGCCGTGGCCCTGGGGGGTGGGACAGGGGGACAGGGACCCCCCGGCAGCATCCCTGTGTCCCCCAGGGCCAGAGCCTGGGCCAGGGCTCCTTCACCCTGTTCTGAATGAGGGTTTGAGAGCGCTGAAAATATCCCCAGCAAGGGAGCAGCAACAACCAGATTTAATATTAAGGGACAGCACCACAAACTTCCTTGGCAAGACACATTGTTGACTGGACACTTCAGGCACACCAAAGAAACAAAGCAACAAAAAAACCAAACAAAATCCAGGCAATCGAACCAGAGATGAACTGAGAACTGTCCCTGACTCTGTGTGTGACACAAGGACAGTGAGGGCAATGGTAAAAGGAATACGGCCTAAAAGCGTAACAGAGCTCAAACGTAACAGGACTTAACTTGTACCTCAACCTTAAGTGATAACTTCAGCTTCACAATTTAGCAAAAGAACAGAGCTTAACAGTATTTAACCTAAATTATAACCTATGATTTTTCAATTTAATAGAGGAATAACACTTAATGATGTTCAGCTTAGCTTATAACATATTAAACATAACAACTTAGCAAAAGAACAACTCTTAGCAGCATTTAATGTCACTTAGACCTTGTGACTTAACCTTTCTTACAGGCCTGACTGACTCAGCTATCCAAGGCACTCCAACCCCTCCGAGAGCAGCATTTCTGCCACATTTCCCCAGCACATCAGGTTTGTGTCCTTGGAGGGACCAGGAACTGGTGAGACTAGAGGCACAGGAAGGTTTCTCTTCATGGAAAACAAAAAATGTGAACATGATAAAATTTAATAAACATCAAAAGCCTTCACTGAGTTTCTTGTGACATCCCAGCAACATCTGACATGTGCACCATCCACAAGGGATTGCCATACAGGAAGGATTTTAGACAAAGACATAAAAAGAGGTGATAGAAAAGATAAAACTACAACTAAGATGCTGACTAAGGAGGTATTTAAACTTCTGAAAGATTGGGCAATTCCCTGATGCTCAAATCATGAAGCCAATCAAGGATGATACATTGGAATCAGCAGAGAGCATCTGGAGGAAGACTTCTGGGAGCAATGTGAAGGACAAGGATCCAGCTGCTCTAAATGAAGAGATGTCCTTAGACATGGCCATTTCAAAAGGAGAGCTGGAAACACGTAAAGGAGGGGGTCATGAAATATTAGAGTGAATGATGTTCATGGCAAAGATAGAGGGGAAGATCCGTATTTCTCCACTTGCCATAAGTAGAAGAATCTAGTAGAATCAGGAAATTTCTGCTCCTGGTGGGAAAACTTGGCCATTTCTTAAAAGTACTCAAATGACCCAGATAATAAAGATTTCCTTGTATATTATGAAATGTACAAATATTAAAACCTGTGCCCCTTTCCAGGCAGACATCAGCTGTGTGCCCATAAACAGGCAGTGCCACTTGTGCCCTGAGGTGTCCAGCTGGGATTGCATCCCTCCGAGAGCACCTGAGGGAGAGCAGAGCACCTTGCAAGCTGCAGATTGTCCCAGCCAGCCCTGCAGGGCTCCTGTGCCATCAACATCTGCTCTGCTCCAGTCTGAAACAGGGCCCAGCATGGTGCCGGGATCATTAGAGAGCTGAGGGGTGTGCTGGAATTCAATGCCCTCCCCATGCCGCAGCAGCCCTGCAATTCCCTGCTCCAGCCTGGGTCTCCTGCACAGCCATGGAGGCTCTTTGGGCTCCTGACTGTTCCTGCAGCCCCCCAGGGCAGCTGAGCTCTGCCTGTGGCACAGTCAGCCCTGGCCAGCGCAGGCCATGCTCAGCAATTGCTTGTGTGTGCCTGGCCTTGCTGTCAGCCCCGGCAGTGGGTGCGTGGCCCCTTGGTGGCCCTGTGCTGGCCCAGCCATGGTGGCCCAGCCCCTGTGCAGGCCCAGCCCAGGCCAGGAGCATTGTGGCTGGGAATGGCCCCTGTGCCGTGGTGCCCACAGCAGCCTTGGGGCTCTGTGCCCCATGGCCTCCCTGCTGGGCAGCCTCTGCCAGCTCCTGCACAGCCCCTGGCACCTGTGGGCCTGCACAGACAGCCCTGGCCCGGGCTCTGCCGGCCTCTGGGCCAGCAGAGAGGCCGGCCAGGGCTGGCCATGGCCGGGAACAGGCCCTGAGCTCCGCAGGAGGATGGAGATGGGCCACAGCCAAACTCAGCCCAGGGCAAAGCTGGGCTCAGCAGCCAGGGCTGCCAAGGGCTGGGCACAGAGGCTGGCACTGACAAATGTCCTGGGCCCCCTCCCTGCTCTGTCCGTGCCCCCAAGGGCACAGAGCAGCCTCCTCTCTGGGGCACTTGCCTCTTTTCAATGCCTTGCACAGACGCTGGCCCTGCCCCACACGGCCTGGCCTGAGTCCTGCCCCTGCATGCTCAGCCAGGCTGAGATGGACACTGATGGTTTCTGGGGCAGGCTCTCTGAGCCCAGCCCAGTTTCCTGCAAGCTCTGCCAGCTGCCCTGAGCTCTGGGCAGCACCAAGGGCCTCTCCCCAGCCCAGCCCAGCTGGCTCTGGCCCCACAGCTCTGCTCAGGCCAGGCTGCTCTGGCCACTGGCCCCACGGCCTCAGCCCCTGCCAAGGGCACAGCAGCAGCTGCAGCTCACACAGGACTCAGCCCCAGCCATGGGGGAAGGTGCTGGGCCAAGGCCAAAGGAGGCTCCCTGCCTGCCCTGCTCCCCTCTGGCTCAGGTGCTGAGAGCTCTGCAGCCCCTGCTGCCATCCCATGTGCCCAGGGCAGCACAAGAGCCCCGGCCTTGGGGCCCTCAAGAGCTGCTCCTGCTCCAGGCCCAGGGCCCATCCCAAAACTGGGGCAGCCACAAAGCTGTGCCCATTGCTGTTCATTGCTGCTCTGATGGGGATGGATCCTCAGCCACTTGGGGGTTGGTGATGAATTTTACTCCTCCACAGGCCTTTTCTTTCTTGAGCTCCTCACTTCAGGAACTGAGTGAAAAAAGCAATTAAACATTTGTTCAAAACACCCAAATAAGAAAAGCCCATGGGAAAAATTGAAGTTTTCAATTGTTCTGTGGCTAATTAGACAGATTTCAGAAGTGTATTTAAAGTGAACATTTTATATTGAAAACAAAGCTGATAGGACTTGTTTGTCCTGTTTTCTTTTCCTGTTTATAGATTGATATCAGCAATGCCCAATTCATGTTGACCCCCAGCACTTTCTAATGCAGTGTGAACAGATATCAAAATCAATACCATTCATGGCTGACAATCAATCAGGCTTTGTCCCTTCCCCCTCTCCACCATTTCCCTCATCCAACCTTTGGCACTCAGAGCAGATGAGGAATGGAGTCACATCCAGGGGTGTCCCCAGGGCTCAGGACTGGGGCCAGGTCGGTTCAATCTCTCTATTGCTGATCTGGACGAGGCCATCGAGGGCACCCTCAGTCAGTTCCCAGGTGAGCCCAAGCTGGGTGTGAGTGTGGCTGTGCTGGAGGGCAGGAAGCTCTGCAGAGGGATCTGGACAGGCTGGAGCCATGGGCCCAGGACAATTGGATGAGGTTCACCAAGGCCAAGGGCCGGGTCCTGCCCTGGGCTCACAACCACCCCAGATCCTTGTCTGTGCCCTGTCCCTGATCCCCACAGCCTGTCTTGTTTCCTTCATCCCTGCATTGCCAGGGACTTTGTGGGACAAGGGAGCTCTGTTTTGGCTGTGGAGGGAGGTCCAAGTGCAGCCTCTGGAGTGGGAATCAGAACTCATCAGGTTTGTGTCCTTTGGAGGTCAGGAACTGGTGAGACTCAGAGGCACAGAAAGTTTCTCTTCATGGCCAACAGACCATGGTTGAACAGTTCACAATTTAATAACAATCACGCTCTTCCCTGAGCTATGTGCAACGTTCCAGCAGCGTCTGATGAGTCCACCATCCACAAGTGATTTCCATATAAAATTAATTTTAAAGAAAAGTGGTTCTGTGGTAGATATAAACACAATTAAGTTCCTGTATCAGAATGCTCATCCTGGAGTGGGGGCAAAACAGCTCAGAAGAATTCCTGATTTGCAAAGCTGTCAGTGGTGGATGGAGAAGGGTGGTCATGCTGCTTTTGGTGTTGAGGAAATGCTGAAACCAGCCTGATTCATTTCATCTCCTCCCATCCTGGCTGATCTGTCCTCTTTCCCCTTCCACCCATTTTGTCTCCCACCAGGCCCCCCGGTGAAGAGCCTGGGGTGGATCCTGTGGAACATCCTTTGGTGGAATCTGTGGCTCCAGATGGAGCGGGGGGACACCGGGGGACAGGGACCCCGCTGGGCATGAACAGCATTGGAGTTGTTGGGAGAAACTGTGAGGAGGAGCTGGGGCAGAGTGACCAACGCAGTGACCTCACACAGCCCTGCTGGGATGTCACAGCCTGCTCTGTGGGGTCATAGCCCATTCTCTAATGTCACACAGCTGGTTGGTGACATCACAGCCAACTCTGTGATGTCATAGTCTGCTCTATGATGTCAGACCTCTTTTTGTCATGTCACAGCAGGCTTTGTGATGTCACAGAGGCAGTCTATGATGTCATAGCTGCTCGATGACCTCACATACCCTACTCTGTGATGTCATAGCCCACTCTGTGACCTCATGTTCCCAGATGATCAATTGTCTCCAGCAGATGAGCTCACACCTGGAGCTTGTTCTCCAAAACCCCAGCCCTATGGAAAGCACACAATGCCCATTGTGTGAGAAGGGGAACTGGAAGTTCACCAGCCTCAGTGTCCTGCCAGCTCAGCCAGGCCCACTGGAACATTGGGGTCCATGAGCACCTGGAACCACCAGAGAGACCCCCAGGACAGAAGAACACATGGGTAAAGGGGAGGGGAAATATTTTAATGATTCTGGGAAATGATTATCATATGAGTGCTTAGTCCAGGACAATCAATGAATATGTGTGCAAAATACAGAAAATAAACAGAAACTTTCCTGTACTCAGCATGCAGGGCTTTGGGAGGAGCCATCCCCTGTGCATCCGTCTGAATAAAGAATGCTGCTTCTTCATGCTACATTGGGCTTAAGGAGTTTTCTGTTTTACCAAATTTCTGGTAACACTCCATAGGCCAAGGAAAGCTCTGTCTCCTGCTTTTCACAAACAGAGAAGGGCTGGTGGCAGATGTGGGGGTCAGAGGCTGCCTGGGGCACCGTGACCATGAAATAATCAAGTTTTCAATATTCTGGGTAAGCAGGAGGGGCAGCAACAAAACTTCTGCACTAAAATTAGGAAGGGCAGACTTTGGCCTGTTTAGGATGCATATTTGGGGAGTACTGAATCAGGTACTGATCTTTTAAAGGGAAACAGCCCTTAAAAACAATAGGGTCCAGGAAGGAGAGAGTCATTTCAAGAAAATAATCTTAAGAAGAAAGGAGCAGGCTGGACAGTGTATGGCAAAAGATGAGCTGGTGAGAAAAATTACTGTCCTGGCTGCCCATGGAGCTTTTGTGGGGACTCATGGGAAAAAATTACTTAAAAGTCAGGAAGTTTCCAAAGATGATGTTAGGTTACACAGAAAGAAAAGTGGAGCGGTGATAACTCAGTTAGAACTTCACATGGTGGCTTCTATTAAAAAAAAAAAAAAAAATTAAAAATTAATGGCAAAAGGAGGGATAAGGAGAACCTCTACGTTTTATTGGACGCAGTGGAGAATAAAATAACTAAATATAAGGAAAAGGCTGAGCTACTTAACACCTTGTTTGTCTCAATGTTCAATATTAGGACAGGTTGCCCTCAGGACAAGTAGGGCACACTGGTAGATGGGCACAGGGAGCAGAACAGCCCCCTGGAATCCAGGAGGAAGCAGCTGGGGACCTGCTGAGCCACTCAGGTGCTCACAGGTGTCTCTGGGAGCAGATGGGATCCATCCTAGGGGCTTAAGGGAGCTGGTGGATGAGCTCCCCAAGCTGCTCTCCATCATTTATTTACCATCAGTCCTGGCTCAGCAGGGAGGTCCCAGAGGAGTGGAGGTGCCAATGTGAGCCCATCCCCAAGAGGGGTTGGAAGGAGGATCTGGGGAACTCCAGGCCTGTCAGCCTGACCTGGGTGCCTGGCAAGGTTATAGAACAGATCAGCTTGAGAGCCATCACAGGGCACCCACAGGATGGCCAAGGGATCAGAGCCAGCCAGCATGGATTCCAGTATCTGCAATGATGATCTGCATGAGGGGATTGAGTCCAGCACCAGCAAATTTTCAGGTGACACCAAGCTGGGTGCAAGTGCAGATCTGCTGGAGGGTAGGAGGGCTCTGCACAGGGCCCTGGACAGGATGGATCCAGGGCCCAAATCCAGCAAGGTGAGGTTGAACAAGTCCAAGTGCTGGGTCCTGCACTTTGGCCACAACAACCCCTGCAGTGCTACAGGCTGGGGACAGAGTGGCTGGAGAGCAGCCAGGCACAAAGGGACCTGCAGGGACTGATGGACAGCAGGCTGGACATGAGGCAGCAGTGTGCCCAGGTGGCCAAGAAGGCCAATGGCTCCTGGCCTGGATCAGGAATGGTGTGGCCAGCAGGAACAGGGCAGTGATTCTTCCCCTGTGCTCAGCACTGGTTGGGCAGCACCTCAAGTGCTGTGTCCAGTTGTGGACCCCCAATTTAGGAAAGACATGGAATGGAGGGGCTGGAGTGTGTCCGGAGAAGGGCAACAAGGCTGGTGAGGGATCTGGAGCACAAGGCCTGTAAGGAATGGGTGAGAGAGCTGGGGTTGTTTATCTTGGAAAAGAGGAGGCTCAGGAGGGACAAGCTGGTGTCAGGGCACAGGTTGGACTTGATGATCTCCAAGGTCTTTTCCAGTCTTGATGATTCTGGGATTCTCTGAAACCACCCTTGGAGCAGTTCCACAATTAGCCCTGGGCCTTCTCTTCAGAAGCTCCAGCAGCCCAGGTCCCTCAGCTTCTCCTGCCAGCCCCAAAGCCCATGCGGTCAGTCCTGCAGAGCCTCTGCAGCTCCTCCTCATTGCCCAGAACAGGGAGCCCCACAGGCAGACACAGCAGCCCAGATGTGCCCCCTGGCCTGGGCTGCCTCTGGCAAGGGAGCAGCACCAGGCACTGCAGGAGCCTGCAGACAATTCCTGCAGCACTTGGAGGATGATCCTGCTCCCCAAGGGATGTTCCCATGGTGCCAGGTCAGGAACTGGAATGGGGAGTGGGGCCAGAGAGGAAAGGGCAAACAGGGATGGGCTGTTTACAGGGGAGGGAACAGGGGCGGCAAAAGGAAGAAATTTGTGGCGGGAAGAGTAAAGAAAGCAAAGGTGAAGCCAAGGAAATGCTGAGGGCAGTTTGGGGGTGGCTGCCAGGCAGCCCTGGCTCTGAGCAACAGTGTCTGCAGTGGGACAAGACACTCCCAGCTCATAGGATCAAACTTTCTGGCTGACTGCACAGGCCAGGACAAAGCTGAGTGGTTTCCCTGGTGTCCCCCAGCCCTTGCTGGCCCCAGGGGCTGATGGCATTTGTGCTCCCTCAGGTTCATGTCCCCACAGCAACAGCATGGGGGTGCTCCTGCCTGCTCTGTGCAATGCAAACAGGGGCTCCTGAGCCAGTGCTGCCGTGGCTGTGCCTGCAAGGATGCGGCACCTGTGTGAGCTGGGAGAGAGGCCAGGGCTGCAGAGGGGGGATGTTGTTGGCAGCTCCATGAGGATGCTCTGGGACGCTGCCCTGGGCTGTGCAGCACACTGGGGATGGATCAGCCCCTGCTCTGCTGCTCCTTCCCGTCTCCCCCAGGGCCCTTGCACAGCCCCAGCCATGCTGTTTGCCCCCAGCCTGCCCACAGCCAGCCTGGGGCTGCTCACCCTGGGGCTGCTCAGCCTGGGGCTTTTCTGTGCTGAGCATTGGCCTGGGTGTGTTCTTGAGACAGCCTGGGCAAGGAGCCTGGAGCCCCCAGGGCCTGGCCTGAGGCATCAGCGCTGCCCCAGCAGTGCCCATGGCCTGTCCCTGCTGCAGCCCCGGCACTGCCACCCCCAGGACTGTGCCCGGCCCCGAGAGCACTCAGGCCCTGCAGCAACACCAGGGCCACCAGGGCAGCGGGGCAGGGCCACGGCAGCAGCACTGGCAACACCAAGTGCTGCTGCTGCTGCTGGGCACAGCTGCTGGGCCAGCACTGATCTGCCCCAGCTCTGCACACAGACATTGCTGCTGCAGCTCCAGAGATGGCAACAAAAGATGGATCTCTGCAGAAAACTTTGCTGGGAGATCCTTTAGTTCCTTTAAAACCTTTGAGACTGCAGCCCATCATTGTCACAGTCTGTGGCCACAGGGAAGGTGGAGAGAAACAAAGTCAGAAATGGCAGAAACAATCATCTAGCTTTAGGAAGAATATTTAAAAAGGAAAATGACAGGGAAATCAAAGAACCAAACCAAAAGAGCTATAAGTGATGACTTTTATGACAAGTGATTTGCAGAAATTGGCAATCAGTTTAAATGCTTCCTAAGATGTGCAGTGATCAGCCTTCTCACTGCAGCCTTGAGCTCCTGGTTCCTCAGGCTGTAGACGAAGGGATTCAGGGCTGGAGGCACCACCGAATACAGAACTGACACTGCAAGACCTAGGCATGGGGAGGAAATGGAGGAGGGTTTCAGGCAGGCAAATACTGCAGTGCTGAGAAATGCATTTCTCCTGCATTTTTCCTTTACAGATTATTTCAGTCATCTCCTGAGAGGTACAGTTTTTTCTGGTGCTTTTCATGAATTGATTTTACTCTTGATTTAGATGGAGATTTTAGAATTGATTTCAGATGTAGAAGAATCTGAAGTGAGCACAGAAACAAACTCCCTCTGTCAGCCCATTTTCATCTTCTAGATCACTTTCAAGATGTCCTTGGGGGTGTTGGAATGATGATCACACAGCTCTCCACTTCTGGCTGCAGGCTCTGGAGATTCTTTCTTTGCATTCAGTCAGGCTTGCATTCCCCAGGAGTTCTTGGTAGCCCGTCATGTTTTCTTAGGGTAGAACAGCAACAATGAAAACCTTACCAATGGCACAACTGCCCAGCCCACAAGGAAAAGAGAAGAACAAGCTGTCAAGTTCTTCAAATATTTGTCCTGCTTTGCTGCAAGTGTGCTGCACACACAGTGTGGAAAACCAAGAGAAGCTGCACTTGGTGGCACACCTTGTGACAGAAGCTGCACCTCATTCTTCAGGAAAGCATACAGGACTGAGGAGAAGTTTCTGGAAAAACTGAAAGAGCTTTTAAGAAATTAACTGAAAATTGAAACAATTCAAGACATTTTTCTCGATTTATTTTTATGCTCCCCTTTTCCATCTTGCACTAGTTGTCCGTCCCATTAATTCCAAACAGATCTCACCTCTAAGATCCATGAGTTGGCACGTTTTAGACATTTTAAGATACCATGACCTACACACAGTTTGGCTTCCCCTGTTTTTCTTGGAAAGCAATGTTGGAGAGGTAAGTGCAGTGTTTGTGTCAGGTACAAATTCTGCATTCAGGGAACACGCTCTGAGAGTGTTCGACCCTCAGCAGGGACAATGCACAGCAGGGACCGAGGGGATTCCTGAGCCACTGTGCAGGAGTCCAGACTCTGGCTCTTGGCTGAACTCGGCAAAGTTCCCGTGTTTGGACAGGCTCAGGGGCTGCCCTCGGGGAACGTGGGGCTCGAGGCGGGGGCGAGCGGGCAACGGACAAACGGACACGGGGACAAATGGCCCCGGAGCTTCAGTTGCAGCAGCGGCAGCAGCGGCAGCAGCAGCAGCAGCGACTGCGAGAGAAGAAACTTCAGATTCCCTTCTCCTCTCCCTCTCCCTCTCCCGCTGTCCCGTACCTCTCCCGCTCTCCCTTTCCCGGTCTCCCCTCCTCTCCCCGCCTCCCTCTCCCCGTGCCCGGCCGGGCCATGCCCCCGGCCCGCCCCCGGCCCCGGGCGGGGCTGCCCCGTGCCCGCCCCCGGCCGTCCCGCCGCCGCCTGGCCTCAGCCCGGCTCTGGCCGTGCTGGCGGTGGCGCTGCTGGGCGGGGATCAGTGCCTGGGGCTGGGGTGGTATTGCCGGCTTTTGGCTCCGCCTGGGCCGAGGCCGAGCCCGAGCCCGAGCCCGGCCCCGGCCCCGAGCCCGGCCCCGGCCCCGGCCCCGGCCCCGGCCCCGGCCCCGGCCCCGGCCCCAGCCCCGGCTCCTCCCGGGCCCCGCGGAGGACACAGGCGGCCCCGCCGCTCCCGCCGCCTCCGCTGCGGCTTGCTCGGCCCGAGCTCCGCCGCTCGGCAGCGCGGCCCCCGGCCCCGAGCCGCCGCTGTCCCGTTGCAGGGAGCGAACGCCGGGGGATGGCCGGGCCGGGGCGGGTGAGGGGCGCTCGGGGGCCGTTGCTGGCCCCGGGCCGAGCGCTGACAGCCGCGTCCCGCCCGCAGGGAAGGCGCAGCAGCGCCTGAAGGAGCGGTACCGGCTGGGCTCGCTGCTGGGCCGGGGCGGATTCGGCAACGTCTTCGCAGCAACGAGGCTCTCGGACGGCGCCCCGGTGAGCGGCGGGGCCGGCGGCGGGCGCAGGAGGAGGGGGTGGAGGAGGAGGAGCAGGGCGGAGGAGGCGGGCAGAGGATGGCACTGGGCATGGTGGACAGCGAGCTGAGCCCTGTTCTGCACTTGGCTTGCAGGTAGCCATCAAAAGGGTGCCACGGTACTGCGTCCATCACTGGGGTGAGCTGGTGAGTGAGCGAGGTGCTGTGCTGGGCAGGGATGAGCTGAGGCCCGGCAGGGTAGGGGCTGCCAGGATGCCTCGAGGGAGAGCGGGCATGGGGCCAGCGCAGGGCGCAGAGCATCCTGGGCTGGCTGAGGGCTTCCTGACTCCCAGCACGTCATCAGCCCCACTGACGGCATCGTGCTCCTCCCGCAGCCCGACGACACCAGCGCGCCCCTGGAGATTGTGCTGCTGGACAAGGTGTCCAGTGGCTTCTCCGGCGTGGTCCAACTGCTGGAGTGGGTTGAGCTCCCCAACGACATCTTGATGGTGCTGGAGCGCCCGGAGCACTGTCAGGACCTGCACCATTTCATTCGGGCACGGGGGTTCCTGCGCGAGGAGGTGGCGCGGCAGCTGTTCCGCCATGTGCTGGAGGCCGTGCGGCACTGCACCAGCTGCGGGGTCCTCCACAGGGATATCAAGCCAGCGAACATCCTCGTTGACCTGGCCACCGAGCAAGCCAAACTGATTGATTTCGGCTGTGGCACCTACCTGCAAGAGACAGCCTACATTCGCTTTGCAGGTGAGCCTACACAGGGGTGTGCTCCTGGTTCTGGTATCTCATGGCCCAGCATCTCAGGGCCCAAGCTGGGTGTGGCAGCGGGGTTTCTCCCTTTTGCTGCCCTTCATGGCCCTGAGATTTCAGCTGAGTTGGGTTTGAGCAGGGCTGGGTGGGGAGCCAGCTTCCAGTCCTGATGGCAGCCTTTGCCCACCACTCTGCCCAGGATTGGGGCTGGGGCAGCCAGCCCAACAAAAACACCCGTAGGTGAGGCTAGCAGAGATAGGGGGGCCTGGAACCTGTGCCCCAGCCAGTTTGGTGTGCAGGTGAGAAGGGCTTGGGCTCCTCCACTCACCTGGTTTGTTCTGGGTTTGTTTTTTGGGGCAATGCAGGCAGGGAGGAGGAAGGCATGGTTTTCCCTCAGCACTAAGTATGTTTCTGTCATGGTTGGGCCTTGCCAGGGCTTCTGCTGCCCTTTTCCAACACCGATGGCTTCTTTTCCAACCCCATGTGTTGGAAAGAGGGGCAGTGGGTCAACCTGCGTACCACTGGGGCAGCCCCTGCACGCCCAGGGATGCTGGGGCCAGGCTCTGGGAGCAGCAGCATCCCCCTGATGAACTCCATATGTATTCCATAGGAACACCATCATACAGCCCCCCAGAATGGACCCATTTTGGCTGGTACTATGGCAAGCCAGCTACCATCTGGTCCCTGGGTATCGTGCTGCACCAGATGGTCTGCGGGGAGCACCCTTTCAGGAGGGACCAGAACATCAGCTGGGACCATCAGCTCTCGCTGCCACAACGGCTTTCTCCAGGTGCATCCTCATCTCTGGGCATGGGTGCAATACCAGTGCTGGGAGACAGCAGCGGGCTCGGGAGCATCCCACTCTGGCAGCTGCTGAGGAGGTGGCACATGTCCTGCTCTCCTGCTCGCCTCCAAAACAGGGAACTGATGGGAAAGTTTAGGCCCAGCTCTGAGCACATCCAGCATGGAGTGGGCAGGGAATGGTTGGGCAAAGCCAACAGGAGCCTTCTCCAACTGACCAGCGGTTTCTGGTTTCTCTCCCCAGAATGCCAAGATCTGATCAGGCGGTGTTTATCCATGCTGGACTGGGACAGACCCTCATTAGAAGAGGTGTTCTGTCATCCTTGGATGCAGGATATTGATCTGCCCTAGAAGAAGGGAGAGAGCCACAGGCACACTGTGCTGCAGGGCCCCGGTAAGTTACAGCTGCACACCTGCCTTGGCCATCAGAAGCAAAGGAACCCCAGACTTTTTTGTCCTGCCTGTGTCACTGCCCAGGGCTCATCAGATGGGAGCACACAGCCCTTGTGCTGGAGCTGAGCTGCTCTGCCCAGCACTGGTGGCCACCATCCAAGCTGGTTTTGCTTGTCCTGGTTCCCTGACAGCTGGGGCCCTGGACAGAACCCTGACAGCCTGGTCGGAGCCCAGGGAAGTAGAAGGAGCCCCCAGAGAAGCTGTACCAGGTGGGGTTGCTGCTGCAGGAGACAGCGCGGATCACATCAAGGATGACAGCCTCTTCCTGGACCTGGCCACTGGTAAGCTTAAGATGATGGACTTCAATTCTGGCACCTTCTTCAAAGCCTGGCTGCACAGCAAATTTACAGATGAGTCCACATGCAGGGGGATGCTCCCAGATTTGGGCATTGCACAGCCTGGCCTCAACCCAAAAGTTCCCACCCCACTCATTGCTGGGATGGATGCAACTAATTCTTCAGTCAGCTGCCCAGCTGCTTTTGGCAGGGCTGGGGGCATGGGCTGGGGTGGGTACAAAATGGGAGTGGGCTCCTGGCCCTGCCAACAGCCCCCAGCACCCACCGTGCCCCAGGCTGGGGCTGGGGCAGCCAGCCCAACACAAACAAACCCCTGTGGTGGGAGCAGAGGTGGGACTCCAGAACCTGTGCAGGGGCTGCTTTGCTGTGCAGGCAAGGAAGGGCTTGGGCTGCTCCACTGCCCTTGTTTGCTTGGGGATCATGGTTATTGTGGGGAACAGTGCAGGGGGAAGGGAGAAAGCCTGGGCTTTGCTCACACATGGCTGGGTTTTTCCCTGGCATGCCTTGGGCCTTCCTCAATCCCCTCACAGAGATATGATTTTTCCCTTTGTTCTTTTTATCCCTTTTTGTCTGTAATCTATTTTCAACAATTTGTTTGTTTTTCTAGAGGAAGCATTCTGGTTGGTCCAGTCTAGATCAGGAAGTTCTTGGGAGCAGCTGCGGCGTGGATGGGCCGTGCCCTTGGAGCAGGCTGAGGACATCGTTTGGGACCAGCTTTTCTTCCAGCCATGGATGGCATGAGGTGGGTCCCCGTCTGCTTGGCAGGGTGGGATCAGAGCTTTTGGGAGATGGCAGCGAGCACAGGAGCATCCTGCTCTGGGCAGCTGCTGAGCAGGTGGATGTGCCATGGCTGGCTGCAGGCTGGGCACATGTCCTGCCCTCCTGCCCTGCTCCCAAAGGCAGCACTGATGGGCAGCTCTGGGCACTGCTCTGGGCACAGCCAGCACGGCCTGGGCACCACGGGCAGCTGGGACAAGGGGACAGGAGCCTTCAGCTGACGGGCAGTTTCTGCTTTCTCTCCTTGCAGCCGGGCTCTGTGGAAGCTGAGGCTGCTCTGGGCTCTGCCAGGGCTCTGCTGGAGCTCAGCACCGGGCCGGAATCAGCCAAAGAAGAAATGGTGTCACCTGCAGCACAGACTTGCTTGAGCATTTTGGCAACACAGCTCAAGTTTGCAGAGTGTACACCTGCAAGGGAAAACATGACACCTCCCAAAAATTAAACTTGTTCAATACCTTCTGAAATCAAATCAATCTGGGAGGACTCCAAATGACATTTTTCAGCTTGCTCAAGCTGTAGCTCAGCCCTTTCTCTGAACAGTTCTCTCCCCCACCTGCCTTTTACTTCTCAACTGCTCCCTTTTTTCCCCCAGTGAATTCCCAGCCCGTTGCTGTCTCCATCACTTGCTGGCCTTCCTTGTTGCCCCTGACCACAAGGAGGGCTGAGCCCCAGGTTTAGGGACTCATGCTGTCACTGGCTGAGGAGCAGCAATGTTTCAGAGGTCCAGTGGGATTTTAGTGTCATTCAGAGCCACTCTCCAGCCCTCAGCTCTCCTCACTGCTGAGTTCCCACTCCCTTTTCTTCATCCTTGCAGCAGGATGAGCTCTGTGAATCCCCTTGAGCCTCCCCACTCTTCCCAGCCGATGCACCCACCTCAGTGAGGCTGAAGCTGAAGCTTCTCTGTCTCCTCTGGCACACCAGTCCAGTCCCTTGTGTGGGGAGCCCCAGCCCCAGAGCACAGCACACAGCAGTGCAGTCCGGGCTGGAGCAGCTGCCCTGCAGCCCTGGCTTGGCTGTTTGTGGCAGCTGAATGCTCCCTGTTTCCAGCTGTCCCTGCAGGATGGCCCCAGGGCAGAGCCCAGCCGGGCTCCCACTGCAGCCCCTGGAGCTTGGGGCAGACAGTGCTCCCAGAGCTGAGGTTCATGGGGAGCAGCCGGAGCTGTGCCTCGCACTCAGTGCTGGCAAGTGTTGTGTTCTCGTCTCCTGCAGCCTGAGGGGAAAACAACCTGTGCTGCCAGGCCAGCACTGCCCCTCTGGGCAGGGACAAGGCTGAAGAGCATTCCCATTCCAGAGGATCCTGTACTGAGCCTTGGCAGGGCCTGGCAGGGCTGGAGCCGGGTCTGGCCTGCTGTCCGGGACCCGCTGCCCACCAACCACCCCCACCCACCACGCTCCATCCTCCAGAGACAGAAGGGTCTGTGTGTGCCAGGGGCTCTTGGATGTCTCTGTATCCATGGACAGAAGGGTCTGTGTGTGCCAGGGGCTCTTGGATGTCTCTGTACCCAGGGACAGAAGGGTCTGTGTGTGCCAGGGCTCTTGGATGTCTCTGTATCCAGGGACAGAAGGGTCTGTGTGTGCCAGGGGCTCTTGGATGTCTCTGTATCCATGGACAGAAGGGTCTGTGTGTGCCAGGGGCTCTTGGATGTCTCTGTATCCATGGACAGAAGGGTCTGTGTGTGCCAGGGGCTCTTGGATGTCTCTGTACCCAGGGACAGAAGGGTCTGTGTGTGCCAGGGGCTCTTGGGTGTCTCTGTATCCATGGACAGAAGGCTCTGTGTGTGCCCGGGTTTCCATAATGTCTCTGTACCCATGGGTATGGGATGAACATGGACAGTGAAAGTGTCAGTCACGTTGCTTGCACACTCCTTCTTTTGTGTACAAGACAAATCCATGCACACCCCCACATATTGGTATATTAATAGGATAGGAATGGATAGAGACTTCGCACAGAGCTCTAACTTTGGCATAGCTCACCCTTTAGCCAGAGACCTGGGGATTTTTTCCCCAGCTCTGTGTGAGAAGATGTCCAAGAGCTGAAGGAGCAGCATTCAGAAGCAGTTTCAGGATTTTTACACCGGAAGTAGAGCTCACAACCATCCATATAACTTGCCATATTCATTGGGATGGGCTGCTGCTTCTTTAGGAATATGGCCCAATGCAGACACGAGACTTGGAAAAATCCCAGCTCTCTGTGGGTTTGTGCAAAAGGAGGAGCAGCACAAACACTTTGTGCCTGCCTGGGGGCACAAGGTCCAAGGAGCTTTGGTGGCAGAGGGTGACCTGGGCTGGTGGCAGGTGAAGTTCCATTCCATGACATCTCAGAGTGGCACAGGACAAAGGTCCAAGTACCCCCAAGCCCACTGATGAAGTCCTTGGAGTGCTGCACATCCTCTAGGAAAAGCTGCTGTCACACAATCCATTGGGATTTATAACTTTCATTTGCAACACTTTAAATCCAAATTTCAAACTGCAATATTTTTACATTCAAGACACAGTAATGCATAAATGCATAATAAATCTTTCAATTTCCTATTGATTCAACCACAATTTAAAATTACTTAATATTGCAAACAAAACCCAGAATCTTTTTAAAAAGTGATGCTGAGGTCAGTAATATGGATCCATGCCATCAGAACATTTACAGAGTAACTGTGTTCTCTTTTTAAAAAGATCAGTTACCTCTTAATCCAAAGTTAGAGAAGATTTTCACTACACATTTGTTTTTTGTTTTTATCTTTCATGTTTTTTTATTTTCTTTTTTGTCCAGTGTTTTTAACAGAGAACTCGTAATAAAAAAGGAATGTACAGCAAAATGAGATACATTTCTGACAAACAATGAAAATGTCAGCTCCTCCTCTGTTTACTTTTCTCTGGATACCCTGAAGAAAAAACTCTAGCAGATATGAGCAGAGGTGTGAAGTGTTTCATTTGGACTGTGCTGGAGTTCAGCACTGCTGACATCCTGATCCAGTCAAGAGCTGCAGAATTCTTTTGCAGATCTCGAACCTGGTGTTTGCAGGCACAGCACCTGCAGTGCTGATGCACCAATGCACATGAATAACTCTGTTATTCCCTCTCAGAATTTGGGCTCTGCCCCAGCACGAGGTGCTGCAGCCCTTCGCTCCTGGTTCCCGTGTGGAGCAGCTCCCTTCCTGCTGGCTGAGCTGCTCAGGCAGAGCCCGGCAGCACCTGGCCCTGCAGGGCTGAGGCTTTTCCTCATTGCTGGGCACAGACTGTTGGAGCAGCACTGCTGAACACGGGTACACACCCAGAGGGACCAGGAGCAGCTGCCTTTGGCCACCTGAGGCTCCAAGGCCCAAACTCTGAGCAGGCAGGGCTGGAAGAGACTCGCAGGCTCCCTGGTGGCTGTGCTGCCCCACTTGTGCCTGGCCCAGCTTTGCTTGGGGCAGAGGGAGAACAAGGGGCAGCTCCCTCCCAGCCCAGCCCAGGGACCCCTCCAGCCCCGGGGCTTGGGGCACTGTCACCACCTGCTGCTCCAGCCACCGCTCCTGCTGGCCCTGACAGCAACACCCAAACTGGGGCTGATCCTGAGGGAGCAGCAGCAGGGCCTGGATCTGATCCCTGACTCTGGGGCAGGGCTGGACAAATGACCCCACAGCAGCAGCAGCAGCAGCAGCACATGGAGCTGACTTTCAATGTCGCCTTGACTTTTTAAGATTTTCTAAGTCTTCTGATGTTTGCATTCTTGTACCAAACTTTCTCACACACTTTCTGTAAACAACTTATTGTTTTGCATTCTTTTATGGACGAGGAGAAACATGATGGACTGTTTTTTTGTCCTTGGAGAGGTGGCACTTTCACCCTCCAATGCACTGTCATATTTGGAAATCTATAAATGTCGGAGTAAAAAAATAAACTTCTCCTTTTTCCTGCCTTGAGAGCAACAACGTCTCTGCGTCGTGTTGTCTTGTGTCCTATAGTGTCATTTCAGCACAGCCCCTGCCACTCTTCCCTCCTGTGTGCAGCGGTGTCACAGCAGCCTGAGGCACCTGGGAGCCCCCAGTGCCAGCAGGGACTTGAGATGACAGCCCTGGGCTCCTGGATTGTGCAAGGAACAGAGCTGGGGACTCCCTGTCCATGGGGGGATTCCAGATGGAAGAGGCTGCTGTGACAAGGCAGCTCCAAGGCCACAGCAAGGAGGGTTTCGACCACTGGATCTGTGCCAGTCCCACAGTCCTGGGCAGCAGCCACTGAGCCCTGGGGGAACAGAAGGCACAGCAAGAGGGACAGAACCAGGCAAGGTCAGAGACTGGAGAGAGTCAAGACATGAGAGCAGGAGCAGCTGCTCCATTGCACTCTTGGAGAAAGCTCCTGGCTGGTTCAAAGTGCTGAAAGGTGTGAAGGACAGAGAGGAGGCCACAGCAAACACTGCTCCTGTTTCCACACCCTCCCCTCTCTGTGTCCCAGAAGGAATTGGATGGACTGCATTCTTCTCTCTGAGTCATCTTGTTCAGCATGAGCAGCTTAGCACCAGGAGCTGAAGGAGCTGAAACCTCAGGCCACAGGAGCTGAGCAAGAGGGAACATTTGGAGCAAAGTAATGCTGCTCAAATAGACCTAGCTGAATGCAGCGGATATAATAATGGAATCACAGCATCCTTTCTGTTGGAAAAGACCTCTGAGCTCATCCAGTCCAGCTGTTCACCCAGCAGTGCCAAGCCCAGCACTAAACCCTGTCCCTGAAGTGCCAAGGCCTGGACAACAGCCCTGAGTGAGGCCTGAACAGCAGGCCCTGAGCCAAACGTGGCCTCTGGATGAACCTTCCAACCAAAGGTCATCTTTTTATCTGCTCATTAATGAAATATGCATGGTCATTAGCACTGTGATAGATGTAGCCACTCATTAGTGAAACATGTATTGA
Source organism: Passer domesticus (assembly GCF_036417665.1). Lineage (NCBI taxonomy): Eukaryota > Metazoa > Chordata > Aves > Passeriformes > Passeridae > Passer > Passer domesticus. The sequence continues at coordinate 1,037,403 of NC_087481.1, read as the reverse complement.
CCTTTCTGTACTTAGAAACTGGACAAGGCCATGAAATCTGACATCTGGCCTTGTTTGGGGCTGAAGGATCAAAGTCACCTCCCTTGGTTCCTCCTTGAGCCCTGGCCAGGCTTTGGGAGGAACCCAAGAGGATGATGAAACCAGATGTTCCTGCACTAGAAGTGCTGTCAGTTTGTTCATTCAGCACTGTCAGAGCTGGGCCCTCTCACAGCGAGGTTGGAGCCTCACCTGTGGCTGGAGGCACCTGCAGGAATTCCCAGTGTCCAGGAGTGGCTCTGCATCCCTTGGCTGGGACAGCTTCCCCCAGCTGCTGTGTGGATCTGGGGGATGGTAAAGTCTGAGGGGATCTGGTGCTGGATCCTTCTTAATCACTGCAGGCAATCTTTGGTGGTGATGGTTGGGTGCATTACTGAGCTGCTCCTTTTGTGATCCTTTGCTGCTTTGAGCTGCAGTAAATGACACTGATTCCTTCAGTTGGAGACTGTGTCTTTGGTGCTGACCCTGCCCACTGGTAAAACAGAACTGGCACAGTCTGGCCAGATCACAGCAAAATGTCTCTTGTTAAATGTAAATGTGAGGAATCAGTGCCATCAGAAATTCCCAGATGGGAAGCCCTTCCCTGGAGTTGGCTGGCTCTGGAGTGGGCTGAGGTCGGGGCACCGTGTGAGCAGTGGGGCAGTTGGTTAAAAGAGGATGAACCCCTGGATATCTTAAAATGCATCAAAAAATTGCATATGGAAAAGGAAAAAAACTTGTGGGCTTGGGCAGATAAGGATGGATTTTGTTAACAGTACATTGGAAACAGCACCAACAAAAGAAAAATTGTTGTTGGAACACTCCCACATAGGACAACAGTAGAAGATTTTAATCTTGAGCTCAGGTTCATTTGTGCAAGTGATACTAATAATACTAATAGTAATACTAATAGTAATACTAATACTAGTAATGACTATAATATAACACAAAAATTTATATTTATATCTGTATAATTAAAAATGGATACTGTGAAATAAGGCTGACACTCGTAATATGTCAGCTTTGGTTGCTCACTGTGACACTAAATACCCTAGAGAAAAGGACTAGCCAAGACCCAGCTGTCAGTGCTAAACTCTGCGAGATAAAGGAGAAAGGGATGAATCTGGCTATTTTTAGAAGATTTGCTGATACTGTCATGTGGAATGCTTTGTCTGTTAGTGTGAAAAATACAATTATTAAGTCTGCAGGTTTTTTCATAGCCCAGACAATCCACAAGCTGCAGGATTGGTGGAACGGGTGTAGGGGTTGTTGAAAGAGCAGTTGAAAAAATGAGGAGATGGGAACCTGTCCCCACGGAGAACCCATCTCCCAGATGTGCTCCATGCCCTTAACAATGGCCCACTGGGGAAATAGAAACCCCGTGTCTGTGCACAGCTGCACCAAATTTGCAACTACAACCATGGGCAGTGAGGCTTGGACTGCCTGGGAAATTGTTCTGGGTGTGATGGCCCCTGGCAGGGCCAGCCCAGAGGCTGCAGGGCTGGACCTTCATTCATTGGAATTAATTAGCATAAATCAGAAGCAAATGAGAGTTATAAATACCGAAACAGTAATTCAGATTCCTCCAGGACACTTTGGTTTGGTAACTGCTCACTGGAGCTTGGCCTTGAAAAGTGTTCATGTGATGGGAGGAGGAACTAATGCAGATTATCAAGGAAAAATTAAAGGAATTGTGTTAAAAATAGTGAACAAGATTGGATTATTCAACTACAGAGTAGCACTATTACTGATATTGTCAGTTTTTAAAACAATTGGAAAAACGGACATCCACCTCAAATCACTGCTGTTAGTAGAAATAAAGGGTTTGGATGCATCAGGCCTAATTATGGAGCCAGAGTGTGGCTCCAGAGGCCAAAAGGCCCTCCTGAGACAGCTGAAGGAACAGCTCCTGGGAAAGACAGCACTGTTTGAATCCTGAAACCTGGGCAGGAACAATGGGAATGTGTCCCTGCATCCAAGTGTTCTGTGTGAGAAAAAGGAAATATTACAGGAGATTGTTTTAGGCACCCTGCCAGACCAAATCTCTTTGTTTGCCTCAATGACCCCTTTGGAAAATGCTCTGATCCACAGGGCTCCCTGTGAAGGCTGCTGTGACACTGAGGGACTTGCACGCAAATTCCATCCAGGAGCCTGGGTGCCCTCAGGGACTGGGACCCGGCCCCCTTCCAGCCAAAGGGGAAAGGGCCCCACCAAGCCTTGTTAGCCACAGACAACATGGTAAAGCTGAACAGCAAAGGACCTTGGGGGCATTGTTCTGGAATTAAAAAGGCACCAGCTCCATGGACAACAGAATTATTGTTCCTAACCCAAATGAGACTGAGGAAAAAGAATGAGTAACCTTGTCACTGAAGTACTGCTGATGTCTGTAAGTTGTATCTTGAGTGTCAGCCAGAAACTTTGTTTGCCACAAACACCTCTACAGTTTCCCCAAGGATTCGTCATTAAATTCTTATGAGAATGTAAAGATCAAAGTAACCAAAATACTCAAAATATCTAATTGCTGGAAATGTTCTCAACCGATGTTGGGAGGAATGGGGTTCCCTTGGAGGGCCCAGGGAGGAGCCCTGGATCCATCAGCAGCCCACAGTGGGAAATGGGAAATCAGACCTTTGGTACTGGGAATGGGAGCTGCTGGGTGTGTGGACACTGCCCATAAACAGCTTCCTAAAGGACGGTTTGGGTCCTGTTTCCGGGCAATGCTGATGCCTCCCTTGAGGGTCCTTCGGAAGGACCACAAGGAAGAGTTGGGGCCAAGAGAACATTTTCCACCCAAGGAGCGCCTTTGTTCTCAGAAAACCAAAGATTCTGGTTCACACTGTGCCCCATGTGCACTGCCCTGTCCTGCGGATATTACAGTAAAGATATAAATTGATTATTAGAAAAAATAGCAAATGATCCTGTTAAAATATCCAATAGTACATCCCAGGAGCTCCAACAAACACAAATGGGGCACATCCTGGGATTATCTGCTTGCTGGCCAGGGAGGAACCTGGGCTCTCATGGGACAGGAATGTTGCACTGCTATCTGATGGGCTTGAAGACAAACAGTCAGGAATCACCTTAACAGAAAAAGCAGTTGAAGAGTGGCAGCAAGAAGAAAATTTTTCTTGGTGGCATTGGCTTTGTGGCTGCCAAATTGGAGGCTGCTGTGAAATGAATTTGGGGCGGTGTCTGTTGTCATTGTAGTGTGAGCACTTGGTGTGTTATGATTTCATGTTAGAGTTGTTGTGACACTGTGCTGGAAATGGAGTATTGAGACTTGTCTAGAAAGAGACACAGTCTCAAGAAAAAAGGGACATTTGATAAAATAACAGGGAATAGCAATTAATTAGTGCTGTTTTAAAAGGAATGTGAATTATAGCTCTGAGTAATGAACTTGAACAGCACTTAATTGAAGAACAAGACGCAATGACTTTATGCTCAATACCTAAACCTAAACTGTGTTATTCAAATAATTGTTATGAATTGTAGTTCCTCTGCAGATTAAAGGACCCAATTGAAGTCCTGAGGCCTCAGCACCAAGCCCTGACTGAGGCCTGAACACCAGGCCCTGAGCCAAAGCTCAGCTCTAGATAAACTTTGCCACCAAATCTTATATTTGTATCTACTCATTAATGAATCACTATGAGGAATATGATCTCTGTATGTGTTCATTGGTGAAACGTGGATTTACCTTTCTGTGTTTAAAAAACAGACAAGGCCCATCTGGCCTTGTTCGGGGGTGAAGGATGAAAGTCACCTCCCTTGGTTCATCCTGGGGCCCTGGCCAGGCTTTGGGAGGGACCCAAGAGGAGGATGAAACCAGATGTTCCCACACTGGAAATGCTGTCAGTTTGTTCATTCAGCACTGTCAGAGCTGGGCCCTCTCCCAGCGAGGTTGGAGCCTCACATGTGGCTGGAGGCAGCTGCAGGAATTCCCAGTGTCCAGGAGTGGCTCTGCAGCCCTTGGCTGGGACAGCTTCCCCTGCTGCTGTGTGGATCTGGGGGATGTTAAATGCTGAGGGGAACTGGTGCTGGATCTTTCTTAATCACCGCTGCAAGCTTTGGTGGTGATGGTTGAGTGCATTGCTGAGCTGCTCCTGTTGTAATTTTTTGCAGATTTACCTTATATAAATGACACAATTCCTTCAGTTGGTGTCTGTGTCTTTGGTGCTGACCCTGCCCACTGGTAAAACTGACCCTGTGGGCTCCACAGAACCAAATGGGCCCTTGTGACACTGCAGGGCCTCCTGTAACCAGGAGACCAAGGTGACTCTGTGGGGCTTACTGGAACCAAAGGGCCATTGTGACACTCTGGGGCTTAATGGAACCATGGAGGCCATTCTGGCACTGTAGGGACCCATATGGAGGAGGCCCCATTGTTTTCCTCTCCCTGGCACTGCCCAGTGCAGCTTTTCCCTGCCCCTGCCCCAGCCCAGCAGAGCAGCAGAGTCAGGTCTGGCCCTGCAGCAGGAACTGGAGGCACTGGAGGTCAGGGACAGCCACTCTGGGTCTGCAATGCTCAGCAGATGCTCAGCTCAGGCAGCTCCTGCTGGCCCAGGGACAGGCCAGCCTCTTGCCAGGGCTCCTTTGCACACCCACGGGCTCCTGCTCTGCTCCTGGCCCATGCCAGCTGCCCCCAGAGCCTGTCCCAGGGGAACACGTCTGTGCTGGCCCCAGCAGCCATTGCTGCAGCCCCTGCCCTGCTGCCCAGAGCCCCGAGCTGGGGCTGCTGCTCTGCAGAGCACGGGGGCTGTGCTGCCCGGGGCCCTGGGCTGCCTCTGCTGGGCTCTGCTGCTCAGCCTGGCACACAGAGGCAGCTGATGGTGCTCCCTGCACTGACCCCCTCCCACACAGGCTCTGCGGGGCCATGGAGGGGGCTCAGAGGTGCCTGCCTTGTGCCAGGGCTGCCAGAGGGGCTTGGGGCTGCCCTGGATCCTCCTGGGGGAATTCCCTGAGGCTCAGAGCAGGCAGTGCCCAGACTCCTTTCCCTGGGCCTGCTGTGTCCCTGGGCTGCAGAGCTCTCCTGGCTCACAGCAGACATTCAGTCCTTGATCTTGGGGTGACCCCAGCCTGGCCAGGCCTGTGCCCAGTGAGCTCCACTCCTTGCTGCTCCCTGGCACACGCTGGTCCCTGGCACACACTGTCCCTGCAGGTCCCCTGTGTTCTCCTGGCAGCTCCCAAGGCCCTCCAGACAAACCTTCCCCTGCCATCAGCCCTGGCACAAGCTGCAGAGCCCCAGGAAGGTTCAGCACAGACCATTCACCATCTGATGGGCACTGGCCATCAACAAGCAAAACCTGACCCAGACCTGAGTCCCTGGACGGCCCCAGTGAGACTCTGATCTCATCCCACTGAGCCCTGGGAGAACAAGGAACACAAGCAGCCTCTTGAGAGTCCTGAGAGTGACTCTGGAGGGGAGCAAAGCCTCCCTGCCCTGCGCTCAGCAGATGCCCTTTGCTGGTGGAGCTGCTGTGCTGGAGCCCAGCTGTGTCCCAGCAGTGCCCATGGCCTGTCCCTGCCTGAGGGCACAGCACGGACACGCAGCAGGACAGTGACCAAGCTGCCAGAGCACTCCGGCCTGGCACCCACAGCAGGGCTGGGAAGGGGAGTATGGAGCTGGGAGGAGCAGATGTGGAAAGAGGCAGGGCCATTGTCCCTGGCTGTGCTGCTGTGCTGGGAGCCCCTTCCCTCCACCTCTGCTCACAGGCGCTGCCCCTGCAGAGCCAGAGAAGGGCTGAGGAAATGCCTTGGACACACAGGTCAGGACAGCCACTTGTTTTTATTGAAATGTACAAGGAACAAGCCTCCTGAAGGACTTTGTGTTGCAAAAGAAAAGCAGATGTGCATGTAGAAATGCTGAGATTAGTACTCAAGTGTCCTGGGTTGACTATATGATGCTTTTATCCCCAATCGTCTTGTTCTGTTTATACTGAATAATAAGTTTTACACCTTTAAGACTCTCTTCCAGACAGTGAGGAGGGGAGGGAAGAAGCGCGCAGTTTGTTTTCAGACTGCTCTCACTCCTCCACATTCCTGCTCCTGGACTGTGTTGTCTGCGGATGGACAGACAGCGGGACAGAGCTCCTTTTTTCCCTTTTTCTTGCTTTTAGTTAGTTTTAGCTATCTGAGGCAAAGAAGTTCTCCGGATTGTGATTTTTTTTCCTTTTTTCTTGGACCTGTTCAAGCCTGCTCTGGACTGAACACCCAGAAGAGCACCGGCAGCTCCACCTGTGGCCCCCCTGGCCGGGCCTGGGCCACAGCGTTTCCAGCACCAGAGACTGATCAAAGACTGAGTGAGCCGAGCTGCAACCTGGGGAGGGGACTGTTCTGCTTTCTTTGGAGCAGTGAGAAGTTTTATTGTTTAATATTGTTTGGGTTCTATTGTTTAATAAACAGGTTTCTTTCCACTTTTCTCCAAGGAGATATTTTCTCCTGAACCGGTTGGAGGGGGGAGGGGCAATTGAATCTGCTGTTGTAGAGAAGCCCCTTTGGGGGTTATCTCCCAAACTTGCCCTAAACCAGGACAGACACAGTTAGTGGCGCCCAACGCGTGGCTTGAGAAAGTGGAAAAAAACCCTTTATTGATTGTAGGTTAAAGTACCCAGTAGCCATGTTATTTGAATTTGTAATGTCTCTTGGGGAGGCCTTTATGTGGCTCTGGTCTCTAGACCTTTTTGAGGTGTCAATACCTTTCTGGTCTCTAGGTTTATTGTCCCTATCACGTAGTTTTTGCGGTAAAGGGGCACGGATTGGATTAGCTATTGTGTTGGCCTTGGTGGTAATGATTTATAGGGCGTTTACAAAAATACTGGCGTCTGTTTACGATATGTATGGTTTATGGTTTCTTCGTCCTACCCTGCATCCCAGTTCTAGCAGTATGTTTTGGGAATTTATTAGTAATTGCACCCAGCTGGTTAGAGGAGGAGCAGGGAATGAGGCTTTCCAGCCTTTCCTTTCCTTCTTCTCCTTTGAATCTGTTATGTCACTTGCGGAGAATGTTCAGTTTCCCCTGAATATTAAAGAGACCATCTTTCTGGCATTTAATCTGGTAGGCTTCCTCTATATGGTCTGCAGTTTCTCTAGAATGAGGGCTGAGATGTCTAGAAGAGCTGATGAGACCCCTGACCCAGAAGTAGACCCACGTGTGGAGAATCCTGAGTGGGGTGGAAAATGGGAAAATATGGGCCAAATCCTGAAGGAATTCTCTGACCCTATAGTCTGGGACTTTCCCCATGAACAAATTCAGAACCCAGCTGAGGTGGGGAAATATCTGAAAGAGAAGTATCTCAATGATGGCCCTAAGGAGAAAAGGATCATTGCAGTGAGCTAAGCCCTAGCATATGCTTATCGCACACTGCTAGATACTCTAGGGCAGCAGACCGAGGAAGGGGGGCAGGGAGATACATCAAGAGCTATCCCAGTCGCTCAGGTTGCAACCAACACCCCAGGCTCAAAGCCAGCAGCTAAACCACATAGTGAGCCTAAGCCAGCGGTTAAACCAAACAATAAGCCTCAACCAATAGCTGTTGCTACTAGCACTAGAAGTGGGAAGTGCACAGACAAGACCGATCGACCAGTGGATGATGATGATGATGATGCAGGAGAAGGACCCTCAACATTTCCTGACATAAAATCAGGAGTCAAAGCAACTGGCACAAGATCAGAAGCCAATATTGAGTCCTTCTCCCTGAAGGACCTGCGTGGCCTAAGGAAGGATTACACCCGACAATCTGATGAATCCATAATCAGCTGGTTAGTCCATCTTTGGGATGCTGCAGGCGAGGCTACAATTCTGGACGGCACAGAAGCGAGGCATTTGGGATCCCTGTCACATGATCCTGTCATCGACCAAGGCATGATGAGGGGGGCTAACCCTCACAGCCTCTGGGCACGGGTCTTGGACAGTGTAGCGCAAAGATACCTGTGTGCCGATGATCTCTACATGCAGCAAACACAGTGGAAGACCATAGAACAAGGGATTCAACGCTTGAGAGAAATGGCAGTGGCGGAGATTATATTCTCAGATGACATAACAACTAGGAATCCAGACTTGGTACCATGTACATCTGTGATGTGGCGAAAACTGGTACGACTTGGGCCACATGAATATGCATCTGCTCTAGCTATCATGAAGCGGGATGACACGGATGAGACCGTGCTTGACATGGCAAGGAAGCTCCGAGCTTATGCAGATGCTGTACATGGCCCAACACATGCCAGAATCGCAGCAGTGGAAACACGTCTGCAGAGATTAGAGGATAAGATAGAGGAGAATCATAAGAAGCTCAGAGAGGAGATTAAAGAAAACCTTCTCCAAATCTCGGCAGTACAGATCAGAGGTTCTGGTACCCAACGCAGACGTTCCCCAGATGGAGAGAGAAGGTACACCCCACGAGCTGAGCTGTGGTTCTTTCTGCATGATTGTGGAGAAAACATGAGGCTATGGGATGGAAAATCCACCGCTGCTCTGGCCCGAAGGGTGCATGAATTGAAGGAAGACAGGGCTCAGAGAGGAAGTTCCACCACAAGGAAAGCAGCTCCAGTTGCCCATAGCCGAACTGCCAGGTATGATGATGATGATGACATGTCTAATCCCCTTGAAGGAACCTCTAAGACATATGCCCAAGGAAAGAAGGATAACCAGGCTTAGAGGGGCCCTGCCTCTAGCCAGGTAGAGGCTAGGGAAAATCGTGTTTTCTGGACGGTGTGGATTCGTTGGCCTGGCACATCGGAACCACAAGAGTACAAAGCTTTGGTTGACACTGGTGCACAGTGTACCATAATTCCATCAAGACACATGGGGACAGAATCCCTTTCTATCGCTGGTGTGACAGGGGGATCACAAGACTTCACTTTGGTGGAAGCTGATGTGAGCTTGACTGGGAATGAGTGGAAGAAACATCCTATTGTGACCGGCCCAGAGGCCCCATGTATCCTGGGCATAGATTATCTGCGAAGTGGGTATTTCAAAGACCCAAAAGGACTGAGGTGGGCATTTGGGATAGCAGCTGTAGTGACAGAGGGCGTCCAGCAATTGAATACCTTGCCTGGACTGTCTGAGAATCCATCTACAGTAGGGCTTCTGAAGGGAGAAGAGCAACAGGTACCAATTGCCACTTCCACAGTGCATCGTCGACAGTATAGAACCACTCGAGATACTGTGATTCCCATCCATAAGATGATCCAAGAGCTAAAGAGCCAAAAAGTATTCAGCAAGACCCACTCACCCTTCTACAGCCCCATCTGGCCTGTGCGTAAATCTGAAGGAGAATGGAGACTGACGGTTGACTACCGTGCATTGAATGAAGTGACTCCACCACTGAGCGCTGCTGTGCCAGACATATTAGAGCTCCAGTATGAGCTTGAGTCCAAGGCAGCGAAGTGGTACGCCACTATCGATATTGCCAATGCATTTTTCTCCGTTCCGCTGGCAGCAGTTTGCCTTCACCTGGAGAGGTGTGCAGTACACTTGGAACTGGCTGCCCCAGGGTTGGAAGCACAGTCCTACCATCTGCCATGGACTGATCCAGAGTACACTAGAAAAGGGTGAAGCTCCAGAACATCTGCAATATATTGATGACATCATTGTATGGGGGAAGACAGCAGCAGAAGTGTTTGAGAAAGGAGAGAAAATTATCCAGATTCTCCTGAAAGCCGGCTTTGCCATCAAGAAGAGCAAAGTCAAGGGACCTGCTCAAGAGATCCAGTTTCTGGGAGTGAAGTGGCAAGATGGACGGCGTCAGATTCCCACTGATGTCATCAACAAGATAACAGCAATGTCTCCACCATCCAACAAGAAGGAAACACAAGCTTTCCTGGGTGCCATAGGTTTTTGGAGAATGCACATTCCTGAGTATAGTCAGATCGTGAGCCCTCTCTGTCTAGTCACCCGTAAGAACACTTTCCACTGGGGCCCTGAACAGCAACAAGCCTTCGTCCAGATTAAGCAGGAGATCGCTCATGCAGTAGCCCTTGGCCCAGTCAGGACAGGACCAGATGTGAAGAATGTGCTCTATTCTGCAGCCGGGAACCATGGTTTGTCCTGGAGCCTGTGGCAGAAGGTGCCTGGGGAGACTCGAGGCTGACCACTGGGATTTTGGAGTCGAAGCTACAGAGGGTCTGAAGCCAACTATACTCCAACAGAGAAGGAAATTTTAGCAGCCTATGAAGGAGTCCAAGCTGCCTCAGAGGTAATAGGCACCGAAGCACAACTCCTCCTGGCACCCTGACTACCAGTACTGGGGTGGATGTTCAAAGCAAAGGTTCCCTCCACCCACCATGCCACCAGTGCTACATGGAGTAAGTGCATTGCTCTCATAACACAGCGCACCCCTATTGGAAAGCTGAATCGCCCTGGGATTCTGGAAATAATTACAAACTGGCCAGAAGGTGAAAACTTCAGTCTCACTGATGAGGAGGAACAAGAAGTGACACGTGCTGAAGAAGCTCCTCCATATAACCAACTGCCAGAGGAAGAAATACAATATGCTCTTTTCACTGATGGTTCCTGTCGCATGGTAGGAATGAATTGGAAGTGGAAAGCAGCCGTATGGAGCCCCACACGACAGGTTGCAGAGGCCACGGAAGGAGAAGGTGGATCAAGCCAACTTGCTGAACTCAAAGCTGTTCAACTGGCCATGGACATTGCTGAAAGAGAGAGGTGGCCAAAGCTCTACCTCTACACTGATTCATGGATGGTAGTCAACGCTCTGTGAGGATGGCTGGAGAGGTGGAAAGAGGCTAATTGGCAGCGTAGAGGAAAACCAATTTGGGCTGCTGAAGAGTGGAAAGACATCGCTACCAGGGTAGGGAGGCTACCTGTGAAGGTCCGCCATGTAGATGCCCATGTCCCCAAGAGTAGAGCTAATGAGGAGCACAAAAACAATGAGCAGGTAGACCAGGCTGCAAAGATAGGGGTATCAAAGATAGACCTAAATTGGGAGCACAAGGGAGAGTTATTCCTAGCTCAATGGGCCCATGATGCCTCAGGTCATCAGGGTAGAGATGCCACCTATAAGTGGGCATGAGACCGAGGGGTGGATTTAACCATGGACAGCATTTCTCAGGTTATCCACGACTGTGAGATGTGTGCTGCCATCAAACAGGCCAACAGGGTGAAGCCCCTATGGTATGGCAGGCGGTGGTCCAAGTATGGGGAGGCCTGGCAGATTGACTACATCACACTGCCCCAGACACGCCAAGGCAAGCGCTATGTGCTCACAATGGTAGAAGCCACCACAGGATGGTTGGAAACCTACCCTGTGCCTCATGCTATGGCCCGTAACACCATCCTGGGCCTTGAAAAGCAGGTCCTGTGGAGACATGGTACCCCTGAGAGGATTGAGTCAGACAACGGGACTCATTTCAAGAACAGCCTTATCAGCACCTGGGCCAGGGAACATGGCATTGAGTGGGTGTACCATATCCCCTACCATACACCAGCTTCGGGCAAAGTGCAGAAGTACAATGGGCTGCTAAAAACCACCTTAAAAGCCTTAGGTGGGGGATCTTTCAAAAATTGGGAGCAGCATCTGGCAAAGGCCACCTGGTTAGTTAATACCCGAGGCTTTACTAACTGAGTGGGCCCTGCCCAATCTGAGCCTTTGCACAGAGTAGATGGAGACAAAGTCCCAGTGGTACATGCCAGGGGTTTGTTAGGGAAGACAGATTGGATCAATCCTGCCTCGAGTACAGACAAACCCATTCGCGGGGTTGTTTTTGCTCAGGGACCAGGTTGCACATGGTGGATAATGCAAAAAGATGGAAGAACACGATGTGTACCTTAGGGAGATTTGATTGTTGGGTGAGATCTATGTATAAATATCACTGTTTGCTGAATGTTACTACCATTGTCTGTGTATAGCTGTATATTGGATGTATAATGTATGTGTTTGTAGAGTTAGAATATATATTAGTTTTAGTAGTAAGCTGACGATATGGGGATAAGGGGTGGAATGTCCTGGGTTGACTATATGATGCTTTTATCCCCAGTCGTCTTGTTCTGTTTATACTGAATAATAAGTTTTACACCTTTAAGACTCTCTTCCAGACAGTGAGGAGGGGAGGGAAGAAGCGCGCAGTTTGTTTTCAGACTGCTCTCACTCCTCCACATTCCTGCTCCTGGACTGTGTTGTCTGCGGATGGACAGACAGCGGGACAGAGCTCCTTTTTTCCCTTTTTCTTGCTTTTAGTTAGTTTTAGCTATCTGAGGCAAAGAAGTTCTCCGGATTGTGATTTTTTTCCTTTTTTCTTGGACCTGTTCAAGCCTGCTCTGGACTGAACACCCAGAAGAGCACCGGCAGCTCCACTTGTGGCCCCTGGCCGGGCCTGGGCCGCGGCATTTCCAGCACCAGAGAGACTGATCAAAGACTGAGTGAGCCGAGCTGCAACCCGGGGAGGGGACTGTTCTGAGTTTGCTTTCTTTGGAGCAGTGAGAAGTTTTATTGTTTAATATTGTTTGGGTTCTATTGTTTAATAAACAGGTTTCTTTCCACTTTTTCTCCAAGGAGATATTTTCTCCTGAACCGGTTGGAGGGGGGAGGGGCAATTGAATCTGCTGTTGTAGAGAAGCCCCTTTGGGGGTTATCTCCCAAACTTGCCCTAAACCAGGACAGCCATTGATATCCTGCTCAATTCCCAAACACAAAACAAATTGATTCCCTGGGCTGCAAAAAGCCATAGGCATTGATAACCTGAAAGTGATCTCAAATGCCATACTGGCTGGCCAAGAAATACACAGTTTCATCTGCACCAAGGTGCTAGCACTGAATGATGTATTGTCATGCAAAACTATTTCATTCTACAGCAGTGACACCTTAGAAATTAAAATTCTAGCAGAACCAGTACCAGTCCTGTAAAAGGGCAGAAAATAATGAGCAAAAGCAGCATAGATGGGGAAAAAAAGAAAATGAAGAAGTCTCATTCTCCAAGCAAAGAAAAAATAGCAGTTAAAAAAAAGGGGGGCATAAGTAACTACAAAAAGTGGCTAAAATAGTTCAATGGAGAAAGTAGAAGCTGAAAGTCCCCCACGAGATTCCCATTATCCAGGATAAAGCTCCCTCAGCACCTCGTCACTGGGCTTGTGTTCCACACCCTTGCCCAGCTCCCGTGTCCTTCTCTGCACCTGCTCCAGCCCCTCAGTGACGTTCTGCTTCACAGGGCCCACAACTGCACACAGCACTGCAGCTGTGGCCGCAGCGCTGCCCAGCACAGCCGACACTCAGTGCCCTGGTCCTGCTGCCCCTCTGCTGCTGACACAGGCCACCATGCCCTTGGCCTTCTTGGCCACCGGGCCACACGCTGCCTCACGTTCAGCTGCTCTGGACCGGCAGCACCCCTGGCTCCTTTTGGCCCACGCAGCTGGCCAGCCACAGAATGCCGAGTTGCTGTCCGAGTTTTTCTCTACCCCCCCGGGCGGGGGAGGAGGCTGCACCGGCCGAGCTGTGGTACAGCAGCTGCAGCCAGGGGGGCACTGCCCAGATGCGCCGGGGGCGTCCGGGGAGTGCCTCAGCAGGAAGCAGCAGTGATCAGCAGGAAGGCGAAGTAGAAAAGAGGGACCCGAATCGGGGCAAAGTCCAGAGTTCTTTAATGTCTCCAGGGGAAGCCAGCCAAGTCGGGACCACGAGGTGGGGGTACAGCCGATTATAAAGGGGGCGGAACATGCAACACTTCAACCAATGAGGGAGAACTTGGGAGGGAACAAACTCGTGACAAACATGCCGGCTCGCCAATAGGGAATGTGACAGGGAGGGACCCTTGTTCCCGATCCAATCACCCACCGAGGAGGGGAGAACTTTCTGGAAAGAGGGAAGGGGACAGTGGCTGATGGACAGGAACTCAGGGAGGGATTGACAGAGGGTAACCAGGGGAACAGGGGTGGAGACAAAAAACTGACACTCTCAAAAGGAGGGGTTGCCAGGGGAGGAGGTGGGGGGGGAACCCTAGGACCGAACCATTATAACTTTAGGGGGAAACAGAACAAACCAAATGAACCATGCACCACAACATCAGAATTGCCCATTTGACTTCAAATTATGCATCCTCCATTTCAACACATCCCTCCTGTGCAGAGCAACACAAGACCGCACTCAAGGACTTGCAGCTTCACCCCCACTCCAGGCTCCAAGGCACTTTCCAAAGCTGCAGACTTCACTGCAAAACAGATCCACAGAAACTCGCCACCTCTGCCTTTTGCCTGACAAGAAGGTTTTGCAACTGCGCAGTTCCTTTCCTTGGCCACACAGGACAGAAATGGCCCCCCACAGCTTCACGGACAGCACAATCATCTCCTTGCAGCTTATCAAAAGGCAAAAGTCATCTGGGCCAAAAGAGTCTGTACGAGTGAAGAACTCCTCAGGAATACTGCAGAACACTTCCACAAGCCAACCACACCTTTTCACAATGGAAAAACCAACATAGCCCTGGGACCTCCAGCACTGCCATGTGTGCCCTTGGCCAAAGCACTGCAGAAGCCCAGAGACAGAGCTTCACTGAGTCAGGCAGCCAAAGGGTCATCCAGAGCCCCCAGCTCTTCGGTGCCTCAGCATGACAGGTTAAAGGCCAATTTTGAGCTGTCAGTGCCTGCAGGAAATGGCTACATCCTGCAGGACTCCAGCACTCGGCATCCTCGGCCAGCAACAGCAAGTGCTGGCTGCTCAGAAACTTGCACCTCTGCCTTGCACTAAAGACAGCAGCACCCACAACTGGCACTTAGTCTCTTGGAATGATGGGGCTGTGCTGTGAGCACAGCTGGACGCATGTGGTTGTCCTGCTCACTTTGCTCCTCTTTGGCTTCTTCTCCAGGAGCAGAGGGAGCCAGGGGAGAGACGGCTGTTGCTTTTGTTGTCTGTGGCAAGAGAGAAGCATGAGGGACAGGCTGTTACCTATCATTTCTAACCTCATTTCTCCTCGCATCTATAACCAGAGTCTCTAAGGAGAACTCATCAACTGTGTCACAATGGCCCCTTGGTTCCATGACACTCCAAAGCATCATAATGGTCTCCACAGTTACATGAGGTCCCTTGGTGTCACAATGTACCTTCTGTAGATGGGGCCTCACAGTGTCACAATGGTCTCTACCTTCCATGGAGCCACACAGCTTTAGTATGGTCCCCCTGTTCCATGAGGCAAGCGAAATATCACAGTGCTCTCCACGATTCCATGAAGCCCCACAGTGTCACAATGGTCCCGTGGTCTCACAGGGCCCCACAGTGTCACCATGGTCCCTTGCTTCCATGGGCCCTGTGCTGCTGCATTCCCCCCTCCCCTTCTCAGGCCGCCCTGCCAGCTCAGAAATGCTCCTTGGGCCCCGGTCTTGGCCAACAGCCCCTGGCTCAGCTCCTCTCTGTAGGAATCCATAAAATCAGAGGGTTTTGGGAAAGCTGCAAAAGGCAAGCCTCAGAGACAGCAGAACTGTGATTAGAGCTAAGCAGTAGCCATAAGACAGGTCAACAGAAAATTATGTAAGAAGTACAAAAATAAGCACAAATAGAACAATGGTCTGTGTATTAACGCTTGGCTGGAATAACTCCCTAAGCTGCAGAAAAGTATATCTAGTGAGATATTAGGAAGTTCTAAGCTTAATAATGGAGCTCTGTGCATTGTATTTTAAGGCTTACAAGCAGGTATTGTATTTAAAATAAGCAAGCATTCTTTACGTTATGCTGCAAGCTCAGAAATGCTCCTTGGGCCTCGGCCTTGGCCAACAGCCCCTGGGCTCAGCTCCTCTGCAGCTCGGCACAAACACTGTCTGCTCCAGGCACTGCTGCTGCCCAACCAGCTCCTGGTTTCTCTAGGAGCAGCCCCGGGAACTGGTTTTGTTCCCTCAGTGGCACAACATCCCTGTTCTCACAGTACCAAAGAAAGCTGTTGATTAACCATTGCTGTGACTGCAGCCCCTCTCTTGGGGCCCTACAAACAGCGCTGCAAAAGGAGCCCCTTGGAGCTCTCCTGGGCCAGCGACTCCCTCTGAGTGGGGCCTCTCCCAGCCGGGAACTCTCCCGTTTTCTGCACTCGGGGATCCTGAACAACGAGGGAGCCTTGGCCGATCCCCCCATTCCTCCAGGCTCAAACCTTCACCTGCTGGGGAGATGCCAAAGCATCCACAGGGAGCATTTCCTGCCCTCAGGGGAATTTCTCACAGGTGCCTTGCACTGACTCTTTGTGTCTGTGTGCACACAGGAGTGCCTGTGCTGGGGAAATGTGGCAGAAATGCTGCTCTCGGAGGGGTTTGAGTGCCTTGGATAGCTGAGTCAGTCAGGCCTGTAGGTGAGGTTAAGTCACCTAAATGACTTAAATGCTGCTAACGTCATTTAAATGACGTTAAATGCTGCTGAGAGTTGTTCTTTTGTTAGGTTGTTATGTTTAATATAAGTTAAAAGCTAAGTTAAATATTTTTAAGTATTATTAATCTCTTAAATTGCTAAGACAGAGGTTTTAAGTTAGGTTAAAGAGGGTTAATTACTGTTCTTTTTGCGAAACTGTGAAGCTGAAGGTAGAAGTTCAGGTTAAGGTGTAAGTTAAGTCCTGTTTAGTTTGTGCTCTGTTCAGCTTTTGGGCCATATTCTTTTTATCCTTGCCCTCACTGTCCTTGTGTCACATATTCACAGGGACAGTTCTCAGTTCATTTCTGGTTTGACTGCCTGGATTTTGTTTGGTATTTTGTTGCTTTGTTTCCCTGGTGTGCCTGAAGTGTCCAGTCAGGAGCAAAGTGTCTCTTGCCAAGGAACTTTGTGGTGCTGTCCCTTAATATTAAATCTGGTTGTTGCTGATCCCTTGCTGAGGATTTTTTCAGCACTCTCAAGCCCTCGTTTGTAACAGGGTGAAGGAGCCCTGACCCAGGCTAAGCCCTGGGGGACACAGGGATGCTGCTGGGGGGTCCCTGTCCCCCTGTCCCAACCCCCAGGGCCCCGGCCCCCCTGCCCCGTGTCAGGCTCTGGGGTCGATCTCGTGGAACATCCTCTGGGGGAGGCTGCAGCGCCGGGGACGGGGGGACCCGGGGGGACAGGGGACCCCACTGTGCAAGAGCAGCGTTGGACTGCTCTGGGGAACTGTGAGGGGGCTGGGGCAGAGTGACCTCCCCAGTGACCTCACACAGCCCCTGTGATGTCACACAGCCTCCTGTGATGTCACAGCCCACTCTGGGATGTCACCCTGTGATGCCATACAGCTGCTCTGTGATGTCACAGACGACTCTGTGATGTCACAAAGTCACCCTGTGATGTCACAGTCTGTTCTGTGGTGTCACAGCCTGCTCTATGATGCTTCACAGCCACCTGGTGATGTCACAACCCAGTCTCTGATTTCACAGAGCCACCCTCCCTGATGGAAGAGTCTGCTCTATAGCTTCACACCCTACCCTGTCCTGTCACAGCCAGCTCTGTGATGTCATAAGCCCTTCAGTGATGTCACAAAACCCTCTCTGTGATGTCATACTGCCACTCTCTAATGTCACAGCACATACTTTGACCTCACATCCTGCTCTATGGTGTCCTACAGCCATGTCATGATCACAGACTGCTCTGTGATGTCACACAATCCCCTCTATGATGCTCTAGCTGCTCAATGACCTCACACAACAAACTCTGTGATGTTACAGCCCAACCTGTGACCTCACACAGCCCACTCTGTGCTGTCACACAGCCCCTTGCTGACATCACAGCTGCTCTGTGCCTCCGTGACACAGTCACAGAGGTGCCGCTGTGACACAGCTCCCTCTGGGACATCCCCCAGCCCCTGCCAGTGCTGAGCCCCTGTCAGCTCTGTCTGTGCCCTGCTGGTGTCCCTGAGCTGCCCTGGCACTGCCCCAGCCCTGCTGGGCTGTGCACAGGAGCTGCTCCTGGCCAGAGCTGTCTCTCTGCAGCGCTGCCCTTGCCAGGAGCTGCCTCTGGGCCAGGAGCCCGGCCCAGCTCAGCAGCACAGACACAGCAGCAGGACTTTAATCACCCTCTGGGGCTTTGGTGCTCTTTGCATCAGACTCAGTCCCTCAGAGTGCGCTCAAAAACCTGTCAACATCTCAAAGTCAGATTGAAACAGAGAAGTTTCCTTGAAGGGTTAATGGTTCCCATTGAAAGACACAACTGAGAAAGTGTCCCCAGGTTCCAGTTACAGCAGAACACTGCAGGCAGTGATGACAGGTGGGGACAAACAAGGCAAAGGTGTCTCTGGTGCTGAGCAAACCTGGATGTGTTTCAGGAATGCAAAGGGCCAAGGCCTGAGCTCCAGCCCCTGGCCAGGCAGATCCCATTCCTCCCTCCTTGCTCAGGGCTCTTCCCGGGATGGGCTCTGGCATGTGGGGATGTGCAATGCCAAGGGCAGCACCATGGGGCGGCCCCTGCCAGGCTGCTGAGCAGGGACAAGGAGGCAATGAGGCCCCAGGCCTGCAAGGGTCACTTATCTCCTGCTCCTGGCTCAGGTCCAGGGCCAGCAGCCATGGCCAAAGTGCTGCCCAAGTTGGCTCTGTCAGGGCCTTGCAGCTGCTGCCCATCCCTGTGCCCTGTGCAGCCCAGGCTGTCCTACGGTGTCCCTGCCCTGCGCCTCTGTCCCTGCAGGCTGTCGTCATCCCCCGGCTGCCCCACCTGGCTGGCCCCTTCCTTTGCTGACAGCTCTGCCTCCTGCCTGCCTCTGCCTGCCCACACACAGCCTTGGGCTGCTCCAGGCTCCTTCTGGGGGATGTGTTGCTTTGCAGCCCTGCCCTGGGAGGAGAATTTTCTCCTCATGTCCAGTCTGGGGCTCCCCAGCTGCCCCTGTGTTGTGTTCCACCACAGTGAGGGGCGCAACAATTTCCTCAGGGCCCGGAGTCTCAGACCTCAGGCAGACACCGATGACCAACAGGGAAAGGATGGCAAAAAGATGGATCTTGTTTAGGAAAACCCAGGATCCTTTATTGTGCCATGGAACCAATACAAGAAATGAAGGCGGTGGGGTCATGGGTTTAGAGGTGAAGTTTAGGGTCGGGGTCCAATAGCAGAAGGAGCAGGGGACTGGAAATGGGTGGATCGAGGAGGACAACCAAAAAAAATCTAAGCTGGAGACATTGCAGTAGAATTTAAACCAATAAGGGTACAGAAAAGGAAGAACATTCTGGGGCCATTCCTTATTTGACCGGATGGGGTGGAGTGTCTTTTCCCGGGATTGCAGAGGCACACCCCACAGGGTAGAGGGGTGGAATCTGCTTTCAATTACACCCCTCGCCCGATGGTGTCTGTCTGGGTAGAATCCCTACCTCATGGGGCAGAGGCACTCCACACCCTTGGTGCCATTATTTCTTTCTCTAGCTGCTTTTTACAAGAAAATCTCCTCTCTGATACCACCCTTCACTCCCTCCCGGACTACTCCTGTTCTGTCTTCAGACACCACACCACTGAGCCCAGAGCCATCAGCCTCTCCCTGCTGCTTATGTGATGAGGCCTCCAAACCCCATCTTGAGGGGTTTTTCGGTCTTCTCCAGGTCTGTGAAAATGGAAAAATAGTGGTCAAAGTTATTTTCTCCCAAATCTTGCAGTGACAGAACAAGGCTCAATATCTCTGAACTAAATGAGGGTGGATTTACATTTCTTAAAAGGAGGAAATATTTTACAATGATGAGAGTGGAACAAAACTGCAACTCTTTTTCCAGAGAAGTAGATGCCTCATCCTCGGAATTGTCCAAGAGCAGGAGCTTTGTGCAACCGGACCCAGTGAAACCCCCTCATCCCCAAGGACAGAATTCCTGTTGTGTGGGTTCTCTGATGTGCTGGGTGCCCTCACAACACTTCTGGCCAGAATGTCTGCTGAGGGCAGCCAGGCTGCTGCAGGGGCAGTGACCTCACAGCCATCACCATGGCAGCCCTGTGCCCTGGGCCTGGCTCTGCCCTTTCCTCTGCCCCTGCCTTGTCTCTGCTGGCATGAAGAGTTTTGTCATTCACATCTTGTCCCCAAGGTGCTGGGGCCAATGGCTTCCCAGGCAGGCTCCTGGAGCAGAAGTGGCTTTTCAGAGCCCAGGCAGAAATGAGCCCTGAGGCAGCAGCTCTGCAGTGCTGGCTACCAGGCCGGGCTGCCAAGGGAGGCTTCTGGCCATGGCCTGCAAGCAGCTGCTGCTGCCAAGGTGCCTTTGGTGCCTCAGGCTCTGCCTGGCACAGCTCCCAGCACGGCACTCTGCCCTTGTGCCCGAGCCCTTCCCTGTGCTGGGGCTGGCCTGGGGCTTTTCCTGCAGCGGGACCTGCCCTGCTCCTGGCACAGGAAAGGCAGTTCCTGCTGGAGCAGGAGGCTCTGCCTGCAATGGGCTCCAACAACTCCAGCAAGGCCCTGTTTGCAAAGCCCCCAGTGGGAAATGAAGGAGGGGCGTCATGCTGCTTTTGGGGTGAATAGTGCTGAAAGCAGACTTCTCCATCCCAAAATTCGACATCCTGAGAGGGAGAGGAAACTGTGGCAGGGATGGAATAATTCACAGAGAAAGGGGACAGCACTGAGAGCTTCTGCAGAGCTGCTGAGCTGGCCCAGCCTGGGCACATCTGACTGACGGGGCAGCACTTCAGACTAGAGAAGCCCCGTCCCAGATTTTAACAGCAGCGTCCCCTGACATTTCCCTACTTGGGGGTGTGGTGATTCCTCCCTACCATGGGGACACCCCTCAAGGTCACTGTTCCAGGCTGAGCCAAAGGAATTTGCCCACGGTCATTAGTCTTGGGGAGTGACATTAATCTCTCTTAAATAACTGGTTTTGCTTTAACACAGTTGCTTTGAAATCACTTCCAAGTGCTCTATACAATATAATATGTTATAGCTCTTATATATTGGTGTAAATATTTCTGATTAAGATAATTTTGTCTCATCACTGCTATAATAGATATTTATATAAATATCTCTGGTTTGCCATCCTTAATCCTGTGAAACAAATTCTATAAAGGTGTCATGGTTTGACCCTGGCACAATGTCAGTGCCCCCATGAAAGGTATATTTGCAAAATGGTTACTGTGAGATGTGACCTGGAAACAGAGCAAAGCAGGCTCCAACTTGGGAATGGAGGGAAAACACAACACTTTATTAATCTACAACATAAGAGACAAAAGGGAAAGAAAAAAAAAATGAGGAAAAGAAAAACCAACAACAACAACAACAACAACAAAAAAAACCAAAAAACCAAACAAAAACACACACACACACACACAGAGCAATCCACAATGGAATATCTCCAAAGCACTCCTCCTCCCTCCACCCCTCTAACACTCAATCTCCTCTAACACTCACTTCTCAGTCCAATATCATCTCTCACACAACCTCCCCCAGTTCATCAGAAGAGAGGAGTCTCCCTCTTGCACCATGGGCCTCCCCAGGAAACACAGTTGGAACCTCCTGTGGTTCCGTGTCACACGTGGCAGCCGCCCGGAGAGAATCTGCCGTGGTGACCATCTTCCTTCCATGTCCAGTGCTCTCACCACTGGCCATGGATCCAAACTGCTTCTTAGGTCTTTTTAAGAATGCTTTGCTCAGTTTCAAGAAGTGGCAGCCTCTCACTATTTGGGACACCTGTCCCCCCCTTATTTTACCCCTTGGGGCCAAAGGGCCTTGTGAAACAGAGATCTTTCTCCTCTGAAGGCAGAGGGCTCCACCACACCCTCCTCATCAGTCTCTGTTCCCTCTATTTCTTCTTACAACATCTTTGTCACTTTTGGTTTTTGGCCAACCGCCTCCCCCAAGGTACAATCTCTACATTACAGGAAGAAATTGGTTCTGTCCTGTGGCCATGTAAGAGAAAAGTCTAGCCCAACAGTCCACTCCATCATCTCCTCCATCTACGGCTCTTCTCATCTGCTGGCATTTCTTTATTCACTCAAACCTTCTTCTCATTTGCTCATCCTTCGTTCCCTCTCAATTCTCAGCTAGGGAGGATCAGTGTTTTTACAGCTTCCATTGTTTCAGTACCAAAGGGGTTAAAACCTCAGCCATGGTCTGCCTGCAGATGGGCACCTTGCCCCCCCCTTTTCTCCTGGCCATGGTGCCAGCACAAGATATCAAATTCAAGCCAGCACAGTCTCTATCACTCTCTCCCGGGGGGGCTGCCCAGACATCCCAGGTCTCCTCCACCCTGCACCTTGCAGGGCTCCGGCCTCCCTCCCCACAGGCTGCATGGCCTCCCCTGCCCCACCCAGACGCAGCTGGGCAGGGGAGAGGTCAGATCAACTCACCGCTGGAGTCAAAAGAGAGAGTCCCTCTGGCAATCCTCTGCTTTTAACCCCTGTGTGTTCTCAGAGGCGTATCCAGGCCCCCAGTGGCCACACCTGGTGGCAATTTTCAAATCTTGCCACTGATTGGTTTCACCACAACTTTCCCAAAAACTCACTTCCTGGTCAAATCACAACAAAATGTTAATTCCACCTCATTAATTCTTTACACACAAACGCTTGAAAAGTCCAGGGCTGGGATTGGAACCAGCTGCTCCATGGCTGTTCTCACAAAAAGAGCTTAGAAAGCCTGGAGATTCTTGGGGGTGTTTGAGTGTGGATATGACAGTCCGGTCAGAGACAGAGAAAGCAAGATAAGCTTTCCCATTAATTGGTCTGGGAACTTTTAGGGAGCTGGAGAGAAAGAATTGTAACTATCCACAGGTGGTGTTTGTAATAGGTTGTTTTTTTCCATAAAGTTGTTTAATGGAAGGTGTTTTCTTCATTAGCCAGTCATGTGAAATGTGTTGATTAAATGACCAATGAGGTCCACTAGTAGCAAACCAAAGTATAAAAGAAGAGGATTGAATAAATGGGTGGCTTTTAGCTCTCAGCCTTCTGACCTGAGTCTGTGTCATCTCTGACTCCACAGTGACATTTGGGGATCTGTGGGGGCTATTTGGGATCCTTTCTGCACCTCGTGACTTAACAGGAGCCTCTCCAATAAACTTTGCCTGAAGCTCCCACTGTGCCCATGACAGGAACCCCTGTGAGTGTCTGGGACATCCCGGCTCTTTGGCAGCCTGGGGACTCCTGGGATATCACCATGGAGCCCCCGTGAGTGCCTGTGACAGATTGGTGCCTTTGCAGCCCAAGGTGCCCTGGGATGTCATCATGGAATGGCTGTGACTACCTCTGAGCACAGGGCTCTTTACCATCACCTGAAACCCCTGGGAGGTGTCCATGGAGCCCCCGTCTCTGCCCATGACATTCCAGCTCTTGAACAGCCTGGAGACTCTTGGAAAGTCCCCATGGAACCCCTCTGAGGGCATGTGACAAATCTGATCCTTAGCAGGCAACCATCCCCAGCCCCCTGTTGCTATGCTCAGTTTCCATGGCAACCATCCCCAGCCCCTGTTGCTGTGCTCAGTTTCCATGGCAACCATCCCCAGCCCCTGTTGCTATGGTCAGTTTCCATGGCAACCATCCCCAGCCCCTGTTGCCATGCTCAGTCCCTGGGTAGCTCCATGCAGACCCCATGCCAGGGGTGGTTGCCATGGACACCAGCTCAGGCCTGCAGCCAGAGCCCGTTGCCATGGCAACCATTGGCAGCCCCATCCCCAGGGTCATGGCATCCCAGATCCACAGAACTGGCTGAGCTGGGAGGGACCCATCAGGATCCTGGAGTCCAACTGCTGGCCCTGCACAGGACACCCCAACAATGCCAGCCTGGGCCTGGCAGCGCTGTCCAAACGCTGCTGGAGCTCAGAGAGCCCTGGAGCTGGGAGCCTTCCCTGGGGAGCCTGGGCACTGCCCCAGCAGCCTCTGGGCAAAACCCTTTTCCTGAGATCCAACCTGAGCCTGCCCCGACTCAGCTGCAGCCGTTCCCTCCAGTCCTGTCCCTGGGCACCAGAGGGAAGAGGTTCCCACAGCCCCAGCCAGGGATCCGCTCCCAAGGCTGTTGCCATGGGCACCAGGGCTGGGACCAGCTGGGATGCTCGGTTTCCAAGGACTGGGTTTTAGGAATGGGATTCCCCAATTTTCTGCTCCAGCTAAAACTGTGCTGCTGCTCGCTGCCCTCCCACCTCCCATGGAAAGAACAAAAGGCAAAGATCCTGGGCTGGGATAAGAACAATTTATTGGGAAAAGCAATGAGATAAGGAAGAATCAAGAACAGCAAAAATATTGATAACAGAAGGGAAAATAGAAACGATTTGCAGGGAAAACTACAACACAACTGACTGGCTCTTCCTGGTAATGTATTTCCCCCTGCCTGCAAAGGACACCCTTCTCCTCAGGGAGAAAGAGAGTCCCTTTCCTGCCCCTGGCAATGACCTGAGGTGGGAGTGAATGCAATGACACAGCCATGGCCTGAACCTCATGTTTTTCAACCCCACATCAAGTCACTGGCAGGGGCAGGAGAAGGGACAGGTGTCTTCCCAGCATGGATTGCAGTGAATATGGATTACAGGTCTCTTCCCAGTGTGGGTCCTCCTTTTGGGTATGAAGCTGGAGCCGGGCACAAAGCTCTTCCTGGAATTGGGGCATTTGCAGGGCTTCCCTTACTGGTGCATCCGTTGGTGTCTGGTTAACTTAGAGCTCTGGATGAAGCTCTTCCCACACTGGGGACACTTGTAGGGCCTCTCCCTGGTGTGGATGCGCTGGTGGGTGACGAGGGTGTAGTTGTGCTTGAAGCCCTTCCCGCAGTCAGGGCAGCAGAAGGGCCTCTCCTCGCTGTGAATCCGCTGGTGATGGAGGAGATTGGATCTAGTGTGAAACCTCTTCCCACACTGGGGACACTCGTAGGGCCTCTCCCCAGTGTGGATACGCTGGTGGCGGACGACGTGGGAGTTGTGGTTGAAACCCTTCCCACATTCAGGGCAGCGGAAAGGCCTCTTCTCGGTGTGAATCTGCTGGTGGTTGAGGAGTTCTGAGCTGCACCTGAAGCCCTTCCCACATTTTCCACACTTGTATGGCCATTCCCCATCATGAAGCTGCTCATGGACCACCAGCTCTGAGCTCTGGCAGGAGCTTTGTCCACCTTCCTGGCAGAGGGTGGGTCTTTCCCCCCCAGAGCACCCTGGGCTGGGTTTGGAGCCCCTCCTCCTGGGGGATTTCTGGGGCTTTTCCTCCCCGTCGGATTCCTGTCTTTTGGAGCCCCTCAAAACAGCCACTTCCACGAGGTTCTGCCATGGGGATTTGCCCTCCCTGGTCTCCATCCTCAGCTCCTTGTCTGGGGGAGGAAGGACAAGGAGAGGATGGGATTTGCCTCCATGCCACAGGGAAGGGGAAGGAGATCCTTTCTGGGTATCCCCAGGAGGATGGTGTTGGAAGCGGGGTTGTCCTATAGCCAGGCACCTTTCTGGGCTGGGAGATGGAGCAGGAGAGAGGGGGAAAGGGGCACTGACTTCCTCCTCACCTGCCCGGGTGTCTCGAGATATCTTCCTCTTCCTTGCAGCCTCCCCCTCCATCCGGCCAAGTTTTGGGAATGGGAAAACCTGGTTTGAGAGGAAAACAATGGATGAGTACATGGAGTTTTGTACTGGTTTCAAGGCCAACCACAGGGAGAGTCTAAGTCAGAATTACAATTTAAAAAGAAAATTTAGATCAAGGCAATGATAGAGAAACAAGGCCTTAAACTGACAGAGTCAGGATATAACCTGCCACCCTGTTGGTCAGGGTGCTGGTAGCAGTCCCATTAAATGGTGGCTGCAGTCCTGTTGCAGTGATGATTGTGATTCTGTCAAAGCAGTGATCCTGTAGAAGGGTCTGGTCTTCCTCCGACGGTTGAGTGCTGGTGATGGAGCTCTTGTCCTCTGGGAATCCAGTAGCCAAGGTGCTCCTGGTGTTGCAAGGCTCAGCTTATATCCAGGTAGGAATGCTTGGTTCCTCCCCCGGGGCGGAGCATCCTACAATGGGATGATGTCATTTTACCAGTCCTGCAGGACACTCAATGGCCCATTCACAGAAGAGAGCTCCTGGAGGGCGTTATCAGGGCTGAGTCATGGAAGAGATAAAGAACACTGCACCCCCTGTTTATAACAGTTTCTAAAGGTGGTGATGGAAAACATGCATTTGGTTACATCTTACACTGCAGCCTGAAACAGTGGGGTAATCCCTGCTCGGGGGGTGAACACCACCCCCCTTACCCAAACTGGCTCAGGTATAAAACCCTCACCCTGAGAAGGCCACACACACTGGGGACAATGTCACTCTTGCCCTGCCAGGGGAGGTCTCTGTCCCTGTCACTCCCTTGCCGTAACCGCTCTTCTTTCTTTTTCTCTTTCTTTCCATCTCTCTCTCTCTACCTCACATTTACTGTTCAATAAAATCCACTTTGCATTTGGTTTCCTTAGCACCTTAATTGGGGCAGAGGCATCTCTCTAAAAATTTTCTTAAGCAGATTGAGACATTATTTTGGCACAGGGAGTTTAGGCACTGTTCTCTGACCCCAACTGCCTTTGACAACAGCATGGTTCCCTCCTCTGAGGAGGTTGTGGTTCTCTCTGGAGGAACTCTTGGAAAATTGGATGCAGCTTCCTCTGGGAGACATATGGGAGAACTGATGAGGAAAATGGCTGTTGGTGGCCAGAGTAAAGAAAATATTTTCTTGTCCTTCCTTGAAAATTTTATTAAAATCAATGGAGGAAAGGGAGCAAATGATACCAGCAAGTCTGACAAGGTTCTTTCACCCCAAGGTGAGGAACACAGGGCTGCGAAAAGTCCTATAAGAAACCCAGCTCAAGTAGCTAAATTCCTAAATGAGTCCTGAATTCACAGGCTTGAGGGCTTTGCCAAATGTGAAAATCATAGGTGTCTTCATTCCTGTCACCTTTGTCACAGCTATACAGAGTTTTTCCTTCCTTTTAGTAATCTTGGGCCAAATTTCCATTTTTTTTTTTTTTTTTTGGAACACGCCAGCTGCCAAGCTAGAGCTGTGCAGGAACCGATGAAACTTGGAATTGCCACAGAATTGCTTCTATTGTTGCTTTATTAATGTTTGGGATTTGTTTACATTTCCATCACAAGTGACTTGTGGCAAGAGCAAATGTTCGTCAAGGCATTTAACATGGTGTTAAGTTTGATTTCTGCCAAGTTTATTTTGTCCAGTGCCTAGGGGATGCTTGAGGGATGCTTGGGATGGGCTTGGGGGGATTTTGTCCCTTTCCCTGTCACCCCAGGCCATTCCTGAGGTGGTCTCCATCATTCTCACCCCAGGGAATGCCTGGGGGTCTCCCTACCTCTCACCCCCATGCCAGGGGGATGCTCGGGGCAGTCTCTGTCACTCTCAGCCCAGGGGATGCTCAGGGGTCTCTGTCCCCTCACCCTGGGGGATGCTCAGGGGTCTCTCCATCCCGCTGGCCTCAGGGAATGCCTATGCAGGGCTGGGGACCAGGGCCTCTGTGTCCCTCTCACCGCTGAGGGTGCTCGGGGCTGGGGTGGATCTCTGACCTTCTCATCCCTGGGGAGGCCAGGGGGTCTCTGTCCCTCTCAACCCTGGTGTGACCCCACCCAAACATCATTGGGCTCAGAGGGCAGAGACACCCCCAAACCCCCCGAAGGGCTGAACCTCAGATCATGATCGTACCCCCATTTGTCTGTTTAGCTCAGAAATTAGTTCTGCACCTTTAAGGCTGGTTCTGAGAGCAAAGGGAGGCCGAAAGAAGCGAGCAGTTTGTTTTAGAAACTGCACTCACTCCTCCACATTCCAGCTCCTGGACAGACAGCTGGTGGGACAGGGCTCTCTTTAGTTAGTTTTTAGCTAGCTGAGGCAGATAAGTTTCCTGGACTATGATTTTTATTTTTGTTTGGAGTTGTTTTAACCTGCTCTGGACTGAACAGCCACAAGGGCACCAGCAGCTGGCACCTGTGGCCCATGGGGGCGAGCCTGGTCCCTGGCATTTCCAGTGCTGGAAGAACTGATAAGAGACTGATAAGAGACTGAGTGAGCAGAGCTGGAGCCCATGGAGGGACGTTCTGAGCTTGTCACCTCTTTTGAAGCAGCCAGAGGTTTTATTGTTCCATATTGGTCATTTCCTGTGCTCGTGAATGCTTTGCCTGTTAAATAAACAGGTTTTTTCCACTTTTCTCCAAGGAAATATTTTCCCGAACTGGTTGGGACAGGGGCCGTTTGAATTTGCTTTCTAGAGGAAACCCCTTTTGGAGGTTTTCTCCCAAATTTCCCTAAACTAGGACAGGGCAGTGGGGAGAGGGGGGAGCCCCAAGTGGCTGGATTTGGGGGGAAGCTGGAGATGGGGACCCTGAGACCCCGAAACCCCCAAACATCACTAAGCAGGACCCTGGAGAGGGGGGATCCCCAGGAGCTATGGGATCCTCAGCAGCCATGAGAGGGGGGAACACCAGAACCCCAGAGGGATGAGACTGGAAGTGGGACTCTCCTGGTGGCTTT
Organism: Passer domesticus; assembly: GCF_036417665.1. Classification (NCBI taxonomy): domain Eukaryota; kingdom Metazoa; phylum Chordata; class Aves; order Passeriformes; family Passeridae; genus Passer; species Passer domesticus. The sequence continues at coordinate 1,009,116 of NC_087481.1, read as the reverse complement.
TTTTTTATTATTCACTTCTGCTTTTTGCAGGTTTTTATGGACACCAGGTGACTTCTAGAGATGAACTTGGGCAGAGGACCTTCAGCCTCACTGTGCTCATCCCTTTTTTTCCCCCAAAGCAGGATTTCCCATTACCAAACCTTGGCCCAATGGAGGAGAAGACTGCAAGGAAGCAAAAGATGCCCAGAGACACTCAGGCAGGTGAGGAGGAAGTCAGTGCCCCTTCCCCCTCTCTCCTGCTCCATCTTCCAGTCCAGCATGGCCGCTGGCTGCAGGACAACCCCACTGCCAATGCCGTCCTGCTGGGGATACACTGGGGAGATCTCCTGCCCCTTCCCTCTGGCACGGAGGCACATTCACAGGCTCTGGGGCAGGAGGGGGAACCGCGGGCGCTTTGGGGTGCGTGGCTCGGCTGCTCCCGGCGCGGTTCCCCCGAGCCCCCGGCGTGGCTCCGCCAGGCCCCCCCACCACAGCACTGGCTGGAGGTTCTTTAACAGAAATGCTGGTAAATTGACCATCTGGAATGACGCTAAATACAATTTCAAGAAGCTGCTGGTTTGCCGGGCAATTTGCCGAATTCCACATTGTTGTTTCTTTAAGTAAAACTTCACTTTTAAAGATGTTAGTAAATTTATGCTTGCATAAAATTTGTGGCTACCATGGGCTTCTCTCAAAACTAAATTACATGAAATCATGACACACTCATTACATCCTTTTAATCCCTCCAGTAAATCTATCATGCTGTTATTTCAATCCCAGATTGTTCAACTTTTCAGTGCCTTTTTTCCATTAATAGCATCAGAATAAGTTAAATTTTGTTATATGTATAACTTTTAAGGATATTAATTTTTGATTCTGTAATGTTTAATTTAATCCAAATTCCGGGTTGATAACACTAAGCAAAGTTAAGCTTCATTATTGTCAGATTTTAGCAATGTTAAATTCCAAAATTTGAAATCCTGTTGTTCTGGATTGAGAGATAATGTGTGTATTGTATTTGCCATCTGTCAGAGGTAGGGCAGTTATTTTCTGCTAAATGGGCATTTTTCTTTATCTCTTCAACAAATCAATCCTCCCTCCAGGGAGATATCTTTTGTTAATGGGCCATTGAGTGTAACTGCAGGACTGATAATATTGCATAATCCCACTGTGAGGTGCTCTGCCCAGAGGGAGGAGCCATGCATTGCAGACATGGTGAGGCTGGGGGTGAGGAGCAGCTTGTCCAAACAGGGTCAGCCCTCAAGGGGCTCATTCTTCTCCATGCCCAGACCTCCTAAGGAGACATTCATCATCAAGATCTGCTGGGGAATGCTTCTATCAGCTCTTCTCTGAACTGGAACATAAAAAAATACTTGATTAAAGAAAAAAAAAAAAATTAATGAGGTGCACTTTGAAATCTTTCATCCTTAAAGGAACTCTACACTGACTCCAATCAGCTGCACAAGCCATGGACACATGAAGAGCACTGAAGAAAGAGCCCTCAAGAGCTTTCTGTGTTTTGACAATCCCCATGTTGGATTTGGGGCTGGGTCCAGGAGCCTCAGGCACTGAGAGAAGGTTGAAGAAGCTGCTCAAGGAGTCAGCAGCAAAACTCCAAGTGCCTTGGAGCATGGCTGGGCCCCAGTGAGGGCAGGGAGTGCCAAAGGCTCCCCAGGGACTGGTGAGAGCAGATCCTTGAGGCCAGGAGTGCAGGGAGCCCAAGGCTCTGGGCAGGGAACTGCAATGCTGAGCAAGGCCTGGGCTGGCTGGGGGAAGCAGAAAGGCCAAGCCCCGAGCCCAGCCTGGGCCAGCAGGGCCTGTCCCTCACGGGTGGCTCGGGGCTCTCTGTGGGGCAGGGGGATGTCAGGGGCAGCAAGGACAAATGCCATCAACCCGTGTGACATTCCAGGTCCTCATGGAAACAAGAGGCCACTGTGAGCCTGCAGGGCTGGAACACCCCAGAACACTGAACTGCTGGGGAAAATCAAAGGGTTCCTTTCCTTGAGTTTGGTGCACAGAAGAAACACCAACCAGATATTCTCAACATGGCCAGATACAAAGAATATTCTTGGTAGGAAGGGACCCACAAGGATCATCAAGTCCAGCTCTGAAGTGAATGGCCCATACAGGGATTGAACCCACTCCCTTGATGATTCCAGCACCATGCTCTGACAAACTGAGCTAAGAGGTAAAAATGACATAAAATTTTACTGGCAAAATAGAGACAATCAAGGAACTTTGGCAAAGGGTTTAATACAACATCCACTTCAACATGAAACTCTTATCATAGCATTAACGTAGCCCATTTACCTAAAAACCTTTAACCCTTAGGATGTTAAGTTAGCCAAAAATGTTCCAGGTAAGTAGGAGTAGAAGGAGAAGAAATAGAGAACAACAGAAAGAGAGAAGATCTATAGAAAGACACCACACACGGGTACCAACTGCTCGAGTTCCAGAGCCACTAATGGAGGAACCCCAGCAGAAGGCAGGATTCAGACCATGGGCTGGCCTCCTGCTCCGGCTTTTAACCCCCTGGGCCTTCATGGGCCTGCCCCTGCTGAGGGACTGGCACTTGATTGCCCAATCAGAGTCAGGGTAGCACCAGCTGTTAGTATGTGATTGATTGATTGACAATTCAACCAATCAGAGCTGTGTTAGTGCTGCCTCTTGTTTGATTGATTGATTGATTGATAGCTTGGCCAATCAGTGCCAGGAATGAGGACAGGGCTCTGTCCCACTACAAACCAAGGCCTGACCTGGCGCTGGCCCCACACGGGCATTCCGAGCATCCCGAGGTGTCTCGGGACATTGATCTCATCCAGCCTCTGACAGCGACCACAGAGACACTACCACCTGACAGGTCCAGCTGACCTTGGCATGTCGAGGGCTGCTTCTCATCAGCCCCTGAAGCACTGGGGCTCTGGGCTTTCCTTCCTAGGGGAGAGAACTCTCCTTCCCCTCCAGGGACCTATGGTGAAAACTGGGATTTCTCCTCCAAATTTCCTTACATGCAAAGATTGTTCCCAGATGAAATCTGCCAGGACAGACAGATCTGGCTGCTTTGGCCACCTGGGGCCCACTTCTCATCTGCCTTTGAAACACTGGGACCATGTGCTTTTATTTCCTATGAGATAAAATCATCCATCTCGACCAGGCACCCATGGCCAAAACTGGGCATCTGCCTCCAGCATTCCCTATATCCAAGGATAGCTCCTAGACAAAAGCTGCCAGGACTGACAAGTCTGGCTGGCCTTGGCTTCCAGAGGGCTGGCACTCACCTGCCTCTGAAACACGGGGGCTTTGTGCTTTCCTTCCTAATGAAAAGAACTTTTCTTCCGGTCCAGAAGCCCATGTCCAAAATGGTGATTCCATGTCCAAAATTCCGTATGTCCAAAGATAGCCCCTAGACAATGCCAGGAGAGACAGGTCTGGCTGGCTTGGCCTAAGGGTCGCCACCTCTTGTCTTCATCCAGAACACTTGGACTTGGCTCTTTTCTTTCCAACAGGAAAAAAGCATCCACTTTGACCAGGTGCACATGGCCAAAAATGGGATTCCACCTCTAAAACTCTGTAAATCCAAGGATTGCTCCCAGTGAAAGCTGCCAGGACAGATAGGTATGGCTGCCCTTGGCCTCTTGGACCTGCCTCTCACCTGCTTTTGAAACACTGGGGCTTGGTGCTTTTCTTCCAATTGAAAATAGCTGTCCTTCTTATTTGTGCAAAAATGGCCAAAACTGGGATTCCTCCTCCCAAATTCCATATATCCAAGGGTTGCTGTCAGACAAAAGCTACCAGGACAGAGAGGTCTGGCTGGCCTAGGCCTCTGATGACCACCTTTCATCTGCCCCTCAAACACTGGTGTTCTGTGCTTTCCTTCCTATGGAAAAGAACAGTCCTTATCCTCTGGGTGCCCATGTCTGAAATTGGGATTCCACCTCTAACATTCTCTATATCCGAGGGCTGCTCTCAGGCAAAATCTGCCAGTACATCAATTCTGGCTGGCCTGGGCCTCTGGTGACTGCCCCTGCAACCCTGGGGCTCGGTACTTTCCTTCCCTTGCAGATCACTGGGACACTGTGGGGACCTCATGGAACCAAGGGGATCCTTGTGGCACCACTGGAGCCCATGGAACCAAGGGGCCATGGTGACACAGTGGGGCTTCATGGAGCCCAGAGACCATTATGACTCTGTGGGGCCTGATGGAGCCCATGGAAACCATTAGGGCCTTTCAGGGCCTCATGTCACCAAGGGGACATTATGACACCTCAGGGCCTCATGGAACCAAGGGACCTTTGGGACACCGTGGGGCCCCATGGAAGCGAGGGAACATGGAACAGGTCTGGTTGGCTTGGCCTCCCAGGGCCACCTGACAGGTCTGGCTGATGTTGGAATGTCAAGGGCTGCCTCTCATCAGCTCCTGGTGTGCTGGAGCTCCATGCTTTCCTTGCTATGGAAAAGAACCATCCCTCTTATCAGGTGCCCATTGTCAAAATAGGTACTCTCCCTAAAATATTTCCTCTATGCAAGGGCATCTCTCAGAACAAAACCTGCCAGCTCTGGCTGGCCTTGGCCTATGGTGGTCACCTCTCATCTGCCTGGGAAGCACTGGGGCACTGTTCCTTCATTCCTTTGGAGAAGAACCCATTTTCATGACCAAAATTAGAATTTGGCCCCCCAAATTCTGTATATCCAAAGATTGCCCCTAGACAAAAGTAACCAGGACAGACAGGGCAGGGTGGCCCTGCCCTCTAGTGATTTTCTTAGACTCTGAGCTGAATGTTTTCATTTGAAAACACCTTGGAGAGACCCCAGAAATCTCCCAGGAAGGGGTTCTGAAACCTTGGGCACATGAGCACTACATATGGACAAAGGAGCTCTGTGCTCTGTGCTGTTGTGGTGGTTTTGCATCATGGAAATGATGATCTAAGAGAAGCTGCTAGCAGTTTCCAATGTGTTGGACACGAAAACAGTCAGTAATTAGCTTTGAGAATTGACAATCTGTTAAACCTCTAAGGAAACTGTACATGCCTCTGTGAAGACACATGCTAAAGACGAGAAAGCCTGGGAGGGTCTCTTTCCCTTCTGGCCAGCAAAGAGGTAACAAGGCTGGCCCAGCCCCCGTCTCAGCCGGGCCGGGCCGGGCGGCTCCTGCCGTGGGGCCGGGCCCCTTCCCAGGGAGCCCCCCAGGCCCCATCGGCTGCCGGGCAGGGCAGGGGAGGCCGCGGGGCCGAGGCCGGGCCGGGCCATGGCTGTGGTTGCCAACACCTGGGCGCTGCCGAGCCCTGCCCCGCCGCCAGCCCGGGCCCAGCCAGGATCCGCCGGGCCCCAGGAGCAGCCCCGGGCCGGGCCGGCTCGGACAAGATTCTGCCACCCTTGGGGTTCACCCGCAAGCCCCGGGCAGGGGGAGGAGAAGCCATGGGCCCCGGCCGTGCTGCTGCTGTGTTCTGGCCTGGCTGCTGAGATCCTGGCCCTGCCCCAGCGCGGCCCATCCTGACACAGCCCCAGCGCAGCCGCTGCAGAAACCTCCATCGTAAAACAGCTCCGGCCACAAGGACCCAGCCCAGCCGGGGTCACGGAACCATCTGCAGGCCCTGGGTGAGATATTAACTCTGTCAGTGCTTCCATCCTCCCTCCAGTGAGAGAAATGGACAAAGTGCAGGTACATAGAGGAGCAACACGAAGACACCAACGTCAGTGTAGGGGAAGTTGAGTCCCAGATGGGAGGGATGAAGAGATGCCTTGATCTTGGGGCTGAAATGCTCTTGTAAAGCTATGGAGAAGGATGTCATTGATACATCAGACCCTCTTTTTCCCTATAATGCATTGAAAAATATGGGGAGATGACTTGTTCAGCAAAGGCTTCCATGCTAAAGTAAGCAAATGTTGAAGTAGCTGTGATCCCATGAGAAGTTTGTACAGAGACAGAGAGAAGAGTGATGAAACCCTTCTCAGGGAGAGAAGAAGTTTTCTGTTCCCAGAGATGAAGTTGATGAGAACCTTTGCTCTTAAACAGCTTATCTTTACACTAATACCCCATAAGCTGACATGGCCCATAAACACAACTGTGGGAAAAGCTGTGAAAAACTGGGAGGGACTTCACGACTGTTCATTTTCTGGGCACCTGCTATTCATGGAAATTGAGAGCCATGAGAGAACTTCTTATAGAGAAGTCTCCATAGCATGAAAGATAGTCACCTCTCACTAAGTGAACTGAAGAAAGAGTGTTCTAGAGGTGATAAACTGACTGAACATTTTAGAGTTTGTCTCTTGACATTGTCAGTAGGAAATAAAAGGTTGCAGGGAGAGGGGAAGTGTTCTGCAAGTTTTGTTCTGATTCTTATTACTCTTTCATTTAGTTACTATTAATAAACTTTTCTTTATATCCTTTTAAAATTTTAAGCCTACTTTGCCTTCTCCTAAACCTATCTCACAGTAGGAAATGATTAAGTATATTCTAAGTGAGTGCACTGGTGATTAGCCAACACTGAACCCACCACAGTAATTGATGCATTGGTTGAGAAATCTCAAACTGGTGAACCAAAAGCATTACAGAAAACTTGCTGATGAACTGCATGAGAGTAGAGGGAAACCAAGGCACAGCCGTGGTTTGTCAGGACTACTTGATCCTAATGAGCCCCATGGCAAATTTGGTGCTGAACCCTGCAACCTCAGGGCCTCAGAGGAGATTGCACAAACCTTTCCAGGAGTCAAAGTCAGAAGAAAAGCCCAAAGTGTCTCAAGGCACAAATGGGTCCCACTGAGGTCCATCCCTGCCAGAGGCTCCTCATGGACTCCTTGGAGGAGAGAATTGGTGGCCAGAATGGCACAAAAAACCCTCTCAGAGACTCTGTGTGGGAAGGAGAATCCAAAGTATTTTAAAAACCTTGAGTACCTCAAAGTATTAATGAGCCCCACTGAGTGTTAATGCAAAGCTCTCAAGGGACTCGTTAAAGCAGATAATTGGGGTCATGATTGCACAAACCTCTCATAGAGTCTGTATCAAAGGGGAAACATCAAGTACCTTAAAATAACTGAAGTACCTTGAAGCATTAATGAGCCCCAGTGATTGTTGTTACTGACAAAGCCTCTCCAGAGACTAATTACAGCAGATAATTGGAGGCCATGATTGCACAAACCTCTCAGAGAGTCCAAGGCAAAAGTAAAACCCAAAGTCCTTTGAAAAACCTGCAGTCCCTGGGAGCATTCAGGACCCCCCAGGGCCATTGCTGAGCAAGGCTCCCCAGGGACTCCTTCCAGCAGATCCTTGAGGCCACTGGGATGTGGGCTAGGGGGGGATGCTGAGGGCAGGACAAGGGGCTGACAGTGCCCAGCCTGGCTGGGGCTGTGCCAGGAGGCCCCAGGGCCTCAGGACAAGGTGTCTCCTCCCAGCCCTTGGTGGCACAGACCCTGCTGTGCCCCAGGCCACCAAGACTTGGCTTCTCTTTGTCCCCACCTGTCATCCCTGCCTCCAGTTCTCTGCTCTGCCTGGGGCCTGGGGACACTTTCTCAGTCGTGTCCCTCAGTGGGACCCATTAAAAGTCCAAGAAAGTTTGGAGTTGGATTCTGACTTGGAGTTCTGGAGAGGTTTCTTCAGCTGCCTCTGAGGGACTGATGTTCAGGGCCTGAGCACAAAGCCCCAGAGGGTCATTAAAGTCCTGCTGCTGTGTCTGTGCTGCTGAGCTGGGCTGGGCTCCTGGCACAGAGGCAGCTCCTGGTAAGCAAGAAGAGCTTCAAAAGCACATTTCTCTTGATGAGCAGCTCTTCTGCCAGCCCAGCAGGGCTGGGGCACTGCCTGCAGCCAGCCCGGGCACAGCCCAGAGGCACAGCGAGCTTCAATCAGTCAGGGCTGGGAAGGTGCTGAGAAGTGCTTGGGGCAGAATCACTGCCGGCCCTTGGCACAGGAACCTCTGGCTGCAGGACAATGCAGCTGCAGCTCCTGGAGCCATCTCCTAAAGCTGGAACATCCCAATGCCTGCAGACCCTGTGAGTACATTCTCTGATTCTCTCTGGTGCAGAGCAGCCAGGGGTGCCCAGGGCTGTCCTGCAGAGCAGGCTCCTGCAGCCCAGGGCGCTGTGCTGGGGCAGGGACTCTGCTGCCTGCCAGGGACAGCTCTCAGCCGGCCCGGGGAGCTGCTCCCAGCGCTGGGGAGAAGCTGTGGGGGGAAGGAGCCACCCTGAGCAGGGCAGGTGCTGCTGCTGAGAGGGGCTGGGTGGGGCAGGGCTGCTCCCAGCTCCAGAGCAGCCTGGGCACAGCTCCGGAGGACACTTCCCAAAGAAGGTAAGCCTGGGATTGCTGGAAAGATCAGGAGCTTTCCTGAGAGTGTTTTCAATTTCCTGCCTGGAGAAGGATGGGAAAGTTGGGGTGATGTCAAAAAAATTTTTGCATTTTATACATTTTTCATATATTTGTAGCCTTGTAAACTACTATTATATAGTTATAAAACCATAATCCTTATTTAACTCTATTAAACTCTCAATTAACTCTATTAAACAACTATTATATGCTTATATAACCATGATCCTTAATTAACTCTAGTAGGTTTCCTAACTTTTCTCCTAGAATTTAAAAGAATAAGCTGACTCTCTAAATATATTCCTGAAATATTCTATAGTCTTATTATAAGGAAGAGGACCTACAAGAAGAACAGTTTGGATTTTGACCTGAATATGAGGAGTCATAGCAAAAAGTGAAGGCAAAGAAGCGTTTGGACCTACTCCAATGGATTAACCTATGGGTATATAACTTGGGCAACCAAATCTCCTAATGGATTTTCCTGTTAGATACCCTGATTATTCAATCTTAATAAATTGTTGAAATCAAGGTCTGGGTGTGCCCCATTCCCGGTGGCACACGTGGAAACTTCCAATAATGTTTTGGTTTTTAATTTTCTAACACTGTTGCAAAGGTTTTTTTCTCTTTGAATTATAGACAACAGGGGGATGAGAGAAGCAGAAGAGGAATTTTAATCCCAGAATCACAGAACATTCTGACTTGAAAGGGACAAAGCAGGATCATCAAAGTAATGTTTGAACATTTACAGAGACTCCAGAACTGTAACTTTGGCTGGTCAGTCTCTCTGCTGGGAGCCTCCCAAAGGGCCCTCAGCCACTCCTCAGCCCTGGACAGCAGCAGCATCACCTCTGCAGGGCCCAGCAGGGCTCTCCTGAGCTGCCCTTGCCCACCTGCACACAGAGCCTGCCCCAGCCAGGGCCCTGCACACAGGCAGGTTTCTGTAGGGCTGGGGCCAGGGCACACAGGGTGGGATGGGCTCTGTGAGCACTGGCAGAGACGAGGATCCTCTCAGGAGGGAATGTCCAGGCCCAGGGAGATGCTCAGGCAAGGAGAGGGGGCTGAAGAGAGCAGCGCTGGGGCAGGAGGGCACTGTTGGTGTGTGGGAGGTGCCGGGCACAGCTGGGCACGGGAACACTGTCCTGAGTGCCCGGCTGTCTCTGCCCTGCCCTCTCAGGCACAGCACCACAACATCTGCTCTTGTTTCTGCCCTGCCCTGATATTGTCACTGTTATCTGCTGCCCTCAGGGAGGCTCTGGCATTTGCAGCAGCTGAGTCAGGCACTGCCCTTGGCATTCCTGCCAGGCAGGGCTGTCCATGGGAATGGGGTGTCCGAGCTTCCCTGGGACCTGTGGAGCTGTGGGCAGAGCAGTCCATGGGAAAGGGGAATGAGCTGAGCCCCCTCCCTGAGATCCCATCATGGGCACAGCCATGGATCTCCTTGCTGTGCCCTTCCAAGCTCTGAGCTGCCCTCCTGGGTGCAAATCTGTGCCAGAGGCCCTGGCAGTTCCGTGAATGTTCCACGGGGAAGGGCAGAGCTGCCACAGCCGAGGAAATGCTGCTGGGTTTGCCAAGGGAGCCGTGAGTGTCCTTGGCAAAAGGGGGTGCTGAGACCTTGCCCAGAGATCTTTAGGGAGGCTGAAACATTCAGGGATCCCTCTGCTCTGGGCAGGGTCTGGTTTATCCCAGGCTGACCCAGGATTGTGACTGTGCTCTGATTGCAGCCAAAGGTGCAAAGCCAGGGCAGTTGGGAACAAGCCCATGCAGCCCCCCTTCCCTCAGCCTCTCCCATCCCTCAGTGGCAAACTCTGAGTGCAACAGAAATGCTGGGGATTTCTGACCTCAGAGAGCCAGGAATCATGTGTGGCTAGGAAAACAATTCCTTATAGCAACTCCTGACATCTATTTCCTTTATAACTGTGAGCGCAGATGCAACCGAGCCTTTCTGCATTAGGAGAGATTTCCCTGATAAATCCTGAATATCCAGCCTTGTCCATCTGCCACATGGCCACAAACTGAGGGCAGTGGGGCAGGGAAGACTCCTCCAGAGCCCCCACACACAGCCCTGGCTGTTCCTGGCACACTCAGCCAGCACAACTGGAGCTCAGGCAGGGACCTGGGGGAAGGTTTTCCCTGAGCAGGAACAAGGGTGGGTGAGTCCCAGCGAGGTAGGCTACAGGGGATGGTCCAGGACTGGCTCGGAGCAGCCTCTCCTGACTTGGCACTGTCCTTTCTCCATGAACAGGTCCCCATGTGCAGCACCAGCAAATGTCCAACAGCAGCTCCATCAGCCACTTCCTCCTGCTGGCACTGGCAGACACGCGGCAGCTGCAGCTCCTGCACTTCTGCCTCTTGCTGGGCATCTCCCTGGCTGCCCTCCTGGGCAACGGCCTCATCATCAGTGCCGTAGCCTGCGGCCAGCACCTGCACACGCCCATGTTCTTCTTCCTGCTCAACCTGGCCCTTAGCGACCTGGGCTCCATCTGCACCACTGTCCCCAAAGCCATGCACAATTCCCTCTGGAACACCACGACCATCTCCTACACAGGATGTGCTGTACAGCTATTTTTCTTTGTCTTTTTCATCTCAGCAGAATTTTATCTCCTGACCATCATGTGCTACGACCGCTACGTGTCCATCTGCAAACCCCTGCACTATGGGACCCTCCTGGGCAGCAGAGCTTGTGCCCACATGGCAGCAGCTGCCTGGGACAGTGCCTTTCTCACTGCTCTCATGCACACGGCCAATACATTTTCCCTGCCCCTGTGCCATGGCAATGCCCTGGGCCAGTTCTTCTGTGAAATCCCCCCCATCCTCAAGCTCTCCTGCTCAAATTCCTACCTCAGGGAACTTGGGCTTATTGTGTTCTCCCTCTGTTTAGCATTTGGTTGTTTTGTTTTCATTGTTTTCTCCTATGTGCAGATCTTCAGGGCTGTGCTGAGGATCGCCTCTGAGCAGGGACGGCACAAAGCCTTTTCCACCTGCCTCCCTCACCTGGCTGTGCTCTCCCTGTTCCTCAGCACTGCCTCATTTACCCACCTGAAGCCCTCCTCCATGTCCTCCCCATCCCTGGATCTGGCCCTGTCAGTCCTGTACTCGATGGTGCCTCCAGCCCTGAACCCCCTCATCTACAGCCTGAGGAACCAGGAGCTCAAGGCTGCCCTGAGGAAAATGATGACTGTATCTTTTCAGAAACGTTAAACTTTTCTGTTCCAGAACCTTGTGAATGTAACTTTTTTAAATCTTGGCCTTTTTTTCCTATTTGTCCATTTTGACACTGGGACCTTTTCTTATTATTTTTCTGGTGTTATAATGTTTTTTATAAGATACTGCAGTACTACTCTGAGCATTTCTACATGAACTTCTACTGCTCTTTTGTAACACAAAGGCTTTTAGGTGGCTTGTTCCCTCAGCATTTAAATAAAAACAAGTGGCTGTCCTGACCTGTGTGTCTAAGGCATTTCCACAGCCCTTCTCTGGCTCTGCAGGGGCAGTGCCTGTGAGCAGAGGTGGAGGGAAGGGGCTCCCAGCACGGCCAGGGACAGTGGCCCTGCCTCTTTCCACATCTGCTCCTCCCAGCTCCACACTCCCCTTCCCAGCCCTGCTGTGTGTGCGAGGCCGGAGTGCTCTGGCAGCTTGGTCACTGTCCTGCTGCGTGTCTGTGCTGTGCCCTCAGGCAGGGACAGGCCATGGGCACTGCTGGGACACAGCTGGGCTCCAGCACAGCAGCTCCACCAGCAAAGGGCATCTCCTGAGCGCAGGGCAGGAAGGCTTTGCTCCTATCCAGAGTCACTCTCAGGACTCTCAAGAGGCTGCTTGTGTTCCTTGTTCTCCCAGGGCTCAGTGGGATGAGATCAGGGTCTCACTGGGGCCTTCAGGGGACTCAGGTCTGGGTCAGGTTTTGCTTGTTGGTGGTCAGTGCCCATCAGATGGTGAATGGTCTGTGATGAACCTTCCTGGGGCCCTGCAGCTTGTGCCAGGGCTGATGGCAGGGGAAGGTTTGTCTGGAGGGCCTTGGGAGCTGCCAGGAGAACACAGGGGACCTGCAGGGACAGTGTGAGCCAGGGAGCAGCAGGGAGTGGAGCTCACTGGGCACAGGCCTGGCCAGGCTGGGGTCACCCCAAGATCAAGGACTGAATGCCTGCTGTGAGCCAGGAGAGCTCTGCAGCCCAGGGACACAGCAGGCCCAGGGAAAGGAGTCTGGGCACTGCCTGGTCTGACCCTCAGGGAACTCCCCCAGGAGGATCCAGGGCAGCCCCAAGCCCCTCTGGCAGCCCTGGCACAAGGCAGGCACCTCTGAGCCCCCTCCATGGCCCCACAGAGCCTGTGTGGGAGGGGGTCAGTGCAGGGAGCACCATCAGCTGCCTCTGTGTGCCAGGCTGAGCAGCAGAGCCCAGCAGAGGCAGCCCAGGGCCCCGGGCAGCACAGCCCCCGTGCTCTGCAGAGCAGCAGCCCCAGCTCGGGGCTCTGGGCAGCAGGGCAGGGGCTGCAGCAATGGCTGCTGGGGCCAGCACAGACGTGTTCCCCTGGGAAAGGCTCTGGGGGCAGCTGGCATGGGCCAGGAGCAGAGCAGGAGCCCGTGGGTGTGCAGAGGAGCCCTGGCAAGAGGCTGGCCTGTCCCTGGGCCAGCAGGAGCTGCCTGAGGAGCCCCGGGGCCAACTCTGCTGCTGGGCTGGGCAGCGGGGCTGGCCCTGGGGCTGCAGGAGCTGCCCGAGCTGAGCATCTGCTGAGCATTCCAGACCCAGAGTGGCTGTCCCTGACCTCCAGTGCCTGCAGTTCCTGCTGCAGGGCCAGACAGGGCTAGGCTGGGGAAGGGAGAGGAAAACAGTGGGCCCTGCAGTGTCAGAATGATCTCCATGGTTCCATGAGGTGCAAAGTGTCACTCTGCTCCCCTTGGTCACAGGAGGCCTGCAGTGTCACAAGGCACCTTTGGTTCTGTGGGCCTGCAGTGTCTGTTTTGCTGGTGGGCAGGGTCAGAACCAAAGACACAGACACCAAGTTCAGGAATTGTGTGATTTATTGTAATGCAAACTGCAAAGAATCACAAAAGGAGCAGATCAGCAATGCACCCAACCATCACCACCAAAGATTGCCTACAGTGATTAAGAAAGATCCAGTACCAGTTCCCCTCACACTTCACCATCCCCCAGATCCACACAGCAGCTGGGGGAAGCTGTCCCAGCCAAGGGCTGCAGAGCCACTCCTGGACACTGGGAATTCCTGCAGGTGCCTCCAGCCACAGGTGAGACTCCAACCTCGCTGTGAGAGGGCCCAGCTCTGACAGTGCTGAATGAACAAACTGACAGCACTTCTAGTGCAGGAACATCTGGTTTCATCCTCCTCTTGGGTCCCTCCCAAAGTTTGGCCAGGGCTCAAGGAGGAACCAAGGGAGGTGACTTTGATCCTTCAGCCCCAAACAAGGCCAGATGTCAGATTTCATGGCCCTGTCTGGCTTCTAAATACAGAAAGGTCAATACATGTTTCACTAATGAGTGGCTACATCTATCACAGTGCTAATGACCATGCATATTTTATTAATGAGCAAATACAAAGATAACCTTTGGTTGGAAGGTTCATCCAGAGGCCACCTTTGGCTCAGGGCCTGCTGTTCAGGCCTCACTCAGGGCTGTTGTCCAGGCCTTGGCACTTCAGGGACGTGGTTTAGTGCTGGGCTTGGCACTGCTGGGTGAACAGCTGGACTGGATGACCTCAGAGGTCTTTTCCAACAAAAAGGATGCTGTGATTCCATTATTATATCCACTGCATTCAGCTAGGTCTATTTGAGCAGCATTACTTTGCTCCAAAAGTTCCCTCTTGCTCAGCTCCTATGGCCTATGGCTGCAGCTCCTTCAGCTCCTGGTGCTAAGCTGCTCATGCTGAACGAGGCGACTCGAAGAGATGAATACAGTCCATGCAATTCCTTCTGGGACACAGAGAGGAAAGGGTGTGGAAACAAGAGCATTGTTTGCTGTGGCCTCCTCTTTGCCCTTCATGCCTTTCAGTGCTTTGAACCAGCCAGGAGCTTTCTCCAAGAGTGCAATGGAGCAGCTGTTCCTGCTCTCATGTCTTGACTCACTCCAGTCTCTGACCTTGCCTGGTTTTGTCCCTCTTGCTGTGCCCTCTGTTCCCCCAGGGCTCAGTGGCTGCTGCCCAGGACTGTGGAACTGGCACAGATCCAGTGGTCGAGACCCTCCTTGCTGTGGCCTTGGAGCTGTCTGGGCACAGCAGCCTTTTCCATCTGGAAGCTCCCCATGGACAGGGAGTCCCCAGCTCTGTTCCTTGCACAACTTCCAGGAGCCCAGGGCTGCCATCTCAAGGCCCTGCTGGCACTGGGGGCTCCCAGGTGCCTCAGGCTGCTGTGACACCGCTGCACACGGGAGGGAAGAGTGGCAAGGGCTGTGCTGAAAGTCAGCTCCATGTGCTGCTGCTGCTGCTGCTGCTGCTGCTGTGGGGTCATTTGTCCAGGCCTGCCCCAGAGTCAGGGATCAGATCCAGGCCCTGCTGCTGCTCCCTCGGGATCAGCCCCAGTTTGGGTATTGCTGTCAGGGCCAGCAGGAGCAGTGGCTGGAGCAGCAGGTGCTGACAGTGCCCCAAGCCCCAGGGCTGGAGGGGTCCCTGGGCTGGGCTGGGAGGGAGCTGCCCCTTGTTCTCCCTCTGCCCCAAGCAAAGCTGAGCCAGGCACAAGTGGGGCAGCACAGCCACCAGGGAGCCTGCGAGTCTCTTCCAGCCCTGGCTGCTCAGAGTTTGGGCCTTGGCGCCTCAGCTGGCCAAAGGCAGCTGCTCCTGGTCCCTCTGTGTGCCCCCATGTTCAGCAGTGCTGCTCCATCAGTCTGTGCCCAGCAATGGGGAAAAGCCTCAGCCCTGCAGGGCCAGGAGCTGCCGGGCTCTGCCTGAGCAGCTCAGCCAGCAGGAATGGAGCTGCTCCACATGGGAACCAGGAGCAAAGGGCTGCAGCACCTTGTGCTGGGGCAGAGCCCAAATTCTGAGAGGGAATAACAGAGTTATTCATGTGCATTGCTGCATTGGCACTGCAGGTGCTGTGCCTACAAACACAGAGTTCAAAATGTGCAAAAGAATTCTGCAGCTCTTGACTGGATCAGGATGTCAGCAGTGCTGAACTCCAGCTTAGTCCAAAGGAAACACTTCACACCTCTGCTCATATCTGCTAGATTTTTTTCTTCAGGGTATCCAGAGAAAAGTAAACAGAGGAGGAGCCTACATTTTCATTGTTTATCAGAAATGTTTCTCTTTTTGCTGTACATTCCTTTTTAGGATGATTTTTCTGTTAAAAAAAGGAAAAAAGAAAAAAATATGAAATATAAAAACAAAAAACAAACGTGTAGTGAAAATCTTCTCTAACTTTGGATTAAGAGGGAACTGGTATTTTTAAAAAGAGAACTCAGTTACTTTGGCATGGATCTATCTTACTGACATCAACATCACTTTTTTAAAAGATTCTGGGTTTTGTTTGCAATATTAAGTTATTTTAAATTGTGGTTGAATCAATAAGAAATTGAAAGATGGATTGTGTATGACTGTGTCTTGAGTGTAAAAATATTGCACTTTGGAATTTGGATTTAAAGTGTTGGAAATGAAAGTTATAAATCCCAATGGATTGTGTGACAGCAGCTTTTCCTAGAGGATGTGCAGCACTCCAAGGACTTCATCAGTGGGGTTGGGGGTACTTGGACCTTTGTCCTGTGCCACTCTGAGATGTCATGGAATGGAACTTCGCCTGCCACCAGCCCAGGTCACCCTCTGCCACCAAAGCTCCTTGGACCTTGTGCCCCCAGGCAGGCACAAAGTGTTTGTGCTGCTCCCCCTTTTGCACAAACCAAGAGAGAGCTGGGATTTTTCCAAGTCTCATGTCTGCAATGGGCCATATTCCTAAAGAAGCAGCAGCCCAACCTGATGAATATGGTGAGTTATATGGATGGTTGTGAGCTCCACTTCCTGCCTAGAAATCCCGAAACTGCTTCTGAATGCTGCTCCTTCAGCTCTGGGACACCTTCTCACACAGAGCTGGGAAAAAAATCTCCTGGCCACCAGTTAATGGCTAGTTATGCCAAAGTTAGAGCTCTGTGGGAAATCTCTATCCATCCCTATCCTATTAATATACCAGTATGTGGGGGTGTGCATGGATTTGTCTTGTGTACAAAGGAAGGAGTGTGCAAGCAACGTGATTGACACTTTCACTGTCCGTGTTCATCCCATACCTATGGGTACAGAGACGTTATGGAAACCCTGGCACACACAGACCCTTCTGTCCCTGGATACAGAGACACCCAAGAGCCCCTGGCACACACAGATCCTTCTGTCCCTGGGTACAGAGACATCCAAGAGCCCTGGCACACACAGACCCTTCTGTCTCTAGAGGATGGAGCGTGGTGGGTGGGGGTGGTTGGTGGGCAGCGAGTCCTGGACAGCAGGCCAGACCCGGCTCCAGCCCTGCCAGGCCCTGCCAAGGCTCAGTGCAGGATCCTCTGGAATGGGACAGCCTTTCAGCCTTCTCCCTGCCCAGAGGGGCAGTGCTGGCCTGGCAGCACAGGTTGTTTTCCCCTCAGGCTGCAGGAGATGAGAACACAACACTTGCCAGCACTGAGTGCGAGGCACAGCTCCGGCTGCTCCCCATCAACCTCAGCTCTGGGAGCACTGTCTGCCCCAAGCTCCAGGGGCTGCAGTGGGAGCCCGGCTGGGCTCTGCCCTGGGGCCATCCTGCTGGGACAGCTGGAAACAGGGAGCATTCAGCTGCCACAAACAGCCAAGCCAGGGCTGCAGGGCAGCTGCTCCAGCCTGGACTGCACTGCTGTGTGCTGTGCTCTGGGGCTGGGGCTCCCCACACAGGGGACTGGACTGGAGTGCCAGAGGAGACAGAGAAGCTTCAGCTTCAGCCTCACTGAGGTGCCTGCATGGGCTGGGAAGAGTGGGGAGGCTCAAGGGGATTCACAGAGCTCATCCTGCTGCAAGGATGAAGGGAGTGGGAACTCAGCAGTGAGGAGAGCTGAGGGCTGGAGAGTGGCTCTGAATGACACTAAAATGCCACTAGACCTCTGAGACATTGCTGCTCCTCAGCCAGTGACAGCATGAGTCCCTAAACCTGGGGCTCGGCCTTCCTTGTGGTCAGAGGCATCAAGATAGGCAACAGAGTGATGGAGACAGCAATGGGCTGGGAATTCACTGGGGGGAATAAAAGGGAGCAGTTGAGAAGTAAAAGGCAGGTGGGGGAGAGAACTGTTCAGAGAAGGGCTGAGCTACATCTTGAGCAAGCTGAAAAATGTCATTTGGAGTCATCCCAGATTGATTTGATTTCAGAAGGTATTGAACAAGTTTAATTTTTGGGAGGTGTCATGTTTTCCCTTGGAGATGTACACTCTGCAAACTTGAGCTGTGTTGCCAAAATGCTCAAGCAAGTCTGTGCTGCAGGTGACACCATTTCTTCTTTGGCTGATTCCGGCCCAGTGCTGAGCTCCAGCAGAGCCCTGGCAGAGCCCAGAGCAGCCTCAGCATCCGCAGAGCCCGGCTGCAAGGAGAGAAAGCAGAAACTGCCCGTCAGCTGAAGGCTCCTGTCCCCTTGTCCCAGCTGCCCGTGGTGCCCAGGCCATGCTGGCTGTGCCCAGAGCTGTGCCCAGAGCTGCCCATCAGTGCTGCCTTTGGGAGCAGGGCAGGAGGGCAGGACATGTGCCCAGCCTGCAGCCAGCCATGGCACATCCACCTGCTCAGCAGCTGCCCAGGGCAGGATGCTCCTGTGCTCGCTGCCAACTCCCAAAAGCTCTGATCCCACCCTGCCAAGCACACGGGGACCCACCTCATGCCATCCATGGCTGGAAGAAAAGCTGGTCCCAAACAATGTCCTCAGCCTGCTCCAAGGGCACGGCCCATCCACGCCGCAGCTGCTCCCAAGAACTTCCCGATCCAGACTGGACCAACCAGAATGCTTCCTCTAGAAAAACAAACAAGAAATTGTTGAAAAATAGATTACAGACAAAAAGGGAAAAAAAGAACAAAGGGAAAAATCATATCTCTGTGAGGGGATTGAGGAAGGCCCAGGGCATGCCAGGGAAAAACCCAGCCATGTGTGAGCAAAGCCCAGGCTTTCTCCCTTCCCCCTGCACTGTTCCCCACAATAACCGTGATCCCCAAGCAAACAAGGGCAGTGGAGCTGCCCAAGCCCTTCCTTGCCTGCACAGCAAAGCAGCCCCTGCACAGGTTCTGGAGTCCCACCTCTGCTCCCACCATGGGGGTTTGTTTGTGTTGGGCTGGCTGCCCCAGCCCCAGCCCCAGCCTGGGGCACGGTGGGTGCTGGGGGCTGTTGGCAGGGCCAGGAGCCCACTCCCATTTCATACCCACCCCAGCCCATGCCCCCAGCCCTGCCAAAAGCAGCTGGGCAGCTGACTGAAGAATTAGTTGCATCCATCGCAGCAATGAGTGGGGTGGGAACTTTTGGGTTGAGGCCAGGCTGTGCAATGCCCAAATCTGGGAGCATCCCCCTGCATGTGGACTCATCTGTAAATTTGCTGTGCAGCCAGGCTTTGAAGAAGGTGCCAGAATTGAAGTCCATCATCTTAAGCTTACCAGTGGCCAGGTCCAGGAAGAGGCTGTCATCCTTGATGTGATCCTCGCTGTCTCCTGCAGCAGCAGCCCCACCCGGTACAGCTTCTCTGGGGGCTCCTTCTCCTTCCCTGGGCTCCGACCAGGCTGTCAGGGCTCTGTCCAGGGCCCCAGCTGTCAGGGAACCAGTACAAGCAAAACCAGCTTGGATGGTGGCCACCAGTGCTGGGCAGAGCAGCTCAGCTCCAGCACAAGGGCTGTGTGCTCCCATCTGATGAGCCCTGGGCAGTGACACAGGCAGGACAAAAAAGTCTGGGGTTCCTTTGCTTCTCATTGCCAAGGCATGTGTGCAGATGTAACTTACCGGGGCCCTGCAGCACAGTGTGCCTGTGGCTCTCTCCCTTCTTCTATGGCAGATGAATATCCTGCATCCAAGGATGACAGAACACCTCTTCTAATGAGGGTCTGTCCCAGTCCAGCATGGATAAACACCGCCTGATCAGATCTTGGCATTCTGGGCAGAGAAACCAGAAACCGCTGGTCAGTTGGAGAAGGCTCCTGTTGGCTTTGCCCAACCATTCCCTGCCCACTCCATGCTGGATGTGCTCAGAGCTGGGCCTAAACTTTCCCATCAGTTCCCTGTTTTGGAGGCGAGCAGGAGAGCAGGACATGTGCCACCTCCTCAGCAGCTGCCAGAGTGGGATGCTCCCGAGCCCGCTGCTGTCTCCCAGCACTGGTATTGCACCCATGCCCAGAGATGAGGATCCACCTGAAGAAAGCCGTTGTGGCAGCGAGAGCTGATGGTCCCAGCTGATGTTCTGGTCCCTCCTGAAAGGGTGCTCCCCGCAGACCATCTGGTGCAGCACGATACCCAGGGACCAGATGGTAGCTGGCTTGCCATAGTACCAGCCAAAATGGGTCCATTCCGGGGGGCTGTATGATGGTGTTCCTATGGAATACAGATGGAGCTCATCAGGGGGATGCTGCTGCTCCCAAAGGCTGGCCCCAGCATCCCTGGGCGTGCAGGGGCTGCCCCAGTGGTACGCAGGTTGACCCACTGCCCCTCTTTCCAACACATGGGGTTGGAAAAGAAGCCATCGGTGTTGGAAGAGGGCAGCAGAAGCCCTGGCAAGGCCCAACTATGACAGAAACACACTTAGTGCTGAGGGAAAACCATGCCTTCATCCTCCCTGCCTGCATTGCCCCAAAAAACAAACCCAGAAC
The DNA here is from genome assembly GCF_036417665.1 of Passer domesticus. Taxonomy (NCBI): domain Eukaryota; kingdom Metazoa; phylum Chordata; class Aves; order Passeriformes; family Passeridae; genus Passer; species Passer domesticus. The sequence continues at coordinate 989,075 of NC_087481.1, read as the reverse complement.
AAACCAGGTGAGTGGAGGAGCCTAAGCCCTTCTCACCTGCACACCAAACTGGCTGGGGCACAGGTTCCAGGCACCTCCATCTCTGCTACCCTCACCCACGGGTCTATTTGTTGGGCTGGCTGCCCCAGCCCCAGTCCTGGGCAGAGTGGTGGGCAAAGGCTGCCATCAGGACTGGAAGCTGGCTCCCCACCCAGCCCTGCTCAAACCCAACTCAGCTGAAATCTCAGGGCCATGAAGGGCAGCAAAAGGGAGAATCCCCGCTGCCACACCCAGCTTGGGCCCTGAGATGCTGGGCCATGAGATACCAGAACTGGGAGCACAGCCCTGTGTAAGCTCACCTGCAAAGCGAATGTAGGCTGTCTCTTGCAGGTAGGTGCCACAGCCGAAATCAATCAGTTTGGCTTGCCCGGTGGCCAGGTCAACGAGGATGTTCGCTGGCTTGATATCCCTGTGCAGGACCCCGCAGCTGGTGCAGTGCCGCACGGCCTCCAGCACCTGCCGGAACAGCGGCCGCGCCACCCCCTCGGACAGGAACCCCCGTGCCCGAATGAAATGATGCAGGTCCTGACAGTGCTCCGGGCGCTCCAGCACCATCAAGATGTCGTTGGGGAGCTCAACCCACTCCAGCAGCTGGACCACACCGGAGAAGCCACTGGACACCTTGTCCAGCAGGACAATCTCCAGGGGTGCGCTGGTGCCGTCGGGCTGTGGGAGGAGCACGATGCTGTCAGTGGGGCTGATGCCGTGCTGGGGGTCAGGAAGCCCTCAGCCAGCCCGGGATGCTCTGCACCCTGTGCTGGCCCCATGCCCGCTCTCCCTCGAGGCGTCCTGATGGCTTCCACCCTGCCGGGCCTCGGCTCATCCCTGCCCAGCACAGCACCTCGCTCACTCACCAGCTCAGCCCAGTGATGGACGCAGTACCGTGGCACCCTTTTGATGGCTACCTGCAAGCCAAGTGCAGAACAGGGCTCAGCTCACTGTCCACCCTGCCCAGTGCCATCCTCCGCCCGCCTCCTCCGCCCTGCTCCTCCTCCTCCACCCCCTCCTCCTGCGCCCGCCGCCGGCCCTGCCGCTCACCGGGGCGCCGTCCGACAGCCGCGTTGCTGCGAAGACGTTGCCGAATCCGCCCCGGCCCAGCAGCGAGCCCAGCCGGTACCGCTCCTTCAGGCGCTGCTGCGCCTTCCCTGCGGGCGGGACGCGGCTGTCAGCGCTCGGCCCGGGGCCAGCAACGGCCCCCGAGCGCCCCTCACCCGCCCCGGCCCGGCCATCCCCCGGCGTTCGCTCTCTGGAACAAGAGAGCGGCGGCTCGGGGCCGGGGGCCGCGCTGCCGAGCGGCGGAGCAGGGGCCGGGCAAGCCGCAGCGGAGGCGGCGGGAGCGGCTGCGCCGCGTGTGTCCTCCGCGGGCCCCGGGAGGAGCCGGGGCCGGGGCCGGGGTCGGGGCCGGGGCCGGGGCCGGGCTCGGGCCAGGCGGAGCCAAAAGCCGGCGATACCGCCCCAGGCACTGAACCCCGCCCAGCAGCGCCAGCGCCAGCACGGCCAGAGCCGGGCTGGGACCAGACCTCGGCGGGACGGCCGGGGGCGGGCACGGGGCAGCCCCGCCCGGGGCCGGGGGCGGGCCGGGGGCATGGCCGGGCCCGGCACGGGGAGAGGGAGGCGGGGAGAGGAGAGGAGACCGGGAAAGGGAGAGCGGGAGAGGTGCGGGACAGCGGGAGAGGGAGAGGCAGAGGGAGAGGGAGAGGGAGAGGGAGAGGGAGAGGGAGAGGGAGAGGGAGAGGGAGAGGGAGAGGAGAAGGGAATCTAAAGTTTTTTGTCTCGCTGCTGCCGCTGCCGCTGCTGCTGCCGCTGCTGCTGCTGCTGCTGCTGCTGCTGCTGCCGCTGCTGCTGCTGCCGCTGCTGCAACTGAAGCTCCGGGGCCGTTTGTCCCCGTGTCCTTTTGTCCGTTGCCCGCTCGCCCCCGCCCCGAGCCCCACGTTCCCCGAGGGCAGCCCCTGAGCCTGTCCAAGCACGGGAACTTTGCCGAGTTCAGCCAAGAGCCAGAGTCTGGACTCCTGCACAGTGGCTCAGGAATCCCCTCGGTCCCTGCTGTGCATTGTCCCTGCTGAGGGTCAAACACTCTCAGAGCACATTCCCTGAATGCAGAATTTGTACCTGACACAAACACTGCACTTACCTCTCCAACATTGCTTTGCAAGAAAAACAGGGGAAGCCAAACTGTGTGTAGGTCATGGTATCTTAAAATGTCTAAAACGTGCCAACTCATGGATCTTAGCAGTGAGATCTGTTTGGAATTAATGGGATGGACAACTAGTGCAAGAGGGAAAAGGGGAGCATAAAAATAAATCGAGAAAAACGTCTTGAATTGTTTCAATTTTCATTTAATTTCTTAAAAGCTCTTTCAGTTTTTCCAGAATCTTCTCCTCAGTCCTGTTTGCTTTTTCCAAGAACCTTTCCTGGTGAACGAGATGCAGCTTCTGTCACAAGGTGTGCCACCAACTGCAGCTTTCCACACTGTGTGTGCAGCACAACACTTGCAGCAAAGCAGGAAAAATATTTGAAGAATTTGACAGCTTGTTCTTTTCTTTTCCTTGTGGGCTGGGCAGTTGTGCCATTGGTAAGGTTTTCATTGTTACTGTTCTACCCTAAGAAAACATGACAGGCTACCAAGAACTCCTAGGGAATGCAAGCCTGACTGAATGCAGAGAAAGAATCTGCAGAGCCTGCAGCCAGAAGTGAAGAGCTGTGTGATCATCATTCCAACACCCCCAAGGACATCTTGAAAGTGATCTAGAAGATGAAAATGGGCTTACAGGGAGTTTGTTTCTGTCTTCAGTCCAGATTCTTCTACATCTGAAATCAATTCTAAAATCTCCATCTAAATCAAGAGTACAATCAGTTCATGAAAAGCCCCAGAACCATCTGCACCTCTCAGGAGATGACTGAAATAATCTGTAAAGGAAAAATGCAGGAGAAATGCATTTCTCAGCACTGCAGTATTTGCCTGCCTGAAACCCTCCTCCCTTTCCTCCCCATCCCTGGATCTGTTGGTGTCAGTTCTGTATTCGGTGGTGCCTCCAGCCCTGAATCCCCTCATCTACAGCCTGAGGAACCAGGAGCTCAAGGCTGCTGTGAGGAGACTGATCACTGGACATCTTAGGATGCATTAAACTGATTGCCAATTTCGGCAAATCACTTGTAATAAAAGTCATCTTTTATAGCTCTTTTGCTTTGGTTCTTTGATTTCCCTGTCGTTTTCCTTTTTAAATATTCTTCCTAAAGCTAGACGATTGTTTCTGACATCTCTGACTTTGTTTCTCTCCACCTTCCCTGTGGCCACAGACTGTGACAATGATGGGCTGCAGTCTCAAAGGTTTTAAAGGAACTAAAGGATCACCCAGCAAAGTTTTCTTCAGAGATGCCCTTTTGTTGCCTTCTCTGGAGCTGCAGCAGCAATGTCTGTGTGCAGAGCTGGGGGCAGATCAGTGCTGGCACAGCAGCTGTGCCCAGCAGCAGCAGCAGCACTTGGTGTTGGCAGTGCTGCTGCCGTGGCCCTGCCCCGCTGCCCTGGTGGCCCTGGTGTTGCTGCAGGGCCTGAGTGCTCTCGGGGCCGGGCACAGTCCTGGGGGTGGCAGTGCCGGGGCTGCAGCAGGGAAAGGCCATGGGCACTGCTGGGGCAGCGCTGACGCCTCAGGCCAGGCCCTGGGGCCTCCAGGCTCCTTGCCCAGGCTCTCTCAAGAACACGGCCAGGCCAATGCTCAGCACAGAAAAGCCCCAGGGTGAGCAGCCCCAGGCTGGCCGTGGGCTGGCTGGGGGCAAACAGCATGGCTGGGGCTCTGCAAGGGCCCTGGGGGAGACGGGAAGGAGCAGCAGAGCAGGGGCTGATCCATCCCCAGTGTGCTGCACAGCCCAGGGCAGCGTCCCAGAGCATCCTCATGGAGCTGCCAACAACATCCCCCCTCTGCAGCCCTGGCCTCTCCCCCAGCTCACAGAGGTGCCGCATCCTTGCAGGCACAGCCACGGCAGCACTGGCTCAGGAGCCCCTGTTTGCATTGCACAGAGCAGGCAGGAGCAGCCCCATGCTGCTGCTGTGGGGACATGAACCTGAGGGAGCACAAATGCCATCAGCCCCTGGGGCCAGCAAGGGCTGGGGGACACCAGGGAAACCACTCAGCTTTGTCGTGGCCTGTGCAGTCAGCCAGAAAGTTTGTTCCCATCAGCTGGGAGTTTCCTCTGCCACTGCAGACACTGTTACTCAGAGCCAGGGCTGCCTGGCAGCCACCCTGAAACTGCCCCAAGGATTTCCTTTGCTTCACCTTTGCTTTCTTTACTCTTCCTGTTACAAATTTCTTCCTCTTGCCCAGCCCTGTTCCCTCCCCTGCAAACAGCCCATCCCTGTTTGCCCTTTCCTCTCTGGCCCCACTCCCCATTCCAGTTCCTGACTTGGCACCATGGGAATGTCCCTTGGGGAGCAGGATCATCCTCCAAGTGCTGCAGGAATTGTCTGCACGCTCCTGCAGTGCCTGGTGCTGCTCCCTTGCCAGAAGCACCCCAGGCCAGGGGGGCACATCTGGGCTGCTGTGTCTGCCTGTGGGGCTCCCTGTTCTGGGCAATGAGGAGGAGCTGCAGAGGCTCTGCAGGACTGACAGGATGGGCTTTGGGGCTGGCAGGAGAAGCTGAGGTACCTGGGCTGCTGGAGCTTCTGAAGAGGAGGCCCAGGGCTCATCCTGCAACTGCCCCAAGGGTGGTTTCAGAGAATCCCAGAATCAGCAAGGTTGGAAAAGACCTTGGGTATCATCAAGTCCAACCTGTGCCCTGACACTGCCTTGTCTCCCTGAGCCTCCTCTTCTCCAGTATAAACAGCCCCAGCCACTCCTCACAGGACTTGTGCTTCAGACCCCTCCCAAGCCTTGTTGTCCTTCTCTGGACACACTCCAGCCCCTCCATGTCCTTCCTAAATTTTGGGTCCAGAACTGGACACAGCACTCAAGGTGTGGCCTCACCAGAACCAGGCACAGGGGAAGAATCACTGTCCTGCTCCTGCTGGCCACACCATTCCTGATCCAGGCCAGGAGCCATTGGCCTTCTTGGCCACCTGGGCACATTGCTGCCTCATGTCCAGCCTGCTGTCCGTCAGTCCCTGCAGGTCCCTTTCTGCCTGGCTGCTCTCCAGCCACTCTGTCCCCAGCCTGTAGTGCTGCACGGGTTGTTGTGGCCAAAGTGCAGGACCCGGCACTTGGACTTGTTCAACCTCACCGTGTTGGATTTGTTTTTAATAACTGCTCCGTCTCTCTCTGCAGGGGAGCAGTCTACACAAACGCCATGTTAGCAATTTCCTCAGACCAGATGTGATGGGGAATAAAAGCTGTTAGCACCAGGAGCTGGTGGGTGTCTGACTGAAGCTGTTTTCTTCCTGCCAGCCAGGAAAGAGTTTGGGAGGCTCCTGCAATGGGTTAGTCATCATTCCCAGAAGTTTTTGGAGACCCTGGCTCTTCTACCACACCTTTCCCAGTCCCGTGGTGCTGGCTGGGGCCACCCAGAGGTGCCACCAGCCTTGGTGGGCGAGGTGCAAGAGGCTGCCTGGCTCCCAGCAGGAGCTGTGCTGTCAGATGTGTTAATTAAGGGAGCTCTGGTAGATACTGGTGACAGTGGAGCCAGGACATGGTGCCAGTCCTGCTGCAATTCATACATATCTGTGAGAATTTTGAGTGCAGAGGGAATGCTGCTTTAAATACCCTCATTTCCTCTCCCACTCGCTTCTGGTCTGGCTTCAAGCAGCCTTGCTCCAGAGAGAAATTAAAATCTGCTTCCATTCCAGGATACTTTTGTTGTCCAGCATTTTCTCCTGCTTTTCTCCAGAGGTGGAAGTGAGTGTGAACCTCCCTTTGGAAGAGGGAGGTTTCTGGAAGGGGACTTTCCCCTTCTCCAGTGCTGCTGATCACCTTGGTGGCATGTGAGGGGCTCAGGGCAGTGGCCTGTGCCTTCCCTTGTGTCAGTGCTGCCACAAGTAGTGGGAAAAAACTGTTCCATGGCTCTGAATCTACCAGAAATGCTGCTGCCTCATCCTCCTTAACTCTGGAAGCAGGAAAAGCTAATCTGCTGCATCAATCTATGGGTCGATTGGTCCTCTGGACTTGGGGCTTTTCTGCTTCTCTCTGTCAGATTTCTTCCATCAGCCCACATGAGTGACAGATTTTGTGTAATTTGCCTGTGGGACCTGTGAGGAAAAAGCCCTGGATGTGACAGGACCTGGTGCTGCAGTACTCTGGGGCACAGCTAATTGCTTCCTTTTGGAGTTCTCTTGACCACGGATTTGTTAACAGGGTTCTGTTTCCTGCTGGTTGCCTTGATCAGATGTGCCCAGAGCGTGTGCAAGGAGGTTCCCCAGCACAGCTGAAGACTAAGACATAAGGAGGAATCCTAGTTTGAAAGGATGAGAGCAAAACCAAAATAAAAGGATGTTATAGAGCCCAAAGTTAGCGTGAGTCAGCAGGTAGGAATCAGCTCTTCTCTGGATTACTGTCCTTCCTGTGCCTGCAGTGCTGTGATCCATCAGCAGTCCTGGAATGCAGGAATATACATTATTTAGCTGCTATTTAAGCTGGTTGTAACACAGCTGCTAAGAGCCCTCAGTACGTGCCACATCCAAGTGAGATGAGTATTCACTTGGACTTTTTTAATGCCATCTGAACTTCCACTTGTGAAAAGTCACCCTTCTGTCATTGGTTGAGCTGCTTGGAAAAGCGGAGTCTCTACAAACAGCAGCACTGCAACAGGGCTATAATGCATCCTTGGAAAAACAGCCTGGAGCCCTCCATAGATCTCACTGGGGAGCAGGCTCTGTGCAATATATTCCAATATCTCTAAGCAACAGCTTAATGTGTTGCCTTGTGTGCTTAAATAGCAGAGCTCCTCTGGCCTAAAAGCCTCAGCACCAGAGGGTTATGGAGTGCAAATTGCTGCTGAATGAATTTGCTGCTTTCTTCACTCTCGTTTCCCCTCCCTTTTGTGTTATGACAGTGAAATGACTCATCTTCACCTTAATATCATGTTTTAGAGAAATGGTCTAATATTTTGTGTATGTTCATTGTAAAAAAGCCCAAACCAACAAAACAGATGAAATCTGTTTTCTGGAACAACGTTTTCCTTTGCAATTACACAGAGCTGGCACCTTTCTGCACGCTCTTTTGGCCAGCAGACATTGTGGAGTACCAAGTTTACAATACCATCAACTATTGTAAGGAAAAGAGGGAAAAGCAGAAGGCCTGATTTGAGCTTAGTGAAACTTGCTTCTGGCTTTGAACTGCAATAATTTATTACAGCTCTGTTTTACAATTAAAACCAGCCTGACCTACTTAAATAGGACATCATAATTCTTGTGGCCATGTATGTGCTCATGAAAATTCAGTGCTAAGAGCATGAGCTGTGCTGGTTATGTCAGTGTGATGGAGAAAAATGTAAGTTGCATAACTCAGGTGAATTGAGTAGGAAATGGTGTGCTATAAAACTCATAATTTAAAATGCAAAAGATAAAAGGAAAAGGGAAGGGATTACTGCAAGATGAGTTTTATGGCTGCTGCTCTCTGCTCATCAGCACCCCATGCTCATGGCCATAGTGGGGAAGCTTGAGCAAGTGAGGGAGGGACTGGATTCAGTGTGGGTCCCAGAAACAGCCCCAAGAGCAGTGACAGTCAGGAAATCCTGGCTCTTCTCTCTTTAAAATCTAATTTGAGCCCCAAAGCAAAGCCCCAAATTTAATTCCCTGCGGAGTGAAGCTGTGAGGTCTTTGACTGGGGCTTTCACAGCACGCTGGGTAAATAAAGCTCGCATCAGAAATCATATTGGTGGAAACTATAGACAACCACACCAAAAAGAAGTTTTGCATGCTTGTGGAGGAGATGCAGAAAAAGCCAAGACATAAAGGTACACCTCTGTGTTTTCCACAGGGAATAATTTCTGAAGTGCAGAACTCACCAGGCCATGCAGGGTCTCCTGCCAAGGGGAATGATTTCAGACAAGTGCTGACTGCGTGGGAGAAGGTGTTTTGTGTTGGAGGGCTGCATTATCACTGAAGTTTTTCACTTCTAATACTTGGTAATATCAGTGCCATTTTGTCAGTAAGGAACACAGTGCCTGAGACATCTCCATCTCCACCTGCTTCACAACTCCACTTGAAGGCAGATGGAAATTATTTCCTTGTAAATGACCTGTTTTCACCAAACTCTGCAAACTCTTAATGAGGCTCTTTGCCATGAATTTGATTTTCTATTTATTTTCTCCTTTTTTCTTTTTTTTAATAACAAGAATTGCTTTCTCCTTGCAAATGTTAAGTAAATTTTTCCCCACCTGGGATGTCAGAAGGTGCACATGCTGTACAGAAACACTCCCCAACTGCATCAATAACCTTTTTGTACTGCTGAGTGAGTCCTAGAAAACTGCAGAACAGTTTTGTGTCTCTGCAGGTTACTTGGCAATCAATTCTCCATCTCTGATATATGCTAATTTACAGTAAAGATGTGATGAACTCCTTCCTCTGCAATCAGAAGTTGGCAGTGCCCATTCTTCTGCAGATTTATGGGTTCAGCAGAATACTGTCATAGGAACAGAGGTGTTCTGCAGCATTCCTGCTTGATTTGCTCCTCATTTTTTGGGGCAGGCAGCAGCCTTCTACAGCCCTAAAAAGGACAGGGAATTTTCTGGACTGGAAAGAAAAGCATCCGTGAGAGAGGCAGAATGTGATGCTGTTAGCCACGGCTGGTGTTGCCACCTCTGTTGTCAAATTTCCCTCCCTTGCTGCCTTGGGGCATCTGAGTAATGGGTGGTTTTTAGTGATGTTCTCCTTATTGAAATCAGTCAAGAGTTTGTGGACTTATTTCCAGCATGAAAACAAACTCTGTTTTGCTGGTTGTATGAGGGAAAAAATTATTTCAGGCAGAGAGAGGACAGAAAGAGGTGAGAGACCACTGAGTTTTTTCCATGTGGCTGCAGGGAGGGAAAACAATTGTGGTGTGGAGATGCATTGTTAATGTAAAAGCAACAAAAAGCAACCCAAATAGTGAGTGAGCATCACTTGAGCTGCACCTCTGCCAGTTAGGGATGGATCCCTCCTGCTCCTTCCCATGCCTGAGGCGCCTGTGTGGGGCTGGTTGTCCCTGTCATTTACCTTTCAATTGCACAACAAACAACAAGTTTCTTGGAAAACAGTTGGCTTTTCAGACTCTCCCAGGCATTCAAGTGAGTCCAGGAGATGTAGGGATGAGCTGATAAGTGGCTTTGGATGGTCTTGGCTGTTGGGTGTTGCTATGTTTCCTGATGCTCCAAAGCAATCCCTGGCAGGCTGCTTTTGTGAAAGGCAGAACAGCTCAAGAGAAAAATGTGCTTGAAATTACCTGTTCTGGGGAAATGCAATCACTGCGAATTTTCTGCTGGGAACTGCTTGTGAACAAAGATGGAGCCTGAATGAGGGATGTGCCCTTTGTGGGGGTGCCTTACACTGACACAAAGCTCTCTGTGCCTCTCCAGAGGGTTGTCACCCTACAGAAAGTTGTCACTTCAGGAATCTCCTGGCAGGGCAGGGAGGGGGATTTGACATCACAGCTGCATGCCTGGGAAAAATGTCGAGGCAAATTCTTCTTTTCTAGACAGGAAAGCCAGGGTGTGTGCCTGCTGTGTTCCACGAGGAGGAAATCAATTGCTGAGGGATTTCTGCTGGCAGATTTGTGCTTTATGAAATTCATGCCAGGGGCAGAGGACTGGGGAGCTGTCAACGATAGCACTGTCTTCCTCCCCTCTGCTGCTTTAATTGTTTGTAATGATTTAATAAATGGCGCTGTTCTTCCCTGCAGCAAACATAGGCATGTGGCATTTTATTATCTTTATTAGGGCCCCTGTTTGGAATTTCTTTGCTGTATTTCCTTCTTTGCAGAATTGGTCCAAAACTTGGAGGAGTTGGTGTGAGAACTGGACTTTGTGCTGTCAACATTCTGAGTGTTGAGCCAGTGCTGAATCCGTGCAACTGTATGGGAATGAAATAAATGACATGATTTAAACAAGGAAATGCTCCTGGCTTAGGCATTTTATCTGCACAAAAGCACACTAGGAGAGGAAGAGCAAATCAGGTACAAGCTCCCCATACTTACAGAAGAATGAATGGAAGTAACTTCCTGTTTAGGCTGGAAATTAGGAGAACACTTGTACCCATCAGAAGGGTGTCGAACTGGAGCAGCTGCCTAGTGACAACAGACAAGTGGAGAAGTGAAACCCCAAATTAAAGGCTTTGAGTGTGGAGTTTTTTGGATGTTGGGGACTTCAGAAGCAGATCTTGTGAGTCCCATGGGCAATGCAGGCGGCTTCCCAGGGGAGCATCTCTGGCCCGTGCCAAGGACCTGCTGCCCTGGTCCCACAGAGTGATTTGGGGGGTACCTGATGGCCCAGCAGAGTTTTGGGAAATGCCTCAATGTTTGCTGGATTTGAATGGCATTTGGGTCAAACTGAGTTTCTCCTCTGAGGGATGGAGTCTTGAGCTCTCACAGGTTTTGCTTGAACACTTCTTTAATCTGTCCCCTACCCCAAAAACCCCCAGCAGATCCCTGCTCCTCCCTCTCTGTGTCTCCCACAGCTGTGATCCTCAGACCTTTTCCATTACACAAAAAAAACTGGAAATTGGCTGGGTTTTATTCCCTCTTGGCGACAAAATTGTCTCCTATTGTGCAGCTCAGGGGGAAAGGAACCTCTTCCTCCCTTCAGTTTTCTGCAAAAAAGTGTTTTGTTCCTCTTTGTGAAGAACTAGGAAGAAACACTTCTTTTTAAGCTGAGGGAGCCCAATTCAATTCCCTTATCATTTTGAGCAAAATAACCAAGTTATTTATGTTGAAAGTCACTCCAAAATTTTGAAGAGATCTTTTTAGAAAATATTTCTCTTGGTGACTGATTATGAGTGGGTATGGGAAGAAACTCTTTGCCTTAAACCACTCAAAGCAGTAATTTTTTCCCAAAGAGTAGATGTAATTTCATTTTCTGGGTGAAAAAAAAAATAAGTAGCAGTGGAGCAAATGGGCTTCAAGCAGATCTCCATTTGCTGTCAATGACTGAATTAAATGCACAGGGTTCCTATCAGCTCTGCCAGACAAAACATTGCTTTTGGGTTATTGGAGGTTTTGTCAGAAATCTTTGTAGCATGAATAGTTCATGGACTTATCTCTGCTGGCTTCAGCCATTCCTGCTGTCCATCATATCTTGCAATATTATAAGGCAGCTCTTTTCATTATGTTGTCTTTTAATTCAGATATCTGAGCCTTTTTCTACTTCAAGACCCAGTTTTCAGGAGGACAAACATTTTCTTATCTGTGAGTGTATTCAGTGGTGGCCACACAAGTGAAGGCAAGGAGCTGGCAGGTGATAATTTATGGAACTCTATAATGGGCAAAACTCAGCATTCAATTTCCATCTCCCTAGAAATCTTTATTTCTTTTCTTGTCTCTTGTGCTCTTTGTAGCTGGTCTGAGTTTAGTGCTTGGAAATGCAATTCTATGGATCCTAATTTTTTTGAGAGAGAATAATCTTGTACACAAAGCCAAATAAATTGAACTGTTCAATATTAGAGCAGTTTGACATCCAGGCTTGGGGACCTGGCAGTGGTTAGTGCCTGGCCAGCCTCAGAATACAGAGTTCATCTGATTTAGGTGAAATTTCATTCATTGGAGACAAAGTAAAATTGCCTCTTATTTGCTCAGCACTAAAAATCCATCTGAAGCTGATTGCCAAGACTTGCTGCTGAGTGATGGGATTAACCCCTGCAATGGCACCATGAAATGAGAGACTGGGAGAGGAATATTAAACAATGACATTTCCAACCATGTGCAGACCCTGGTGTTCTGCTCTTGGCTTGGTGCTGTCAAAGGGGCAGCTTTTGATGGTTTTAGAGGCACTAACCTGGGCAGTGAAATGCACCTCAGGCACCAACTGCATCTCTGGTGTCTGCAAGTGCCTTTATCTCCCTTCATGCTCCTCAGAACCAAAATCCTGCAAGGACCAAGTGAATCTGAGACTTTGGAAAGGCCCAATCGTGACAGATTTTGGTGAGATTTGAGTCAGGAGATGGAAGCAGCAGCAGAAGGTGCTGTAATCTTCATCCTTGCGCTCTCCTGCATGCTGATGCATGTGTGAAGGAGGCAGGGATTCCATAAAGCACCTTCTGTAGCTCCTGAGGGAAAACCAGTGGCAAGTTCTTTAATTTCTTAAAGTTTCAGGCATGTGTTGTGTGGCTGTGCTGCCCCCCAGGGCCAGGCTCTGTCCCTCTCTGCTCCAGCTGGTGCTTCCAAACTGTCCTCTGTGATTTTTATTTGCAAACCACCTCTCTGACCAGCTTCCACTTTGCTTTAAAAATTCAGCACCACGTTTGTGGCTGAACAGGTCCCAGAGCTGGGGAGGAGGATTTGAGATGCAATTTGCATGACAGAGTTGTTACAGCGGGGAAAATGTCACATCCCTCCTGTGCCTGGAGCTGCTAATCTTGTTCTGAACATTGAAAACCTCTTCAGCTGCTCTCATTATACCTCAATTTGATTACTGCTTTGATTTCACACCTCTTTCATGCAGGCTTTTCCTCTCTCCTTAGCTAGAATTGTCAGGCCTGAGGAGAGAAATTTTGTTGAGCCTTGGGACAGTTCCCATCTATCCCTGCTCCTAAAGCTGCTTTGAATTATCTTGGGAACCTGAGCATGAGATAAACTGTCAGGACTTTAGTGAGAGGAAAACTAAGGCACAGAGGCCAAAGTGTAAATGCAGAGTCTGGGGACTCTGTTGTGGGGATCTGAGCCCTGCAAACTCATGTTGTTCTCTATGAATGGCTGATTCCTTCTGTATCTCCTCCTGAAATTTCTGAGTGCCAGGGCTGGTGCTGGAACTGCAGCCACACAAACTCCCCACGGAGCTTTGTGGGACCCAGTGGGAATCATTGATTTGCTGCTTTTGATGAAAAGTTGTGACATGAACCTCAGTGTCGGGGAGGTGACAGGTTAATGCTGCTGCTGTCAGACAGTGCCCACACACCGTGTCTGGAGACAGCTCTGGAGAAGATGAAGAAAAACCAGGATTAAATCCCATGTGCTACTGAGCTCTATCAGAAACGGCTTAGAGTGAAGTCTGTGAAGTGACTGGGGAGAGCTGGATGAAAGGGACAGCTCTGAGAAATGTGTGGTACATCAGGGATGTACTAATACTGATCTTTGCACGGAGATGAAAAAGTATCAGTTTGCATGGCCTGAATGTCTGGTTCTGGAAATTCTGCATTGCACAAGATGTGCTGAGCTCATCTGGCTCTGAAATATCATCTCTGCACCTTAGCCAGGAACAGCATCAGAGTTCTGAACAGATTCATCAAAATCAGTCATAAGCCAGAAGCAAAACCTTGGCAATACACATATGTGGCAGGTGAGGAGACCAAAAGCTTCCATTCTTGTTCTTGGAGAATGAATTCAGCAATAAAAAATCCTCTCTCTTGGCATTAAAATACTTTAGTTTCAGCTCTGCCCCAGACTATCAGTGTCAAGTATTTCTCGTGGTGCTTGGGGGTAGGTTCTCCCCCTGGAGCTCTCTGCAGGTTGATGCTAATGCCAGATGTTCCCTCAGGTTCAGATGTTTTGCTGCCTGAGCAGAGTGTGCAGAACAGGGATTACAAGCACTGACATTTGCTGTGCTAGAAAGTGCAAGGGACAAATTTGTGCCAATGAAGGTCACACCTTGAACTAGGAGGATCAATTCTTGTTGTGCTCAGCAGAGTCTGGGGAGAGAGGGGGTTTCCAAAGGAAATCTTGGTCCCTGTAGGGCTGAGGCTCCCTCCAGGCTGGCTCCAGCCCCTCAGGGTGCCCAGGAGCAGGGCTTGCCCACAGCCCAGTGCTCCCTCCTTAGCCCTGGGGCTGCCCAGGGAAGAGCCATGGCTGAGGCTCTGCAGGAGCACACAGGCTCAGCCCTGCTCCAACATGGGATCCATGGGCCAGGGCACGCTGGGCTTTGCCCCTACAGCTCCCAAGTGTGTCCAGAGAAACTGCAAGCAGAGGCTCACGTCTGTCAGTGGGACCCCTCTGTGCACAGGGACCCCCACTCCTGGGGTGGCTGTGCCAGGGACCTCCAGCCCTGGGAACCTGGAGCAAGTGGAAAGCACAACGTTGCAAAATGCTGCCTGTGCCTGAAGCAAATGCAAGGAGAACTGGGGTGGGAAAAATAAAATTTGTTTATTACAGAAGAACAGCAGGAAAAATACTGAACATATTTACATTGTAAGAACATTTGTAACAACAACAATCGATAGAACATATATACAGAAAAACCTACCTAACAAAAATATGTGAAACGTATTTACAGAAGTCAAAAATAGCCCTACAATCTACATGCTAAAGAACAACAACAAACTGTAGAACATATATACAAAAGGGTGGTGTCTCTGTCTGTGCTGTCCATCGCACCTGGAAGAAAAGCAAATGCCACGGTCACTCCAGTCAGGCACAGAGGGCTCTTGCATGTGCCCCCAGGCTGGCACATGCTGGCCCAGCAGCAGGACTCTGCTACCAGAACTGAGCCTGGCTGGGTCTGGGACGGAGCTTGTGTGGAGCAAAGCAGGCACAGGACAGGCTGTGGATGGCCACCAGAATCCAGTGCCCTGGGTACAATGTCCCTGAGCAGGGAGTACCCAGCCCAGCCCCAGCCTGGCAGCAGAAGACCCACTCAGCCTGTCCTGCTGCTGGCATTGGTCTTCATGCCAAGATCATGGCCTCTTCCTCACCTTTTTAATCAATATCCATGTCCACAATGGACTCTTCCATATCCACATCCATCTCTTCTTCCTCAGTCACATCCACATCCATCTCTTCCTCTCCAGGGTCTTCTCCGTCTATTTCCATCTCCTCCTCCATATCAATCTTTGTATCTACCTCCATTTCCTCCTCTCTGTCTGGGACAGCCTGCAGAGGTAGAAAAACCTCAGAGTGGGCTCCCTGTCCCACTCTATCCCCACAGAGCTCCAACCCACCCGGGCAGGTGGGGGGTGTCCACCTCCATGGAATGGCACCATACCTTCCTCAGAACAAAGGGGAGCATCCTGCAGGGCTGGATGATGAAGTCCAGGCACTCAGGATCTGTCAGGAATGATCGGGGTATCGGGGGGATAAGAAGAGTGAAAGGCGAGGGCAGGAGCAAGGTGCAGAGCGTGTCAACACAGCAGCCAAGGGTTGTGTTGTGCCCTTTGCTGGGCGCTGGACGTTCCAGCTGGAGCGTGGGCTGTGACATCACAGTTCCCAGGCTCCATCTGAAGAGGACAGTGGAGACCATGGAATGAAGGAGTCCCTGAACGGTTGGGCTTGCAAGGGAGCCTGAAGAACAACATCTTGTTCCCAGCTGAGCCGTCTTCCCCCAGAGCGTGCTGCTCAGAGCCCTGTTGCCAAGGATGGGGCATGCACAGCCTCTGTGCACAGCCTGGGCCAGTGCCCCACCACCCCCAGTGGAAAAGAGCAGCTTCCTTAGATGCAGCTTCAATCAACCTGCTGCAGTTGAAAGCCATCCCCACTTGTCCTGTCACCACAGGCCCTGCTGAACACTCTGTCCCCTTCTTTCCTGTGGGACCCTTCCAGTCCTGCACAGCCACAGGGAGGTCTCCCAGTGTCTCCTCTGTCCAGGCTGAGCATCCCCAGCCCCACTTGCCCAGCAGTCAGTCACATCAGGGCGAGTCAAGGCTGCAGGGTAGAAAATAGCATCAGGAACTGAGAGATGCAAGCTTTAGACCCAGGTTTGCCTCTAAATGTTCAAAATTAATAACAGCGGAGGGGAAGATGGTGGGACACTGGTTCTGTTCTAACTGGTGATTTTTTTTTTCTTCTTTTCTGTCATGCTGCCCCAGAATTTTCTGTTTGAAAGGAAGCCTGGCACAATGTCCATTGTCTTCTCCATTTGTGAAAGACCAAGCGGACCTTTTTTCATTTCTTCAGGCCTCCTTCTCTCTTTTGTTCCCTCCAGAGCACTCACTACATTTCTGCTGTTGTTTGGAGCACGTGCTTCCCTCTTTCCTGATCTCCTGGGCTTCTTTTTTCTCTGGCTGTCATGGACACTCTTAATTGTGGATTTTTATCCCTTCATCTACTTCTGACCTCCAGCCCTGGGAACCTGGAGCAAGTGGAAACTACAACTTTGCAAAATGCTGCCTGTGTCTGAAACAAAAGCAAGGAGAACTGGAGTGTGAAAAATAAAATTTGTTTATTACAGATGAACAGCAGCAAAAATACAGAACATATTTACATTGCAAGAATATTTGCAACAACAACAATCAATAGAACATATATACAGAAAAACCTACCTAGGAAAACTATGGGAAACGTATTTACAGAAGTCAAAAATAGCCCTACAATCGATATTCTAAAGAAAAACAACAAACTGTAGAACATATATACAAAAGGGTGGTGTCTCTGTGATGTCCATCGCACCTGGAAGAAAAGCAAATGCCACGGTCACTCCAGTCAGGCACAGAGGGCTCTTGCATGTGCCCCCAGGCTGGCACATGCTGGCCCAGCAGCAGGACTCTGCTACCAGAACTGAGCCTGGCTGGGTCTGGGATGGAGCTTGTGTGGAGCAAAGCAGGCACAGGACAGGCTGTGGATGGCCACCAGAATCCAGTGCCCTGGGTACAATGTCCCTGAGCAGGGAGCACCCAGCGCAGCCCCAGCCTGGCAGCAGGAGACCCACTCAGCCTGTCCTGCTGCTGGCATTGCTCTTCATGCCAAGATCATGGCCTCTTCCTCACCTTTTTAATCAATATCCATGTCCTCAATGGACTCTTCTATATCCACATCCATCTCTTCTTCCTCATCCACATACACGTCCATCTCTTCTTCCTCCTCCACATCCACATCCATCTCTTCCTCTCCAGGGTCTTCTCCGTCTATTTCCATCTCCTCCTCCGTATCAATCTTTGTATCTACCTCCATCTCCTCCTCTCTGTCTGGGACAGCCTGCAGAGGTAGCAAAACCTCAGAGTGGGCTCCCTGTCCCACTCCATCCCCACAGAGCTCCAGCCCACCCAGGCAGGTGGGGAGTGTCCACCTCCATGGAATGGCACCATACCTTCCTCAGGGCAAATGGGAGCATCCTGCAGGGCTGGATGACAAAATCCAGGCACTAAGGACCTTTCAGGACTGAATGGGTTATCAGGGGGCAGGTGAAAAGCAGAGTGGGCAGGAGCAGGGTGAAGAGCATGCGAACACAATGAACAACGTTTGTGTTGTGCCCTTTCCTGGGTGCTGGATGTTCCAGCTGGAGCGTGGGCTGTGACATCACAGTTCCCAGGCTCCATCTGAAGTGGACACTGGAGACCATGGAATGATGGAGTCCCTGAACGGTTGGGCTTGGAAGGGAGCCTGAAGAACAACATCTTGTTCCCAGCTGAGCAGTCTTCCCCCAGAGCAGGCTGCTCAGAGCCCTGTTGCCAAGGATGGGGCACGCACAGCCTCTGTGCACAGCCTGGGCCAGTGCCCCACCACCCCCAGTGGAAAAGAGCAGCTTCCTTAGATGCAGCTTCCATCAACCTGCTGCAGTTGAAAGCCATCCCCACTTGTCCTGTCAGCACAGGCCCTGCTGAACACTCTGTCCCCTTCTTTCCTGTGGGACCCTTCCAGTCCTGCACAGCCACAGGGAGGCCTCCCAGTGTCTCCTCTGTCCAGGCTGAGCATCCCCAGCCCCACTTGCCCAGCAGTCAGTCACATCAGGGCCAGTCAAGGCTGCAGGGTAGCAAATAGCATCAGGAACTGAGAGATGCAAGCTTTAGACCCAGGTTTGCCTCTAAATGTACAAAACTAATAACAGTGGAGGGGAAGATGGTGGGACACTGGTTCTGTTCTAACTGGTGATTTATTTTTCTTCTTTTCTGTCATGCTGCCCCAGGTTTTTCAGTTTGAAAGGAAGCTTTTCAAAATGTCCATTGTCTTCTCCATTCGTGAAAGACCAAGCGGAGTCTGGGCAGGCTGATGATGCAGAGCACAACCTGAAAATATACTAGTGATCCTGAGCCTGGGGGATGCAGCTAAACCCAGCCAAAAGGAATTTCTGGAAAGCTGATCCTGGTTTACATTGTCTTGAGTTTGGCTTTGCCAACTTCACCAGTCATTTATGAAAAAGCAAACAAAACTCAAACCAAATCAGACAAAAACCCAGTCAATCAAACAAACAAACCCATGCAGCAAACCAATCAAACAAATAGATAAAAAACCCCAAATAAAACCAAGGGAAATGAGGAGTTAGTATTAGTTGTGAGGATAGCACAGCAGGCAAATGGCTGCTTGCCACAGGATCACCATCAAAAGCCACATAGAACAGCTGCTCCAAAATATACCTGAGAGGAGAAAAAGAAAAAGTGATGCATGGCAACTTTGGGGGCAGCTCCACATTCAGGTGAAGGATGAGCACGCAGTGGTACAGATCCAGCGTTGCCCACCCTCCAGGCTGCTGTTTGCTCCTGATGAAAGACCCTTGCAGGACTGTGGCCCCTCTCAGTGCAGTGTCAGTCATTCCCAGAGCTCTCAGCTGAGCCACTGGCATTTCCAGAGTGACATCCAGTGGGATACCCTTTTCCGTTTGTCTCCTAATGCCACAGGGGTCCTAAACAGTATATGCCATCCCATTTTTGTTCCGTTGATATTGACTGCTTAGTTTTATTTTGTCAGCAGTTCTATTCATTATGAATTGGAATATGATGAAAAAACTAAGGATGTTAGCACCTATAATTAGTGCACATAGCTTAACTGATGCGGCAGCTCATTTAATGCTTGCTAGGAAAGACCTAGAAAGATTTAATGAACAAAACTGGTAAAAAAAGAAATGGGGGATTTGTAATAAGTAGTAATACATTTGTTCATTAATGAAATCAATAGCTAAATAACTATATGTTATAAAACAATAGTTAAATAGCCAAAAAAACTTCTTGTGCAGATACATATGGTTGCTGGTTTACTATAGTGCTTTGGGAATTCCATTGTAAAGTTATGCCTTGTGAAAGGAAAGTAATGAGAAGCAGCTGTAATAACAATCCTTAAACTCGTTAGAATTGCTTAGCTTGCGGAAAGTGTATAGTACTAGTAAGAATTGCTTAGCTTGCAGAAAAGTGTATAGTGTTCTGTATAGATATGCCTTATAAGGCATAAGTTCACTCAGCGTTCACAAAGAGGAAGACTAAGGGGGACTAAGCCTTCATCCCACGACCACCAGAAGGCAGAAAAAGACCCCCTAGCAACTGAATGAGCAAGCGCAGAAGACAGATCACGTCATCCCTAAACCCGGAGAAGAAGGCAATAAAAGGTGGACTCAGGGGATAGGAATTTTGTGAGCCAAAGTGGAGCGGAGACTCTGGGCCGCCCAGCGCCGTCCTTGCTTATTCTTGCTTGCAAAAATAATAAAGATAATTATTTGATCCTTAAATTCAGTGGACTTGTTTATCACACTGCCCAGACCCTAAACTGCCCCAAATGTGCCCCAGAAATGTCTCCAGGGACCCCAAAGTGGCCCCTTTTACCCTGTGCGTGAAAATAATAAAAAAATATGTCAAAAGATCTAAAAATAGCACTAATTAGCATTAAGAAGGAGAAATAAATGGCCAATAGTGGTCAATGATTTAATGAAAGGAATTGTTTTATTTAAAACCAATGACAAATAATTTTTTGATTGCTAAAAATGTATTCAATTTTTCACATAAATATCAAAGGCAATAGAAATATACAGTAATACTAATATAAATTTAAATACTATAATTATAATTTTATAAATTAATCAATCTTATTTATTTTAAAAATGCATACTTTTTTATGTTTTGGGATGTCAGTCCCAGGTGGGCCATGTCAGACATGGTGAGGCTGGGGTGAGGAGCAGGTTGTCCACAATGGGTCAGCCTGCAAGGGGCTTGTTCCTCTCCATGCCCAGATCTTCTAGGGAGACATTCAGCATCAAGATCACCTGGGGAATCGTTCTTTCACCTCTTTTCTGAACTGAAAAATAAAACCCCACACACGTGATTAAAACAAAACATCATGCCGTCGGTGCACTTTGAAATCTCCCTCCTTAACAGAACTCCAGACTGACTCCAAGCAGCTTCACAAGCCCTGGAGGCTTGGAGGAAAATTGAAGGAAGAGAAAGAGCCCCCCAGGGCTTTCTGTATTTTAATCAGCCCCACGGTGGATTTGGGGCTGGGTCCAGGAGCCTCAGGCACTGAGAGAAGGATGAAGAAGCTGCTCAAGGAGTCAGCAGCAAAACTCCAAGTGCCTTGGAGCATGGCTGGGCCCCAGTGAGGGCAGGGAGTGCCAAAGGCTCCCTTTGGGACTGGTGAGAGCAGATCCTTGAGGCCAGGAGTGCAGGGAGCCCAAGGCTCTGGGCAGGGAACTGCAATGCTGAGCAAGGCCTGGGCTGGCTGGGGGAAGCAGAAAGGCCAAGCCCTGAGCCCAGCCTGGGCCAGCAGCGCCTGTCCCTCACGGGTGGCTCGGGGCTCTCTGTGGGGCAGGGGGATGTGAGGGGCAGCAAGGACAAATGCCATCAACCTGCAGCCCCTGCCAGCCTGGCCAGGGAGGCCGAGGGAGAGCCAAAGTGCAGCCCCTGCCAGGAAAGTTCCTGCTGTGGGGCCTCCAGAGGCGCTGCCCGAGCCCAGGGCACAAAGGCCTGGGTGCCTGTGGCCCTGCCAGCCCTGCCCAGCCCTTGGCCATCTGTCCTGCAGGCTGTGCCCCCTGTGCGTGCTGCTCCTGTGCCCTGGCCGGCTGCACTCGCCCCTCTCGCTGTGCCCCAGCATTTCTCAGCCAGCGTTTCTGTGCCCTCCCTGGGCTCCCTGCACCCAGCGCTGCCGGCTCCTGGCACACAGAGCCGGCCATGGCCCAGCCTCACGCTGCCACACCTCGAGCACCACAATTCCACCCTGGCAGGGACTTTGCTTTCTCCTCAGCTCCAGCCTGAACCTTCCAAGCTGCACTTTGGGGAGGTTTCCTGCAATTCCCACTCCCAAGGAAAGCTCTGTCTCCTGCTGCTCACAAACAGAGAAGGGCTGGTGGGAGAAGTGCTGGTCAGAGGCTGTTTAGGGCACAGTCACAATGAAATTATTGACTTTTTAAATATTCTGTAAAAGAAGGAGGGACATCAATAAATCTTCTACACTGGACTTTTGAGGGCAGACTTTGGTCTGTTGAGGATGCAGATTTGGGGAGGACCAAATCAGGTATTGATTTTTTAAAAAAAACAGCCCTTAAAAACAACTAGTTCCAGGAAGGATGGAAACACTTGAAAAAAGAAATCTTGAAGGGGCAAGAGTAGGCTGCCCCCTTTGTGCAGAAAGATGACCCAGAGGGGGAAATGACTGGCCTGGCTGGGCATGGAGCTTTTCAAGGAAAAGGGGGATTAAAGAGGGATTAAAAAGGATATTTCTAGGGATTAAAAAGAGGGTGCAGCACCTTTGGACATAGAGGCAGGTAAATCAAGAAATGTTTAAGGATGTTGTTAGGTCATGCAGAAAGAAAATTAGAGAGGTAAAAGCTCAGTTAGGACTTAACTTGGATACTTCTGTGAAGGATAATTATTATGTTTTTATAGGTACATTAATGTCAAAAGGAGGGGTAAGGACAACCTGCATTTCTTACTGTGAGGGATATGATTACCAAAGATGAAGAATGGGCTGAGGTACTTCACCCCTTCTTTGCCTCAGTTTTCAACAATAAGACAGGCCATCCTCAGGACAAGTGTTCTCCTGAGCTGGTAGATGGGCACAGGGAGCAGAACAGCCCCCTGGAATCCAGGAGGAAGCAGCTGGAGACCTGCTGAGCCACTCAGGTGCTCACAGGTGTCTCTGGGATCAGATGGGATCCATCCTAGGGGGATGATGGAGCTGGTGGATGATCTCCCCAAGCTGCTCTCCATCATTTACCATCAGTCCTGGCTCAGCAGGGAGGTCCCAGAGGAGTGGAGGTGCCAGTGTGAGCCCATCCTCAAGAAGGGCTGGAAGGAGGATCTGGGGAACTCCAGGCCTGTCAGCCTGACCTGGGTGCCTGGCAAGGTTATGGACCAGATCACCTTGAGAGCCATCACAGGGCACCCACAGGATGGCCGAGGCATCAGAGCCAGCCAGCGTGGATTTCAGTATCTGCATTGATGGTCTGCATGAGGGGATTGAGTCCAGCATCAGCAAATTTGCAGATGACACCAAGCTGGGTGTGAGTGTGGATCTGCTGGAGGGTAGGAGGGCTCTGCAGAGGGACCTGGACAGGCTGGATCCAGGGCCCAAATCCATCAAGGTGAGGTTTAACAAGTCCAAGTGCCGGGTCCTGCACTTTGGCCACAACAACCCCTGCAGTGCTACAGGCTGGGGACAGAGTGGCTGGACAGCAGCCAGACAGAAAGGGACCTGCAGGGACTGATGGACAGCAGGCTGGTCATGAGGCAGCAGTGTGCCCAGGTGGCCAAGAAGGCCAATGGCTCCTGGCCTGGATCAGGAATGGTGTGGCCAGCAGGAGCAGGGCAGTGATTCTTCCCCTGTGCTCAGCACTGGTGAGGCCACACCTCGAGTGCTGTGTCCAGTTCTGGGTCCCCAATTTAGGAAGGACATGGAGGGGCTGGAGCGTGTCCAGAGAAGGCCAAAAAGGCTGATGAGGGGTCTGGAGGAGAAGTTTGGTTGAAAGCACATGAGGGAGCGGTGGTTAAGTTAACTGGACGATGCTCTGGGTAGACAAGGTAGTGTTAGGGTGCAGGTTGGACTTGGTGATCTCAAATGTTTGTCACAATAAAGCGGAGTGGTTTCTCTGGTGTTCCCCAGCCCTTGCTGGCCCCAGGGGCTGCTGGCATTTGTGCTCCCTCAGGTTCATGTCCCCACAGCAGCAGCATGGGGGTGCTCCTGCCTGCTCTGTGCAATGCAAACAGGGGCTCCTGAGCCACTGCTGCCGTGGCTGTGCCTGCAAGGATGCGGCACCTGTGTGAGCTGGGGGAGAGGCCAGGGCTGCAGAGGGGGGATGTTGTTGGCAGCTCCATCAGGACGCTCTGGGACCCTGCCCTGGGCTGTGCAGCGCACTGGGGATGGATCAGCCCCTGCTCTGCTGCTCCTTCCCGTCTCCCCCAGGGCCCTTGCAGAGCCCCAGCCATGCTGTTTGCCCCCAGCCTGCCCACAGCCAGCCTGGGGCTGCTCACCCTGGGGCTTTTCTGTGCTGAGCATTGGTCTGGCCATGTTCTTGAGAGAGCCTGGGCAAGGAGCCTGGAGCGGCCAGGCCCTGGCCTGAGGCGTCAGCGCTGCCCCAGCAGTGCCCATGGCCTGTCCCTGCTGCAGCCCCGGCACTGCCACCCCCAGGACTGTGCCCGGCCCCGAGAGCACTCAGGCCCTGCAGCAACACCAGGGCCACCAGCGCAGCGGGGCAGGGCCACGGCAGCAGCACTGGCAACACCAAGTGCTGCTGCTGCTGCTGGGCACAGCTGCTGGGCCAGCACTGCTCTGCCCCCAGCTCTGCACACAGACATTGCTGCTGCAGCTCCAGAGAAGGCAACAAAAGGGCATCTCTGGAGAAAACTCTGCTGGGAGATCCTTTAGTTCCTTTAATGCCACTGAGAGCACAGCTCCTCATTGTCACAGTCTGTGGCCACTGAATGTGGAGAGAAACAAAGTCAGAAATAGCAGAAACAATCATCTAGCTTTAGGAAGAATATTAAAAAAAAAAAAGACAGGGAAATCAAAGAACCAAGCCAGCAGAAGTATCAAAAATTAATTTTGTTACAAGTGATTTGCAGAAATTGGCAATCAGTTTAATGCTTCCTAAGATGTCCAGTCATCAGTCTCCACACTGCAGCCTTGAGCTCCTGGTTCCTCAGGCTGTAGATGAGGGGATTCAGGGCTGGAGGCACCACCGAATACAGAACTGACACCAACAGATCCAGGGATGGGGCGGAAATGGAGGAGGGTTTCAGGCAGGCAAATACTGCAGTACTGAGAAATGCATTTCTCCTGCATTTTTCCTTTACAGATTCTTTCAGTCATCTCCTGAGAGGTACAGTTTGTTCTGGTGCTTTTCATGAATTGATTGTACTCTTGATTTAGATGGAGACTGTGGAATTGATTTCAGATGTAGCAGAATCTGAAGTGAGCACAGAAACAAACTCCCTCTGTCAGCCCATTTTCATCTTCTAGATCACTTTCAAGATGTCCTTGGGGGTGTTGGAATGATGATCACACAGCTCTCCACTTCTGGCTGCAGGCTCTGCAGATTGTTTCTTTGCATTCAGTCAGGCTTGCATTCCCCAGGAGTTCTTGGTAGCCTGTCATGTTTTCTTAGGGTAGAACAGTAACAATGAAAACCTTACCAATGGCACAACTGCCCAGCCCACAAGGAAAAGAAAAGAACAAGCTGCAAAATTCTTCAAATATTTGTCCTGCTTTGCTGCAAGTGTTGTGCTGCACACACAGTGTGGAAAGCTGCAGTTGGTGGCACACCTTGTGACAGAAGCTGCACCTCGTTCTTCAGGAAAGGTTCTTGGAAAAAGCAAACAGGACTGAGGAGAAGATTCTGGAAAAACTGAAAGAGATTTTAAGAAATTAAATGAAAATTGAAACAATTCAAGACGTTTTTCTCTATTTATTTTTATGCTCCCCTTTTCCATCTTGCACTAGTTGTCCATCCCATTAATTCCAAACAGATCTCACCTCTAAGATCCATGAGTTGGCAAGTTTTAGACATTTTAAGATACCATGACCTACACACAGTTTGGCTTCCCCTGTTTTTCTTGGAAAGCAATGCTGGAGAGGTAAGTGCAGTGTTTGTGTCAGGTACAAATTCTGCAATCAGGGAACACGCTCTGAGAGTCTTTGACCCTCAGCAGGGACAATGCACAGCAGGGACCGAGGGGATTCCTGAGCCACTGTGCAGGAGTCCAGACTCTGGCTCTTGGCTGAACTCGGCAAAGTTCCCGTGTTTGGACAGTCTCAGGGGCTGCCCTCGGGGAACGTGGGGCTCGGGGCGGGGGCGAGCGGGCAACGGACAAACGGACACGGGGACAAACGGCCCCGGAGCTTCAGTTGCAGCAGCAGCAGCGGCAGCAGCAGCAGCAGCAGCGGCAGCAGCGAGAGAAGAAACTTCAGATTCCGTTCTCCTCTCCCTCTCCCGCTCCCTCCCCGCTGTCCCGTACCTCTCCCGCTCTCCCTTTCCCGGTCTCCCCTCCTCTCCCCGCCTCCCTCTCCCCGTGCCCGGCCGGGCCATGCCCCCGGCCCGCCCCCGGCCCCGGGCGGGGCTGCCCCGTGCCCGCCCCCGGCCGTCCCACCGAGGTCTGGTCCCAGCCCGGCTCTGGCCGTGCTGGCGCTGGCGCTGCTGGGCGGGGTTCAGTGCCTGGGGCGGCATCGCCGGCTTTTGGCTCCGCCTGGCCCGACCCCGGCCCCGGCCCCGGCCCCGGCCCCGACCCCGGCCCCGGCCCCGACCCCGACCCCGGCCCCGGCTGCTCCCGGGGCCCGCGGAGGACACAGGCGGCGCAGCCGCTCCTGCCGCCTCCGCTGCGGCTTGCCCGGCCCGAGCTCCGCCGCTCGGCAGCGTGGTCCCCGGCCCCGCGGCTCCCGGGTCGCGTTGCAAAGAGCGAACGCCGGGGGATGGCCGGGCCGGGGCGGGTGAGGGGCGCTCGGGGGCCGTTGCTGGCCCCGGGCCGAGCGCTGACAGCCGCGTCCCGCCCGCAGGGAAGGCGCAGGAGGCCCTGCAGGAGCGGTACCGGCTGGGCTCGCTGCTGGGGCGTCGAGGATTCGGCAGCGTCTGCTCGGGGACGCGGCTCTCGGACGGCGCCCTGGTGAGCGGCGGGGCCGGCGGTGGGTGGAGGAGGAGGGGGCACAGGAGGAGGAGGAGGAGGATGGGGCTGGGCAGGGCGGGCGTTGAGCTCAGCCTGCTGCTCCCTTTGGCTTGCAGGTGGCCATCAAAAGGGTGCCACGGAACTGCATCTGGCATTGGAGCGAGCTGGTGAGTGAGCCGGGACAGTGGGAGAAGCCGGGCCGTGCCGGGCGGGGATGAGCCGAGCCCCGGCAGGGTGGGAGCCGCCAGGACGTCTCCAGGGGGAGCGGGCGTGGGGCCAGCGCAGGGCGCAGAGCATCCCGGGCTGGCTGAGGGGTTGCCCAGCCCCGGCACGGCATCAGCCCCACTGACGGCATCGTGCTCCTCCTGCAGCCCGACGGCACCAGCGCTTCCCTGGAGGTTGTGCTGCAGGACAAGGTGTCCACAGGCTTTCCCGGTGTCGTCCAGCTGCTGGAATGGCTTGAGCTCCCCAGCGACATTGTGATGGTGCTGGAGCGGCCACAGCACTCTCAGGACCTCCTGCATTTCATTCAAGCACGGGGGTTCCTGCGTGAGGAGGTGGCACGGCAGCTGTTCCGCCAGGTGCTGGAGGCCGTGCAGCACTGCACCAGCTGCGGGGTCCTGCACCGCGACATCAAACCAGAGAACATCCTGGTTGACCTGGCCACCGGGCAGGCCAAATTGATTGACTTTGGCTGTGGCACCTACCTGCAAGACACAGCCTACACTCACTTTGCAGGTGAGCCTACACAGGGCTGTGCTCCCGCTCCTGGCATCTCACGGCCCAAGATCTCACAGCCCAAGCTGGGTGTGGCAGCGGGGATTCTCCCTTTTGCTGCCACTCAGGGGACTGAATCTGCAGCTGAGTTGCTTTAGAGCAGGGCTGGGTGGGGAGCCATCTTCCAGCCCTGCTGGCAGCCTTTGCCCACCACTGTGCCCAGGGCTGGGGCTGGGCTGGGGCAGCCAGCCTGACAAAAACAGTCGTGGGTCAGGGTAGCAGAGAGGGAGGTCAGAACCTGTGCCCCAGCTGGTTTGGTGTGCAGGCAAGAGGAAGGGCTTGGACTGCTCCACTTGCCCTGTTTGTCTTGCCTTTATAATATGTTTGGGGCAGTGCAGGCAGGGAGAATGAGGGCATGGTTTTTCCCCAGCACGCAGTGGGTATTTCCTTTGCATGTCATGGTCAGGCCTAGCCAGGGCTTCCACTGTCCCCTTCCCACACCAGTGGCTTCTTTTGCAATCCCAAGTTTGTACACCAGTCCCAGATGCTGGTGAGAGGACAGTGGTCACCCTGTGTGCCACTGATGCAGCCCCCACACGCCCAGGGATGCTGGGGCCAGGCTCTGGGAGCAGCAGCATCCCCCTGATGAACTCCATCTGTATTCCACAGGAACACCATCATACAGCCCCCCGGAATGGACCCGCTTTGGCTGGTACCATGGCGAGCCAGCTACCATCTGGTCCCTGGGCATCCTGCTGCATGAGATGGTCTGTGGGAAGATGCCTTTCAGGAGGGGCTGGAACTTCAGCTGGGGCCAGCTCTCGCTGCCACAACAGCTCTCTCCAGGTGAATCCTCTTCTCTGGGCATGGGTGCAATACCAGTGCTGGGAGACAGCAGCGGGCTCGGGAGCATCCCGTTCTGGCAGCTGCTGAGGAGGTGGCACATGTCCTGCTCTCCCCCAAAACCAAGAATTGATGGGAAAGTTCAGGCCCAGCTCTGAGCGCATCCAGCATGGCCTGGGCATGGGAATAGTGGGGCAAAGCAGACAGGAGCCTTCTCCAGCTGACGGGCAGTTTCTGGTTTCTCTCCCCAGAGTGCCAAAATCTGATTGGGTGGTGTTTATCCATGCACCCCTTGGCCAGACCCTCATTAGAAGAGGTGTTCTGTCATCCTTGGATGCAGGATATTGATCTGCCCTAGAAGAAGGGAGAGAGCCACAGGCACACTGTGCTGCAGGGCCCTGGTAAGTTACAGCTGCACACATGCCTTGGCAATGAGAAGCAGAGAAAGCCAGCCCGTGTCACTGCACCAGGGTCATGGGATGGGAACATGCAGCCCTTGTGCTGGAGCTGAGCTGCTCTGCCCAGCCCTGGTGGCTGCCATCCAAGCAGGTTTTGCTTGTCCTGGTTCCCTGACAGCTGGGGCCCTGGGCAGAGCCCTGACATCCTGGTCTCACCCCAGGGAAGGAGAAGGAGCCCCCAGAGAAGCTGTACCGGGTGGGGCTGCTGCTGCAGGAGACAGCGAGGATGACATCAGGGATGACATGAAGGATGACAACCTCTTCCTCAACCTGGCCACCAGCAGTTGAAGGTGATGCACTTTGATTGTGGCACCTTCTTCAAAGCCAAACTCCACAGGGAATTTGCAGATGAGTCCACACCTGGGGAAATGCTCCCAGATTTGGGCATTGCCCAGCCTGGCTGGGAAGCAAAGGTTTCCCCCTTTTCGGGTCAGATGCAGCTGATCCTTCAGTCGGCTGCCCAGCTGCTTTTGGCAGGGCTGGGGTGGGTACGAAATGGGAGTGGGCTCCTGGTCCTGCCAACAGCCCCCAGCACCCACCGTGCCCCGGGCTGGGGCTGGGGCAGCCAGCCCAACACAAACAAACCCCCATGGTGGGAGCAGAGGTGGGACTCCCAAATCTGTGCACAGGTGCTTTGCTGTGCAGGCAAGGAAGGGCTTGGCCAGCTCCACTGCCCTTGTTTGCTTTGGGATCACAGTTATTGTGGGCGACAGTGCAGGGGGAAGGGAGAAAACCTGGGCTTTGCTCACACATGGCTGGGTTTTTCCCTGGCATGCAGGGCTTGGGCCTTCCTCAATCCCCTCACAGACATATGATTTTTCCCTTTGTTCTTTTTTTCCCTTTTTGTCTGTAATCTATTTTCAACAATTTGTTGTTTGTTTTTCTAGAGGAAGCATTCTGGTTGGTCCAGTCTGGATCAGGAAGTTCTTGGGAGCAGCTGCGGCGTGGATGGGCCGTGCCCTTGGAGCAGGCTGAGGACATCGTTTGGGACCAGCTTTTCTTCCAGCCATGGATGGCATGAGGTGGGTCCCCGTCTGCTTGGCAGGGTGGGCTCAGAGCTTTTGGGAGATGGCAGCGAGCACAGGAGCATCCTGCTCTGGGCAGCTGCTGAGCAGGTGGATGTGCCATGGCTGGCTGCAGGCTGGGCACATGTCCTGCCCTCCTGCCCTGCTCCCAAAGGCAGCACTGATGGGCAGCTGTGGGCACAGCTCTGGGCACAGCCAGCATGGCCTGGGCACCACGGGCAGCTGGGACAAGGGGACAGGAGCCCTCAGCTGACGGGCAGTTTCTGCTTTCTCTCCTTGCAGCCGGGCTCTGTGGATGCTGAGGCTGCTCTGGGCTCTGCCAGGGCTCTGCTGGAGCTCAGCACCGGGCCGGAATCAGCCAAAGAAGAAATGGTGTCACCTGCAGCACAGACTTGCTTGAGCATTTTGGCAACACAGCTCAAGTTTGCAGAGTGACACCTCCCAAAAATTAAACTTGTTCAATACCTTCTGAAATCAAATCAATCTGGGAGGACTCCAAATGACATTTTTCTGCTTGCTCAAGCTGTAGCTCAGCCCTTCTCTGAACAGTTCTCTCCCCCACCTGCCTTTTACTTCTCAACTGCTCCCTTTTTTCCCCCAGTGAATTCCCAGCCCATTGCTGTCTCCATCACTCTGTTGCCTATCTTGATGTCCCTGATCACAAGGAAGGCCGAGCCCCAAGTTTAGGGACTCATGTTGTCACTGGCTAAGGAGCAGCAATGTTTCAGAGGTCCAGTGGCATTTTAGTGTCATTCAGAGCCACTCTCCAGCCCTCAGCTCTCCTCACCGCTCAGCTCCCACTCCCTTCATCCTTGCAGCAGGATGAACTCTGTGAATCCCCTTGAGCCTCCCCACTCTTCCCAGCCGATGCACCCACCTTAGTGAGGCTGAAGCTGAAGCTTCTCTGTCTCCTCTGGCACACCAGTCCCCTGTGTGGGGAGCCCCAGCCCCAGAGCACAGCACACAGCAGTGCAGTCCGGGCTGGAGCAGCTGCCCTGCAGCCCTGGCTTGGCTGTTTGTGGCAGCTGAATGCTCCCTGTTTCCAGCTGTCCCTGCAGGATGGCCCCAGGGCAGAGCCCAGCCGGGCTCCCACTGCAGCCCCTGGTGCTTGGGGCAGACAGTGCTCCCAGAGCTGAGGTTCATGGGGAGCACCCGGAGCTGTGCCTTGCACTCTGTTGCCGTGTGTCACAGCACAGGCTGGCTTGTACTGTGTGACGGTACCAGCCCCTGGTGTGACTGACAGGGCCTCGCCCAGTCACATCTCTCCCAAGGCTGCAGCATTTCACTGCCCAGAATCTGAAGGGGCGTAGAGATCAGACCCATGACATTTTCCAGACTGGGTTTTTCAAAGGCTCTTTATAATGAAGGGCTTGAGAATAAGCGCTCTCTGTTTGCAGAGATGAAAATCGGGGTGAGTGGTCTCTTTGTCTCCAACCCACTGCCACCCCCGGGCCAATGTTAGAGCCACCCAGTCCCTCACCCACCCGCCTTGTGCCTTCCCACTGCCTTGTCCTGTCAGGGCTTCTGCTGCCCCTCATCCCTTCATGGCCTCATCCCCTCAGGGTCTCCCCCAGCCCGGCCAAGCTGCCCGGCAGCAGCGCCGCAGCCCTCCAGGAGCTCCAGAGGAGCCCCATCCAGAGGCACCTGGGAGCCCTCAGCAATGCAGCCAGCAGCACACAGGCAGGAGGACACACATGGCGGTTCCTGCCTGGGACAGGGCTTGTGGCCATCTCCAGGTACCAGTCTCACAGGGATCCCTGCAGCTCCGGCCTCTGCCCACCTGCTCTGTTGGCAGCACTAAGGCTTCAGCAGACCCACCAAAGGCCAAGGGGCTTCTGGCCATTTTATCTGCAACACTGCACGCCTGGGCAGCTTGTTGAGCCCAGACACCCTTTTCCCCCTCTTCCCCTATGCCCTGCAGACCCTGGGCAGCAAAAGAAAGCTCCTGGGAGTCTGTTTATTACAACACATCCTATATTCATATACTAAAGGAAAAAACAAGAAGAAGAAAAGAATAATCTCAAAGAAATGGAAAATTCCTGCTGGCTCAGGTGAGCCCAGCAGACAGAGCCTCTGGGATCAGCTCTCTGCAGAGCTCCAGCAGCACAGCCAGCCGAGCCCTGACAGACGAGGCCGTGTCCTCCATGCCCTGTGGAATTGATTTTGCAGCCTCTGGAAGATGGAATATCGCCCACTCTGTAGTGCCCGGAGGACATACAATGTTTGAAGTGCTGCATCTGACACGGCACTGCTGATGTCCTCTGTCAGGTGTTCAAGGGCTGAAAGAGAGAGGAACAGAGCAATGGTCAGATCCTGGATCTGCAGGGACCTGAGGAGAGCCCCCTGCTAGGGCCATCCCAGCCCGCTCTAGCCATGGAAAGGAGGGAGCAGGGAGCAACGGGATCAGCCCGAAACTGCTGGCCACGAATGCCCCAATGGCCCTGAAATCTCTGTGTGCTCTGCCCACACTGCCCCTCGTCCGCACGAGGAGCAGAGCCCTTGGCAGCCGGGGCAGGGCTCACAGCTGCCCCCGCCAGCCCCCGCTGCCAGCCCGCTGCCCTCACTCACCGCTGCAGATGAGCTGGAGCTCTTCCCTCTTCCCCCTCAGGTGCCGCCCAGCCATGCCTGTGAACACAGAGCCTGTCACGGCGCCAGCGGCACAGCTCCCTGCCAGCGGCGCTGCCGGCGCTGTGGCCACACGCCCTGCTGGCCCGGCAGGGCTCAGCCCGGGCCACGCTGCACGCTGCCGCCCGAGGGCACAGCTGCCAGAGGGCAGCAGCAGTGCCTGAGCCAGGCGGGGCTCCATGGTGCCGGGCCTGGACGGCACTGCCGGGGCAGCGGGCAGGGCTGGGCCCGAGCTGTGGCGGGGCGGGGAGGGAGCAGATAAAATGGCCATGGGCTCGTGGCTCACCCATGAACCTGATGGCCGCCTCTCGCAGGGACTCCTGTGGGTTCCGCAGGTACGGCAGGGCCCGGCGCAGGTGCTCGGCCGCTTGGCTCGTGTCCTCTGCCAGCTGCAGAGATCAGCAGCAGGGAAGGCTTGGCGCGGGCTCAGCACCTCAGCCAGGCGCTCCCTGCGCCCAGCCCCGGCCTCCCCTGCCCGCACAGCCCTGAGGCGCGGCCAGCAGCCGCTGGTGCCAGGCTCTGGAGGGGGCAGAGGGCCAGCTGCTGCCCGGGGAGCCGCACTGCCATCCCATCCCGCAGCCCCGCTGGGTCAAGGCTCCATCGGCCCCCGGCTCGGGCCCACAGGAGCCTGGAGAAGAGCCCGCCCGGCCTCTGGGTGCAGCAGCGGGCAGGGGCACAGCTGCCAGCGCCGCACACTGAGCACCGCGCTCAGGGGCCTTCTCCAGGCTGAGGCTGGGGCTTCCAGCCCGTCCTTACCAGGCACTCAGTGAACTTCCACAGCTTCTTGTCCTTCACCAGTTTTTCAAGATCGCTTCTCTTCAGGAACTCCACCACACAAAGCAGCGTTTCCAGAGAGGCCTGGAGAGCAGCAGAGAAGCGGAGATGACCCCACAGCCCAGGGTGCAGGATCCACGTCCCTGTGCCAAGGCCTGGAGGAGGCTGCAGCCTGGCAGGCTCCAGGGCAGGAGGCAGCCGAGCCCCCTGCCAGGGGGACAGCAGCAGCCCATGAGTCCTCACCTCTGCCACACGCTGATTCTCATCGTGGCAGTGGAAGAAGAGTGGCAGCAGGCTCTGGCGCAGGTGTGTCTTCAGGGCCTTTTTTTCCTTTTCCTGTGGAAGAGTCACCAATGTTCGGAAGAGCAGTATGGAGAGCAGCTGCACCTGGCTATTCTCCTGTATGAAAGGAAGAAAAAAAGACCTCAGCATCAGCTGCACAGGGCTCAGCTTGGCGCAGCCTGCAAATCCACAGGGCAAAAAGTGTCTGGGCAGCACCCAGTGCCCGTGGCTGGGGGCAGCAAGCCTTACATGGTCAAAGAGTGGCAGGAGCGCCTCAACCAGCTGCAGTGCCATGGGGCTGGGTATCAGCATGTCATTGTCCAAGATGATAAAGCTGAGTAGCATGACTGTCATGCTGACTATCTCTCCATCTGCGTCCCACAGGAGCTCCACAAGACTTTCAGTCAGGCTCCACATTTTTTCGCTCTATGTGGAACACAAGTTTGTGAAACACCATCCATCCTGCTGCCACAGGGCTCAGAGGCTAAAGGTCTGTCCCGAAGCACTCGGGCAGCTGAACCGGGAGGCAAGAGTGCTGGGAGCATCTGCCCCAGTTCCCAGAGCCCAGCCAAGCCCAAGAGACTGTATTTTCTAGCTCAGCCTCAGTCGCTGCCCCTTTCTCACCATTGAGGGATCATCAATGATCTCAAAAAGGACCCTGAGTGCCAGGCGACGCCTCTCCCTGCACTTGCTCCGCAGCTGCCTTGACAAGATTTGCTGGAGTCTGTTAGCACCATGTTCACTCAAGTCCAGCAACTCGAGGACCTGAAAGGCACAGGGCAGTGTCAGGGGACCCGGCCGGCAGGAGCCCAGAACCGTACAGGGCTGGGCCCAGGCAGCAGCACAGGGCGCGGGCAGCTGTGGCTACGAGAGGGCAGAGAGCTGGGAGGCAGCTCAGCGAGGCAGCGCTGGCCATCAGGCTCACCTCCGCAAGGAACGCCAGGGCAGGCAGCTCCCAGCGTGGCTCCTGGGTGCTGAGCAGCCGGAGCAGGTAGCGAATGATCTGGGAACGCAAGGGGATGGAGACACAGGACATCTCCCTGGCAGGAGAAAAAGTAACCAAGACTGTGGGCTGGGGGATAGACCTCTGCCAGGACTGACTCACAGAGGTCTGGTCTTTCCCCAGCATCCTGCACGGGGCCCTGGGCTATTTGGGAGGCGGCTCCTTATGGGCACCCTCCTCTCCCAGCCTTTTCCACTCTGCTTGGCTGTCCCTCAGTGACAAGGCCCTGTGGTTCATGACCACAGGGACTGTGTGGGGCTCCCTGGGCACAGTGCACGAATGTCAGAGGCAGCAGGGAGAAGGGGGTCTCACCTGGCCAGCAGACCCACGGCATAGTGGTGGGTGTCAGCACACAGCAGCGTGTCCCAGCCACACTTGCGTTCCATTGCCACCACCACATCCTCGTGCTGCATTCGGCAGAGCAGGGACATCAGGGTCCGCACTGCAAACCTGCGTGCAGAGCAAAGCCCAGATCACGCTGGAGCACTGGCTCCTGCCCAGGGATGTGGCAGGGACAGGAGGAGTGGGATGGAGCACCTGTTGGGGCTGATGACAAGGCCGTATTGCTGCTGGCATCCCTTCCAGAAGGTATGGACCTCCTCTGGCATATCCAGAGTGCTGAAGAGCACTTGGAAGAGCAGATGCACAAAGAGGCGGGGGAAATACACCATCACAATACGTGGGATACAGGGCACCTGGAGGATCTTCCACATCACCACAGTTGCCTGCAAAGCCCCCCGAGACAGCGCTCAGTGCCGAGGTGTCCGTGTGGCAGGGCCTGAGCAGGGGAGGGAGAGGCCCGGAGAGAGGCAGGGGGAGCACCGGGCCTGGTGCCGCTGAAGCTGCCCCAAGGCCAGGTTTCAGCCCAGCGCCTGAGGCAGGGAGATGCAGTGGGGGAAGGAGGATGGAGAGCTGCTGGAGAGGCGGCTTTGGGGCCAGCAAAGGCCAGTTGCAGAAACTCACAGCCAGGACAAAGACACCTGTTTTGTCCCCATCCGAGGTGCACGTGCTGTGCTCGGGCCATCTCCTCAGCACATCCAGGAGTATCAGCAGCGCAGGCTCCGCAGTCCTGGACGAGCACATGATGCTGTTCCACATGGTCAACGCAGCTCTGTGGGGTTAGAGCTCTGTCTCAGGGGGGTCTCAGACACAGCACCATGGCTTGGGCAGCAGTGGGGACCTGAACTGGCTGCCAGCTCTGCCTCTGCCCTCTGTCCCTGGCCAGCAGCAGCCAGGCAGCCCAGCCCTGTGGGGACAGGCCCCTGAGGGGCAGCGAGGGGGCATGGCAGCAGGCTCGGGGACTGACGTGCCAGGGTGGCAAAGGGAGCAGCCAGAGGGCCCTGGAAGTCTCTGTTGGTCAGACACCTGGGAGAGGCTGTACAGGCTGATGGGCTGGGGAGCCCTGAGCCCTCTGGGCAGGTGGGCCCATACCTGTCACAGGATGGGGCCACACGCAGGAGCGTCATGACTACATCAGCTGGCTGTGCTTTGGTGAGATACAGCAGGGTCCTGTTCAGCCGGTGCTCTACAAACTGATTGGCCATGAGCCACTGGTGGATGTACCTCACCATGGCGGGAACCTGGAGAAGGCACAGGGAGACTTGGAAAGCTGCCAGAGGGAGGAATGTTGCCAGCTTCCCCAGGGAAGTGCTTCCCTTCTCACCACACTGCCATGGCCTCAAAGGCGTCCAGCGACCAGCGGGTGTGGCTTGGGAGGCCAAGCACTTCCTGGGAGGATCAAAACCTGGCCACAGGCTGCTTACTTGCTTTGGATTGCAAAACCCCTCCTGTACGAGCATGCTCAGCAGGGCAGCACTGGTCTTGGTTTTGAAGATGTGCGAATATGCTCTGAACCCAGTGCCCATGGTGCTGGTCTCTTCCTGCCGAATTCGCTTGATGAATTTGCAGACCAGCTGTAGGAGAAGGGCAAGAAGCCAGGGATGTTCCACAGAATGCTCCAAGCGTGGTGACAGCAGGCCCAGCTCAGGTGGGGATGGCTGCAGGTACCTGCGCTGTTCTGCGGAAGCGGCCACGGGCAGGGTCCTGCTCTTGTGTCTGCCCCACGGCTGCATCTGGCAAAGAGCGAGCGCAGCCAGAGCTGAGGGGCTGCGGGAGAGGCCAGAGAACACAGCCCAGCCCTGCGCTCTCCAGGCAGGGACAGCCCTGGGATGCACCAGAGGATGGAGCATGGCTGCTGTGGGGTGTCTGCCTGGCCCCTCTTCCGTCCTGTCCATGGGCATGTCCCCAGGGGATGGGATGGGATGGGATGGGATGGGATGGGATGGGATGGGATGGGATGGGATGGGATGGGATGGGATGCCACGGGATGCCAAGCTGGTTGCAGGCACCAGTCCTGTGGCCCAGCTCTGCCACTCACCCTCCTGTGGCAGCTCGAGTGGCACCACCTCTTCAGTCTCCTGTGCTGGGGCAGCTCCAGGGCCTTCTTCCTCCTCCTCCACCCACGCCAGCTTGGGCACTTTTGGGGGTCTCTGCTCCATGTCAGTGACTGGATTTGTGGCTGCTTGCAGGAGAGATGCCTCGGAAAACCTCAGAGTCAGCAAGTCCTGCAGTCGTGCCTGGAAGGCACCTTCAAGAGAGAAGCCTCAGGAAGGCTGCAGGACAGCAAGTCCTGCACTCTGGTCTCTAGGGCTCCTGCCACAAGGACAGGAGACTCCTGTCAAGGATTGTGGTCTGGCCTCGAGGGCACCGGCGGCAGGGATGGGAGATGCCTCCAGGACACCAAGTCCCACGGTCTGCCCTCGAGGGCACCTGCAGAAGAGAAGCCTCGGGAAGGCCAGGGCCCAGCAAGTCCTGTGGTTTGGCCTCGAGGTCAGCTGCAGAAATAACGTCTCGGAAAGCCTCCAGGTCAGACACGAATGAGTGTGCTGTGCAGGGGCTCCTCACAGCACCGCTCTGTCCCGTCCTGTCCCGTTGTGTGCTCCGAGCACTGTGGCGTGGTCTTGCCACCTCCAGCTCCTATGTCACCACGTGTCACAAAGAGCTCTTGGACACCCGTTCCATGCCACGGTGACCATGCTGCACTGTGTCACAAAGGGCCCCTGCGCACACCGCCCCCTGCCCTGGGGCCACCCCCAGCCCACCCAAAGTGGTCCAGGTTGGAAGGAATCCCTGGTCCCAAGTGTCTGAGACAGCCCGACAGAGTCTTTAGGAATGGCTCAAACCATCAGCAAACACTGCCCTGCTCTGCGGGCTCAGGGCAGCAGAAGGAGCCCCCAGGGCTGCCAACACAGCCATTCTGGGAAGGGCACGGGGCCTTCCACAGAAGCTGGCACGGCCTCCCTGGGACACGTCCTGGCTGCTGGCCATCCTAAACCCGCAGGTGTGACCCAGACAAGGAACGTGTGGGCCAGGGCACAAATGCTGCTCTGACCCCTGGAGCCAGGGGAGCACTGACATCAGCAGGTGTGGCAGAGTCCCTGCCCAAGCATACCTGCTACCCCCTGAGCCCTGGCAGTGCTGCTGTCCCTCTCCTGCCCCAGAGACCTGTGCCCCCGGGGGGCTTCTGTGCCTGGGGCAGCCAAAGCCCATGTGCAATAGGGGCTGTGCTCCTTCCTGCAGGGGCTGTTGGCAGGAGCACCCGGAACAACTGCTGGCAACACTTGGTCTCAATCAGAAGCCCTACATCCTGAAATTATTTTTCTTATTGAAGTAATTTCCTTCAGCACAAAAACACCTTAGTGGGGTAGGCACAGAAGAATCTGGCATTTAACAAGCCTCACTTCAGGAAAGCTTTACTTCCCGTTGCTCAACTCAAGTAGTTCCAAAAAGTTGCAAACTTCCCAAATTGATTGGGATGACCTGAGAAGGTGAAGAATTGGAATTTTGCTTCCCATCTCAAAGCATCAACTCATTTGCATTAACCTCATCCACTGAGAGTCACTTGACAGAACATAACACTACACAGAGGCAAAAAAAAGGGCCATTCTTTGGTTTGCAAACATCCTTTTCTGTGAAAGGATGATATTATCCAAATTCTCTTAAGGAATAAAAGCTCTCAAGAAATGAAAGTCCACTGAGTGTTACAAAAGTAGCCCAAACAAATGAGTAGATGGCAAAAGGGCTAATCCTCCCCCTGGTACAGTTATCTCAGTGGCCAGTAAAATACAGCTCTCCCCTCTTGTTCCCTGCAGGAGAATCAGGACCATGAAGAGGAAAAGTCACAGATAGTCTTTCTGCCCTCTGTAACCAAAGCTGTGCCAAGCCACAGATGCTGCCTTCAAACTGACTCAAATTCCAGCCAAGACCTCTCACCTTCCAGAGAACGCCTTCTCCAACACCCCACCAACACCAACTCCCCAAACTCCCCCACAGAAGCTGTTAACACCCCGCCAGGACCCCCAGCTGTCCCCGTCCCTCCGCAGAGCTTTCCCACCCTCCAGCAGACGCCCTGGTTCCCTGCACGTGCTGTGGGATGGCCCTCAGGAGGATCTGCTCCAAGGCCTTCCCCGGTGGCAGCTCAGGCTGCCAGGCCTGTGGTTCCTGGATCACCCTTCCCACCGAGCCTTCCTGTGCACGGCTGTTCCTTTGGCACCTTTGCTCAGCTCGGACTTCTCCACTTAACCAGGACTGCTGGTCAAGGATCCAGAGCAGCCTGGCCAGCTCTTTCTCCAGCTCCCTCTTTACTCTCAGGGCAGGTAGAACATTCCACAGGAAAGCAACAGGTGCCACAGGGAGCAGGTGGCCTCAGGCACCTTTGGCAATGAAACAAGGCCTTTGTTTGACATAAGTAAGCACAAGCCATTCACATTAGTAAACAAGTAATTAGCACAGACAGACATAAGTACTTAGCACCAATTAGCATAAGAAAAACCTGGCTGGCCTAACTTGACATGAAAGTGACTTGGGAAAAAGCTTTAGACATAGTCTACCAGAAGAACTAAGGGGAAATACAGAATCAGCCCAGTGCAGAGAAGGCATGAGGAAGACTTTGTGCTTTTTAGGGCATCGAGACTGCTTCTGGCCAGTATCTGGACATCAGCTTCAAGTATAGGAATCTGACACAGTGTATTTTGAACCCCCTGCCAATCAAATCATCTCAGCAGCATAAAGATGGATGGTGTGTTTGATGCAATTCCTACATCAACCCACTGAAATTTATACGTGGCAGAGAAATATTTTAGTGGGGGGCAGACTCCTGCCCTCCTGCCAGGGCCAATTTCTTTGAATGAGGGGGACCCCTGCCAGTAAAAGGGCCAATTTCTTTGAATGAGGGAGACCACTCAGGACTGCTGTTTCCTGAGGGAACACCGTTGGCCTTGACATGTAGGCACCTGCACAAGCTTAAAATCAGCTGCCTCAGCTTCCAAGACCTCTCTTGGCCAGCATCCTGATGTGGATGCAGGACTGCTGCGAGGCACTGCTGGGACCCAGCGGGACAGGACCGGCTGTCTCGTGTCCACGTAGCACCCTCTGACACAGCCAGGGTCATCCCAAAACCAGACAAACGCTCATGAGTCAGCAGAGGGGAGCAAGGAGCACTGGGCTCCTCTCAGGGTATCTCAGCTGGGCTCGCTCCACAACACGGCCCCAGTTTAAAGCCTGCTGATGCCCAGCTGCCAGAAATGCCTACCTTGTTCTCTCCAAGATGCACAGGGAGAGCCAATGAGCAGGACACCTGGGGAGGCAAAGCTTCCAAGCCTTTTCTGAGGCCAGGGACACACCAAGACTTGCCATGCTGCCTGACCCAGCCAGCCCAGCTCTGTGCTGGCCCTGGGCCACAGCAGCTTCCACCAAGCAAGAGGCAATTGCATCTTGCCAAGAGTTGAAACACAGCAGACAGGGAAGATGTGAAAAGTGTGTGCATAAAGACTTTTAATTCACAGATCTCAGAGAGTTTTGGAGCTTGTGGCTGGACAGAGATGCTCCTGCTCACACCTCTGTCCAAAGTGGGGGAAGACACCCTGCTGCAGGTGCTTGGCTTGGTCTCCACAGGTCCAGGCAGATGCCAAACCCGCTATTCACTGCCCTGCCCCTCTGCCAAGTGCAACAGGCCTCAAGGACTGAAAGGAGCACAGAGAGCCAAAAGGGACACTTTTACCTACCTCACTGGGAGCTCCCTGGGAAGCACTTTCCTTGAGAAGCAAGCCCCTTTCCTCCAAAGGCATTTCCCCAAATGTGTAGCTTTCCTGGGGAACACCTTTAGAAAAGCTGGCAAGGCTGAATGACTTCAGGATCTTTCAGGACAGGCACTCCAGCTCTAGCTCGTATTCCCCAAGTGAGTTTCCAGGTGGAGGTTCAGGCGTGCAGCCCCAGGCTCTCTACAAACACAGGCTGCTCGCTGCCTCTTCAGCTGCCTCAACTCCTGCCTGTGGTCACAGCAGCAAAACCAGGCTTTTCCAGCCAGACACCAGAGCCCTGTCCCCGCAGGATGCTCTTGCCAGCACCTTCCAGGACTCTCCACTGTGCACACAGTGCTTTTCATGCCTGCACCCAACAGGCTTTGGAACACAGAGCACAACCTAGCTGGCTCTGCCAGCATCACACCCCAAACACAGGCAGAGGAAGAAGCAGCAGGGGTTGTTTGGAGGCCATGCCCCAGAGAAACTGGAAGGGTGCCCTCCCTCTGGTCTCACTTGCTTAGATTTCTGACTGGGTCTGAGGCTGGG
Source organism: Passer domesticus (assembly GCF_036417665.1). Classification (NCBI taxonomy): domain Eukaryota; kingdom Metazoa; phylum Chordata; class Aves; order Passeriformes; family Passeridae; genus Passer; species Passer domesticus. The sequence continues at coordinate 948,921 of NC_087481.1, read as the reverse complement.
GCTGCCATTCCTTGGTTGTGGGGACCAGAACCACACCCAAGATCCCAGCACTGTCTGACAGGGCTCCGGGCACTGGCACGGTTGCACTTCTGAATCTTGGGCACCGTGCTGCTGCTTCATTTGCTCTTAGGCACACCCAAAGCTCTCTGTTAAGCCCAGATGGTCTCTGGTTCTGCCCTCTTCGTGATCCTGTGAAGGGATGGAGCACTGCTGTGCTTTCAGGAAGCTGTTCTTGAAACCGTCCAGCATTTCCAAGCTCCTTTGCCCTCTGTGGATGCTTGCCATGGAATCCCTCACAGCTGGGTTCAGAGCATCCTCAGCTTGGCTCTTCCAAAGTCCAGGGGCTCCAGGGTGCTCAGCAAGATCTGTAACTGCACAGTGTTGTGGAACTGGACCTTCAGCACAGGGACCATTCCAGCCTGATCTGCCCTCGTTCCTCTGTGTCTGTGCACAAAACACGGCGTGGAAGAGAACAGCAGGAGGGGCCTGTGTGTCCCAGGGCTCTGGATTTGCATCGCATCAGTTCCACAGAGATGCAGGCAAAGCAAGGAAGCCAAACTGTTTATTAAGGGAAGGTGAAGCAAAGGGATGAGCTGGGAGGGAAGAAAGGGGATGGGCAGGGTCTGAGGGCTGGAGGGAGGCAGCTGTCAGCAGGGAGGGAGAAGGCAGGAGCTATGGGAGCTTCCCACAGGCTCAGCTGTGCCAGTCATCAGCTGTGCCTGGAGCTCCAGCTGGTCTCCTCTGGTCCTCAGGTGGTCTCACCTTCCAAGGGATCTGGAGATCTTAAAGAGACACAGGCTCTTCTGAGCCAGCAAATGAAAGTAGTTCTGCAGCTCTTCCCTGGAACATCACCTGAAAAATATGCTTATGTGGGAGGGGCTGTTGTTTTCACTCAGAGCTTGAGGGGCTGGAAGAGAGAGGAACAGAGCCACTGTCAGAACCTGGATCATCAGGAATCCAAGGAGACCTTCCTGCCAGGGCCATCCCACCCAGCTCTTGCCATGCCCACAAGACAAGAGCAGCCAAAGGGATCAGCTGCAAGGTGCTGGCCATGAATCCCCTCACCCATGTCCCTAAAATCTCTGTGTGCTCTGCCCACACCACCCCTTGTCCACAAAAGGAGCAAAGCCCACCGCAGCCAGGGCAGGGATTGCAGCTCCCTGCCCAGGCATTGCAGCTCACCCGGCCAGCCCCCACTGACAGCCCGCTGCCCTCACTCACCCTCACAGAGGGCCTGGAGCTCTTCCTTCTGCCCCATCAGCAGCACCCCGACATCCCTGGGAACACAGGCTAACCATAGCTAAGGCTGCTGTGGCTGTTATCCAGTTTGCTTTATGGGTTAATAAGGTGAGGATTTAATGCATCTTTAACTTCCACTGCAAGGCAGACACATGGATTCAGAGCTATCACATGCTAACTATGTGGTTTTGGGGTTACTTTACAAATGGTACATACTGTGACAAAATGATACCAGGGCAAATTTTCTCCCAACCTCTCACAGGTTAAGAAGGAAGTGAGTTTTTTGGGAGGTTTTGGTCAAACCAATCAGTGCTTGGATTGGAATATTGGCACCTGGTTTGGCCACTGAAGGTGTGGACCGCCTCTGAGAACACAGGGGGTTAAAAGCAAGAACTCCCAGGAGAGCTCTCTTTTGGTCCCCGTCAGTGAAGGAGCTCAGAGCTCCCCTGCCCAGCTGGGGTTGGCTGGGGGCGGGAAGCCATGCGGCCGGGTGAGGTAGGCCGGAGCCTCGGGCAGAGGAGGGGGGCGAAGGCCTTGCAAGATGGAAGGGTGGAGGAGCCTGAGAAGCATCGGGCCCCCCTCCTACCCCCCTGGAGAGAGATAGAGAGAGAGAGCCAGTGCCTGTGCTGCCTTGAAATTCTGTATCATGGACTGGCAGCACAGCCGGCCAGAAGCAGGGAATGGGGCGAGAGAAGGTTCCAGGCCACTGTGGGAGTCCTGGGCAGACAGAGGCAAAGATTTTAACCCCTTCCTTGAATAGTGGAAACCTTACAAATACTGATTCTCCTGAATCTGAATGAGGTGAGAGAGAGATGAAGCCAGAGGAAATGGGCAAGTGTGATGAAAGCTGGTGCAAGTGAGAGATGTTAGAAGAGGTGAGAAGAGTCCTAGGTGGGAGGAGATGATGGAGTGGCTTTGAGCTGGACTCTTTCTTGTTTGGTCATGGACAGACCTATGTTTTTCCTGTGACACAGAGACTGCATTTAGGGGGAGGCAATGCCTTGGAGCCAAGAGTGAAGCAGTGGAGTGAACAGAGATGGCTGAGGAGGGTGTGGGATGCCCAGTGTCTTCTGTGGAGGGGAAGGTCTCTGTTCACGAGGCCCCTCGGTCCCAGGGGGTAAATCTGGGGGGGACTGGTGTCCCGAAGTTGAGAGACTGCTGCTTTTGGAACTGGGTGGAGCATCCTTAAATGGGGAACCCTAAAAGCAGTCCTGGTCCATGTGCAGTGGTGAGAGCAGTGGACATGGAGGGAAGAAGTCAAAAGGGCAAATGTTCTCCAGGCAGTGCCACAAGTGACATGGAATCACAAGAGGTTTCGGTTGTGTTTCTGGGGGAAGCCTATGGTGCAAGGCGGGACTCCTGTCTCCCTGATGGACTTCAGAATTGATTATTTGAGGGGTGATGATGAACTGAAAATTGCTTATATGAGATGATGGTGTGGAAATTTATGGTGTTATTTCATGCTGTGGAGGAAAAGGAGGGAGAGGAGGAGAAATGTATTTGGAGGGTTTTCATTCTTAGTTTTGTGTCTGTTCCTTTTTAGATGTTGTGATTAATAAAGTTTGTTTCCTTTATTCCTAAGTTGGAGCCTGCTTTGCTCTGTTCCTGATCACATCTCACAGAAGCCACTAGGGAAAGTATATTTTCATGGGGGGCACTGGCATTGAGCCAGCCTCAAACCATGACATGAGTACAGCCAGAGTGTGAGCCCTCTCTACCTGGTCACCTGCAAAAAGAACAATTTCCAGTGGGGCCCTGAACAGCAACAAGCCTCTGCCCAGATCAAGCAGGAGACCACTCATGCAGTAGCCCTTGGCCCCGTCACAATAGAACCGGAGGTAAAGAATGTGCTCTACTCTGTAGCCAGGAGCAGTGGCTGGTCCTGGAGCCTTTGGCAGAAGGTGCCTGGGGAGACTCGAGGCAGACCACTGGGATTCTGGAGCCAAAGTCACAGAGGATCCGAAGCCAGCTACATTCCCACAGAGAAGGAAATCTTGGCCACCTGTGAAGGAGTTCAAGTGGCCTTGGAGGTGATTGGCACAGAAACACAACTCCTCCTGGCACCCTGACTACCGGTGCTGGGGTGGATGTTTAAAGGAAAAGTTCCCTCTACCCACCATGCCACCAATGCCCCATGGAGCAAATGGATTGCCCTCATCACACAGCATGCCCCTATTAGAAACCTGAATCACCCTGGGATTTTGGAGACAATTACAAGCTGGCTGGAAGGTAAGAACTTTGGTCTCACTGACGAAGAGGAGTAGGAACATGTGACACAGGCTAAAGAAGTTCCACCATACAACCAACTACCAGCAGAGTAAACACGCTATGCTCTTTTCACTGATGGTTCTTGTCACATCATAGGGATGAACTGGAAGTGGGAAGCAGTCGTGTGGAGCTCCGCATGACAGGATGCACAAGCTACTGAAAGAGAAGGTGGATCAAGTCAACTTACTGAACTCAAGGCCATTCAGCTGGACCTGGACATTGCTGAAAGAGAGGTTGCCAAAGCTCTACCTTTATACTGATTCGTGGATGGTAGCCAATGCTCTGTGGGGTTGGTTAGAAAGGCAGAAAAGGCCAACTGGCAGCATAGAGGAAATCCAATCTGGGCTGCTGATGAGTGGAAAGACATTGCCACTGAGGTAGAGAAGCTACCTGTGAAAGCCTGTCATGTAGATGCCCATGTCCCCAAGAGTGAGGCTAGTGAGGAACACCAAAACAACAAGCAGGTAGATCAGGCTGCAAAGATAGAGGTGTCGTAAATAGGCTTAGATTGGCAACATAAGGGGGAGTTGTTCCTAGCTCCATGGGCCCATGATGCTTCAGGTCATCAGGGCAGAGATGCCACCTCTAAGTGGGCACAAAACTGAGGGGTGGATCTAACCATAGACAGTATTTCTCAGGTTATCCATAACTGTGAGACGTGTGCTGCATCAACCAAGCCAAGAGGGTGAAGCCCCTATGGTATGGTTGTTGGTGGTCCAAGTACAAGTATGGGGAGGCCTGGCAGATTGGCTACATCACACTGCCCCAGACACGCCAAGGCAAGCGCTACGTGCTCACAATGGTAGAAGCCACCACGGGATGGTTGGAAACCTACCCTGTGCCTCATGCTACGGCCCGTAACACCATCCTGGGCCTTGAAAGTCCTGTGGAGGCATGGTACCCCTGAGAGGATTGAGTCAGACAATGGGACTCATTTCAAGAACAGCCTTATCAACACCTGGGCTGGGGAACATGGCATTGAATGGGTGTACCATATCCCCTACCATGCACCAGCTGCAGGCAAAGTGGAGAGGTACAATGGACTACTAAAAACCCAGGTGAAAGCCTTGGGTGGGGGACCTTTCAAAAATTGGGAGCAGCATTTAGCAAAGGCCACGTGGTTAGTTAACACTAGAGGTTCCACCAGCCGAGCAGGTCCTGCCCAGTCTGAGTCCCTGAATATAACAGATGGAGATAAAGTCGCAGTGGTACATGTCAGAGGTTTGTTAGGGAAGACTGTGTGGATCAATTCTGCCTCGAGTACAGACAAACCCATTTGTGGAGTTGTCTGTGCTCAGGGACCAGGTTGCACATGGTGGATAATGCAAAGAGATGGAAAAACACAATGTGTACCTCAGGGAGATCTGATTGTGGGGTGAGGATGAGTATAGCTTGTAATTTTTGGGGGGAACAGATGGAAGTTTTATGTTAGTATGTTGACGATATGGGGATAAGGGGTGGAATGTCCTAGGGTGAGGTTATGATGCTTGTATCCCCAATCGTGTGTTCTGTTAATGCTGGATATTATGTACTGTGCCTTCAAGACTGGCTCTGAAGAGCAAGGTTTGTTTTGGTTTGTTATCAGCCTGCTCCCCCATGGCTGGCGGGACAGAGAGACAGGGAAGTACATAGTGTAGCTTTTGCTTTTTGGCTTTGGTTTTTGCTCTTGCTTCTTGCTGTGCTCCTGCTTTGCTTTTGCTTTTTGCTTCTGCTTGTTAGTTAGTTCACCTAAGCAGTCCACATTTTTCCCTGGACTGTTTTTTCCTTTCCCTTTTTGGAACCACTCAAACCTGCTCCGGACTGGGACCTGGGAAACACCAAGAGTTTGCATCCTGTGGCTGCAGCAGCTATCCCCAGAGCCAGAGGGAGTGACAACAGAGCGATCACTCCCAGGAAAGACTTTCTGAATTTGTCATCCTTTTCAGATCAGTGAAAGAGTGTTGTCATCTGGTATTTGTAATAAAGAGGACAGGAGATCTTTCTCTTTTTTAATGCCTTTGTTAAAAAGAATCAGCTCAGGTGGGGAGAAATCGACAGGTCGCACCCACGCTGCCGCTGCTCCCAGGAGTGGCACGGAGGAGGAGGATGCAGCTTTGTCCGCTGGTCTCCAGGCAGAGCTGGGGCCTCCGTCCTCACAGGAGATTAGGAGATTCCACTTTTTCAGTCTAACATTCCAGGTCCTCTTTCTAGTTAAGACCTTTTCAGGTTAGGGTGAGAAGTAAAAGGATCTTAGCAGATATTTAGCAGTTCCTCATCTTCAGACATCACTTAGGTCTCTTAATTCCACAATGGCTAGTTGTTTTTAGGGTTTTTTTCCTGGAACATTTCAAAATCTGGTGAAATGCATTCTCCTACTCAGCTGCCCCGGAGCCGTGTCCCTCTGTGGCTTCACAGTAGGGACCTCGGCACAGTGTTCAGCTCCTGCCTTGGCAAACCACTCCAATACTTTATCACTCTTTCTGTAAAAAATTTTTCCCTAAAATCCAACCTATATTTCCATTGGTGCAGCTGAAGACTGTGTCCTCTGGTTCTGTCAGTCGTTGCTGAAGAAAGAGACCAACCCACACCTGACTACAACCACCTTTCAGGAAACTGTAGAGAGGGATAAGGTCACCTCTGAGTCTTCTTTTCTGAAGACTAAACAACCCCAGCTTCCTCAGTTGTTCCTCACAGGACTTATGTTCCAAGCCCCTCACCAGCCTTGTTGCCCTTCTCTGGACACACTCCAGGCCCTCAATGTCCTGCCTAAATTGGGGGGCCCAGAACTGGACATAGCACTCGAGGTACAGTGCCAGTCCAGGGGAATAATGCCAAGTACACCAGTGCCAAGTGCAGGGGAAGAATGAGCTCCCTGCTGCTGCTGGCCACACCATTCCTGATCCAGGCCAGGAGCCATTGGCCTTCTTGGCCACCAGGGCACACTGCTGGCTCATGTCCAGCCAGCTGTCAAGCAGGACCCCCAGGTCCCTTTCTGCCTGGGCACTGTCCAGCCACACCATCCCCAGCCTGTAGCATTGCAGGGGGTTATTGTGGCCAAACTGCAGGACTTGGGACATGGAGTTATTAAACTTCATCTTATTGGACTCTGCCCATCCCTCCAACCATTCCAGGTCTGCCTGCAGAGCCCGCCTACCTTCCACCAGATGGACACACGCTCCGAGCCCAGTGTCATCTGCAGATTTACTAATGAAAGACTCAATCCCCTCATACATGTCTTCAGTGAAGATATTGAACAGAGCTGGCCCCAGCACAGAGCCCTGAGGGACAGCCCTGGTGCCTGGCTGCCAGCTGGATGCAGCAGCGCTCACCAGCACTCTCTGGGCCGGCCATGCAGCCAGTTCTGAACCCAGCACAGAGTGCTCCTGTCCCAGCCCTGGGCTGCAGCTTTTCCAGGAGTGTGCTGTGGCAGACAGTGCCAAAGGCCTTGCTGGAGTCCAAACAGACACATCCACAGCCTTTCCTGCATCCACCATGAGGGTCACCTGGTCATAAAAGGAGACCAGGTTGGTCAAACACGACCTACCCCTCCTGAACCCCTGCTGGCTGGGTCTGATACCCTGGCCATGCTGTAAGTGCTGGGTGATGACACTCAGTATAAACTGTTCCATTTCCTTAGTGGGTGCTGAGGTCAGATTGACTGGCCTATAATTACCAGGATCCTTCTTCCCGCCTTTGTTGTGAATGGGTGTCACTTTGGGCAGCTTCCAGTCATCTGGAACCTCAGCAGTGAGCCAGGACTGCTGGTAAATGCTGGAGAGCGGCTTGGCAAGCTCATCTGCCAGCTCCCTCATCACCCTGGGGTGGATCCCTTCTGGTCCTGTGGATTTATGAACATCCAAGCAGCTCAGAAGTTCTCTGACTGCCTCCTCCTGAATAGTGGGAGCCCATTCTCCTCCCTGATACCATCAACCAACCCAAGAGGACAGTTCTCCTGGGGACAAGCTGTCTTCCCACCAAAGACTGAGGCAAAGAAGGCGTTAAGCACTTCTGCCTTCTCCTCATCTGCAGTTACTGAGTTCTCTCCCTCATCCAATATAGAACAGAAGTTGGTTTTACCCTTCCTTTTACCATTGATATATTTGTAAAAACATTTTTTATTATCCTTTACAGAAGTCGCCATCTTAATTTCAAAATGAGCTTTGGCCTCCCTGAATTTTTTACTACATGCTCTAGAAACCCTCTTAAATATTTCGTGAGAGACCTGACCCTCCTTCGAAAGATGATTCATTCTCTTTTTATTCTTAAAGTTTTCCAAAACCTTCCTCCCCTCTAGGCTGGGCGATTCCCTCCTCACCTCATCTTTTCGCACACAGGGACAGTCTGTTCCTGTGCCCTCAAGATCTCTGTTTTGAAGCACGCCCACCTTTCCTGAACTCCTTTGCTTTTAAGGGCTGCTTCCGAAGAAACTCTTTGAATAAGCCTCCTAAATAGGCCAAAGTCTGCCCTCTGAAAGTCCAGTATAAAAGCCTTGTTGATGTTCCTCCCGACTTCACCAAATATCAGGAACTCCATAATTTCATGATCACTCTGCCCCAAGTGGCCTCCAACCACCACATCTCCCACCAGCCCACCTCTGCAAACAACAGATCTAACATAGTCCATCCCCTGGTCAGCCCACCCACCAGCTGCGACAAAAAGTTGTCCTCTACACACACAAAAAATTTCCTGGACTGCCTTTTTCTTCTGTATTACGTTCCCAACAGTTGTCTGGGAGTTTGAAGTCACCTACAAGAACAAGGGTTCATGATCCAGAAACATTCTCTAGCTGCTTACAGAATGAGTTGTCCACCACTTCTTCCTGCCTGGGTGGATGGTAACAGACTCCCAGTAGGATGTCAGCCTTGTTGGCCTTCCCTCTAATTCTCACCCAAAGGCATTCAACTCCATCCTCATTATTTTCAATACCTCTGGTGTCCAAAGCCTTCCTAATATAAAGGGCCACCCCTCCACCTCTTCTCCCTTTCCTGTCTCTCCTGAAGATCTTGTAGCCATCCAGTGCAGCACTCCAGCTATGTGAGTCATCCCACCACATTTCTGTAATGGCAATTATATCACAGCTCTGCTGCTGGACCATGGCCTCCAGCTCTTCCTGTTTGTTACCCATGCTGCGTGCACTGGCATCCATGCACCTCAACTGGGCTGCTGATTTCACCCCTAAGTCAGGCTTACCACCCTTGGGCCTGCTTCCAGAGAGCCCAGCTGCATCCCCTTCCCCCTTTCAATCCTGGTTTAACACCCTCTCAACAAGTTCTGCCAGTTCACTAGCTAAAATTCTTCTGCCCTTAACAGAAGGATGGAGCCTATCTGCTCCAAGCAGACCAGATGCTGTAAAAGTTGCCGCATTATTAAAGAATCCAAAATTCTGTTGGTAACACCAACCCTTAAGCCACCTGTTAATAATTTGAGCTCTCCTATTCCTTTCCACCAAAGGGACTGAGGAAAAGACTGCCTGTGCCCCTGTCCTATTAACCATCTGAACCAATGCCCTGAAGTCCCTTCTAATTGTCCTCACACTCCTATTTTCAATCTCATCACTGCCAGCCTGGAGTATCAGCAGTGGGTAATAATCAGAGGGCTGAATCAGAGGCAGTGTCTCAGTAATATCCTGTACCCGGGCCCCAGGGAGGCAGCAGACCTCTCTGTGGGGTGCGTCTGGTCAACATATGGGGCCCTCTGTTCCCCTTATAAGGGAGCCACCCCCTACGACTACTCTTTTTCTCTTTTTGATGTTAGAAGTGGTGATCCGTCCTATAGATGAATCATAATTGGGAGGCAGATAATTTTCTTTTTAAGTCTTCCTGACTCTCTAGATCCAGGAGCTCATACCTGTTCTGAAGTGGCACCTGACTAAGGGATGGGGATCGGGAGGAGTTTTTATTAAAACTTCCCTGAGCAGGGACCCATTTCCAGTCCCCTTCATCTACCAAGCATTCTTCTATTGCCTGACAGTGGGAGGCATGGGAGTCCTCTGACCCATGATGCATCCCCTCAAGGATGGAAGGGCTGAACTCCACCAGTCAATTTCCTTTTCACTTTCCATGATACTCCTTAGGCTTTCAACTTTCTCTCTAAGCTCATCCACTAATGTGAGGAGATCTTTGACCTGTTCACACATCAGGCAGAGCTCCTCTGCAACACCCCCTGAAACAACTGACAAGCTAAAACTCTCCACAGAAGAATGTGTCTGTATGGTCATTTCCTTTTTGGAGGGTTCAATTTGTTTACATAGATTTGCACTAACTGGGGTTTTTGATTGTGTAAAGACCATTACTAACAGAAACCTGAAACCAAACAACAAAAACACCGAAAGCAACACACAGCAAACCTTTTGAACAGGGGACACCTGGTGTCCTAGGTTACAACATAAAGATGTATTCTATTCCCATCTTCAAGAGCTGTTGAAACCAGGAGGGGCATTGTTTTTCCTTATCTCCTGTTAATGGCCCCATCAATGCCTTTCCTCATGACTCAGAGATAACTCCCTTTGTGAGCCCATGATATGACTCATAGAATAACAGCCCATTGTGAGATGCTCCGCCCAGGGGGAGGAGCTGAGCATCCCCCCCTTGGATATAATCTGGGATTTGGGACAGAACAGGTAGCCCTTACCCACTGGTTTCCAGAGGAGAAGAGCTACCAGATCATTTCAAAGGGATCACCACTTCAACAAGACCATTTCATCTGGACTGCTACCACCACCCTAACTAGCACTGTGTCAGGTTGTATTCCGGCTCTGTCAGTGGTTTTTCTTTTGTATTACTGCATGCATTTTGTTTTCTTTCCCTTTTCCTAATAAATTGTATTTCTGACTTGGAGACTCTCACTGGTTTTGCTTTCAAACCAGAACACCTGGAAACCTGCAACCCTGCCTGTGCGAGCTGTCGCGCAAACTGCTGCACCACGCCCTCAAAGCTGTGCCACACCCCGTTTGCCCACTCCAGGTCACTGCGCTCCCCAGAGGCCTCTTTTAAAGCCTCTGCTTCATGCAGCAGCTGAGAAAAACTGTGCTGTGAGCCTGCATGGACTAAGGAGCACAACACAACCCACCTGCTGAGCAGCATTATGGGGGTGCATCTCCATCCTGCCCCAGGGAGGGGGTTTGGGAGCTTAGAAGCGCTCCTTGTGCCTCAGCATTGCACATAAATGAAAGCAAACCCATTCTCTCTTCACATGGCAAAGAGGAAAACGGTTCCCTGGATACCTGCAACATGGACCGCAGAAAGATGTTAACCCCAGATGAATGACCTTGTGTCCCCACCTCCTCAAGAACCAGCGGGACCCCATTGCAGAGAAGCGCAGGGTGACCAAGGATGGATGGGACACTGCTGGAGCCAAGAGTCATGTACTCTCCTGTGTTTGATCTCTTCCCCACCCCAGTCCTGATCTTCCTCACACTCATGCACCCCCATTCTTTCCTTCCCCACCCCATCCTCCATCTTCCACCTCTTTCCTTCTCACTCTCCTGTTTCCTATCCCTTTCTATCTGTCTAGTGCACATTCATTGTTAAATAAATTCCCTGTTGATGACTTTTGTAGATGATTTTCTGAATTGCTCATCGTTCTCAAGGAGAACCCAAAATACACATAGACACAGCCTGACTCACAGGGTGAAGACCCTCACTTCTTTATTTATGCCAATTGATAAGCATAAATCGTAATAAGTATAATTTTAGTTAAATTCTGCACCATACACCAAATGTCTTCCTCAGATGTGGTTGCAATCTGCTGTAATAGCAATTAAAAGGGAAGGAAATTAGGGCACCTTGACCGCTGCTAAACAAAAGGCAATTTGGGATTATGACACTCTCTTTGAAAGGGTTTCCAATCTTGGTGACATCTTGTTAATGACACTTATTATCCCATTGAGGGTAAAGCCACAGCTTTTCTTTTAACAATACTGTATGCCTTATACCAAATTATAGTGGTGATTAAATCCCAATGGAACTGTCCTCTATCCGTTAGAACATACAAGTGTGAGCCCCAAATGGGAGCAAATGGCCAACTGTGGATGTTGCTGCTTGACTGGACAGGAGCAGCAAGGATTTATTTGTGAAAATCATACTATTAACAGCTAAGACATTTGCCTTGACATTTAAGAAAATATCAATATCGTGTTGAAACCCATGAGACTATGCTTGCATATATTGGAAATGGATGTATCTGTATGAGAACTCGGTGTGATTCTGTTTACAGAAAACACTACCTGAGAGACATCTGATCACTCTAATAGCTCTATCTGTAGCAAATGATGGGATGCAGCTTTTACAATTCAGCTCTCTCACAACTCACCAATTGCTACAATCTAACTGCACACACTGTGTCAAATTTCATTGCCTGTCACTGCTGGAGTCAATCTGGCATTGACAAGAAACTGTTGCAATATGATGATCTGAGTCCATGCTGAAATGGACAACAGCACAACAGACAAAGAACCTGCATTACCACCCATTGTCAGGCAGAGAAGATACAGCATGTCCTGGAAAGAGGGAAGAAAGATAGAGAACTTTGCTGGTGGGAAACTACTTTTGGATGGCCACGCAGAGCAACTGGAATTTTGAATTTAATGTTTCATCCAATTGTAGTTTTGTTAGTGTCGTGGTTTGGCCCGGAAATGTGTTTCTGGAAAGGTCTAAGTCGGGCCAATCAGTGGCCAAATTCAAAATTGGCATCTAATGCTGGCCACTGAGGTTTGGATATGCCTCTGAGAACACACAGGGGTTAAAAGCAGGAGATTCCCAAAGAACTTCCTCTTTGGGAATCCAGCGTTGGTGAGTGAAGTCTGACCTCTCCCCTGCCCAGCTGCGCCTGGGTGGGGGAGGGGGAGGCCATGACAGAGAGGAGGCCGGGAGCCCCAAAAGGTGCAGAGGTGGAGGAGAACATGCAGGGGTTGATGAGACTTGAGATGTCTGGGCAGCCCTCCCGGAGAGAGGGACAGAGATTGTGCTGGCAGCTCAGCTGGCCAGAAGCGGGGGATGCGGCAGCTGTGGGAGTCCTTGGGCAGGCAGAAGTGAAGATTTTAACCCCTTTGTAGACTAATGGAAACCTTACAAATACTGAATCCTCCTGAATCAGAATGAAGTGAGAGAGAGATGAGAGATGAAATGGGCAAGCGTGAGGAAAGCTGGAAGAGGAGAGAAGAATCCTGGGTGGAAGAGATGATGGAGTGGCCTTGGGCTGGACTCTTTCTTGTATGGCCATGGACAGACCCGTGGTTTTTTCCCTGTGACCCAGAGACTGTATTTAGGGGGAGGCAACACCCGGGAGTCAAGAGTGAAGCAGCAGCGTGAACAGAGACAGCTGAAGAGGGTGTGGGAGGCCCTCTGTCTCCGTGGAGAGGAAGATCTCTGTTCATGAGGCCCCTCGGCCCCAGGGGGTGAAATTTGGGGGGGACTGGTGTCCCGAAGTTGAGACTGTTCATGAGGCCCCTCGGCCCCAGGGGGTGAAATCTGGGGGGGACTGGTGTCCCAAAGTTGAGAGACTGCTGTTTCTAGAAGTGAGTGGAGCATCTTTAAACGGGGAGCCCTAAAAGCAGTCCTGGCCTGTGTTCAGTGGTGAGAGCACTGGACATGGGGGGGGAGAAGTCACGAGGGCCGATGTTCTCTGGGTGGGGCCATGGGTGACACGGAAGCACAGGAGGTTTTAATTGTGCTTCCAGGGGAGGCCTATGAGGCAAGGGGGGACTTCTCTCTCCCTGATGGATTTGAGGGTTGATAATTTGAGGGGTGGTGAATCTGTGGAGAAAAGGGAGGGGGAGGAGGAAAGTATCTGGAAGGTTTTCATTCTTAGCTTGGTATGTGTTCCTTTTTAGATTTGTAATAAATAAAGTGTTGTGTTTTTCCCTCCATCCCCGAATGGGAGCCTGCTTTGTTCTGTTCCCGGGTCACATCTCACAGCAACCATTTTGGAAATATACCCTTCATGGAGGCCCTGGCATTGTGCCAGAGTCAAACCATGACAGTTAGTATTGGCTTTATTGTGTTCACTGCTTATAATCATCCTGTGTACCCTGTCAGAAGATAAACCAAATTATATCCATCCAAAATATGAACCACATACAATGAACTTATTACATAAAATGTTATATAATTGCAGTATTTCTGACCCAGAAATGAGAAAACATATCAATTAATTGTACCCTTACCTCTAATCTGCAATATGCCAAGTATTTATGACAAAGACCTAAGAGGCAACTCTATTACCATTCATGGAGTTGGTAATTTGTATTAAATGTAGGCACAGGGTAAAGGGACTCAACGCTGGGCACAGGATATGAGGTGTGACCTCACCACTGTCCAGCACAGAGGGACAATCAGAGCCTCGATCCTGCTGGCCACACTATTGCTGACACAGAATTCAAGGATGCCCCTGGCATATTCCTGACCACAATTCCATTCTCCCAGCCCTCCCAATAAAATAAAAAATGGATATTGTTCTTGGCCCTCCTTTGTTATTAATCTTTTTTAAAAACATACTTTCTATAGTCTTACAAAGTAGCCACCAGACTAAGTTCAAATGGAACTTTTACCTTCCTGATGATCTTTCTACAGGAGGCTGGGGCTGAGGGCTGAGACCCAGGGTGGGCTGTGTGGGAAAAGCCCTTTGGCACTTTGGCACAGGGGATGTTTGTGGGAAGAACAAAGGTGGGACAAGAGAGCGCTGCAGGTCACTTGGAGAGGAACAAGAGTAGGCAGAGTTGAGGGGCAAAGGCATTAAAAAGGCCTTTGTGTCCAGGGGAATCAGCACGGATTCCAGGCCTCTGGGAGAAAGGTAGCCATGCCCACCAGGTATTTGTGACCCGCAGTGACATCGTGCCCAGAGGCCATTGTGATGGGGGTTCATGTCATGACCCTTGGGGCTGCCAAGCCCTGCAGGGGCCACTCCCAGGAGAGCAGCTCTCTGAGGAGGCAGCAGCTTCTCTGGAAGCAGCCGCTCCCCTGGGTGATCGTGGCCAGTGTTCACCAGAGCACTGCCATAATGTGGAAGAAGCAGGAGACAAATGCCCATGGCCAGCCCCATGAGGGGCAGCCACTGCTGTACCAGCGGCAACAGGTGAGGGACAGGGATGGAGGGACAGCCTGCAGTGGGACCTGGGGGAAGCCCTGGGACATGGACAGCCAGGCCTGGCACCAGGCCATGCTCTGTGGCGGGGACAGGGCTGGGATGGCCCAGGCACAGCAATGCCCCAGGGACAGTGAGCCCAGCTGGGAACCCAGCCCAGCCTGGCTGCTGTGGCCAGAACCTGCCCTGGAGCCAGGGCCGGGCCTGCAGGCACGTGGGGGTCACAGTGCCCACACAGCCGCCTCCATCCCGTGCCTCCTCCTGCTTCCCACAGGTGACCCACAGGCAGCCACAGGCGGCACCTCAGGTCACCTGGACGACCAACACACCCATCCCTGGGGACAGGCCCACTCTGTTCCCCATCCGGTCACGGAGCCCCACCAGGTCCTGCGCACGCAGGGGCAGCCAGGAGGGCGGGCGCTCAGTGCCCCGCAGCAGTGTCACAGGGCCACAGAGATTGTCCATGTCGGACTTGGCACCTCTCCATGGCCCTTGGTTGTCACTGGCACCTCCAGACCAGCTCAGTGTTCAAAGCTCAAGAGCATCCACTGACAGGGTCAAGCTGCCCCCTCTGCCAGCAGCACCTGCAGCAGCAGCCTCTGGATCCTCTCCCAGAGGCACAGCACGTGCTGTGGGCCCCATGGCCATAGGCCAGCCAGAGCGTGTGCCACCTTCTCCATGGAGCACTCTGGCTGTGGGCAGAGCCCAGGGAACACCTTCCCTGGAGAGCAGAATGGAAGGGCTCTGGCAGGGGTCAGTTGCAAGGCAGGGCCATCACCTGCCACCCGTGACACCTGCACATGCCGTGCCGCTCCGCACTGGGGCCCAGCCAGCTTGGAAACACCTGGGGCACTCTGTGAAAGAGGGGATCCTTGATGTGCAGGAAGGGCATGGTGGCAACACCTACAAAGACCTTTTTGGAGGCCTCAGCCCACACCTGTCAGCAAACAGGTCCTTCATGTCCAGCTGCACCAACAAACAGTCAAACACCCACCAGGAGGTGGATACAGAGCCTCAGGAACTGCCCAGTGCTTCCAGCTCAACCAAAGGCTCCACAGAAGAGACAGCAAAATGTTCTGAGCTCCCGTCTCATGCTCAGTTGGCAGAGCAGAATGCTGTCTCTGGAAACTCCCAGCCCTGGGACGTTCCTGTAAAGGAGCTGGAGGCAAAGCAAGAGGAGGAAGAGCTCCTAGAAGCACAGGCTGCAGGAGAGTGGGACCGAGACCTGCAGAGTCTGTGGCTTGCCCTGTTGAAAGAGACCGAGGTAGAGGCAGAAGCTTCTGCCCTGGCTGGAGATCTCTGGGATGAGGGCCACAGCAAGCTCTGCCCCACATCAGAGCCTGAGGAAAACTCAGGCTTCTCAGCTTCTCCTTTCTCTGGAGGCTCCTGTGAGGAAAGGGCAACTCGTTGGCCAGCCAAGCACACTGCACTTCACAAGCAGCTGTGCATGGGGCCTGATGATTTGCTGCAAATTACGCGTAAAAAGAGAGAGGAGCCGGAGAAGCTGGAAGAAGAGAAAATGTATGCAGAGTTCTTTGGAGACATCATCTCCTCCATGAGCAGTGAAGAAAGCCCCATGACATCCAGCTGCGACCTCAGGGATCCATCTAGTGCCACCCTGGAACCAGCTGCAGATCCCTCAGTGCCACACAGTGGTTGCAGTTTGGCCAAAGACATCACAGGAGAGGCACAAAACTACTCAGAGGTTATGTCTCCTGAGCTGTTGGCAGACTTGGGCTCTGACTCTGAGGACTCACCACCCCTGGAAACTCTGCTGAACGAGCTCCTGGAGGAGTGGGAGCAAGGAGAAGTGGTGGGAGAGAGGGACAGAGAGATAGAGAGCCTGTTGTCACTCCCACCACGAGACCAAAATGAAGAGTTAGAGGTAGCGCCTACTCCTCCAGACAGCGACCTCAGCGAGCAGGGGCACAGCGAGCCTCTCCCCTCGGCACTGCCCGAAGATGCAAAGGAGTTTGCAGTTTGCGCCTTGCCTGCCGATGCCATGGACGAGGCGGACACAGCAGGCATGGAGGCTGGCCGTGCCCAGGCCACCCCTCCCCAGGAAAAGCCCTGCGGGCATGAGCCGCTGGCAGGATCTTGGCCAGTGCCTGCCCAGCCCCTGGCACGCAGCGTTCCTGCTGGCCCCGCTGGCAGCGCAGCCGTCCCGCAGCCCCCGGCCCCACGGCCATGGCGCTCCATGGCCAAGAGGGCCTGGCAGGCTCTGTGCTGCCTTTTCTCCTTCAGCTGCCTCAGGGGCAGCCAGAGGAGTGAGCCTGGGGCCAGCACTAGGACAGTGCCCCAAGACGCCGGCTCACCCTGAGGACGCCCAGCTCCCAGGGGCAGTGGCAGCTCCCGGAGGCAATGGCAGCACTGGGTGACAAACCCTGGGTACACACCGATGGATGGGTGGATGGTGTTCAAGGCAACCACTTGCCAAAGGTAGGTCCTGCTGCTGGCCCCAGCCCCTCACCCCCAAGCCAACAGCAAGGCAGACTGGTCAGGGAGAGCCGGCTGAGGAAGGATGGCAGTGCTGCCTTGTGCACTCCACAGAAGCTGAGTTTGGGCCCAGGCTGCATTGTGGGGGTGCATCCCCACCCTGCCTCCAGGGAGGGGGTGTTTAGGAGTTGAGAAATGCTCCTTGGGCCTCAGCATTGCAGATAAATGAAGGCAAACCCATTCTCCTTTCACAGGGCAAGTAGGAAAGTGCCTCCCTGGGTGCCCTTAAAATAGAGTGGAGAAAGGTGTTTACCCTGGATGAACGACCCGGGGTCCTCACCTCCACAAGAACCACCGGGACCCCAGTGCAGAGAAGCACAGGGCAAGGAGGGACCAATGGGACACTGCTGGAGACAAGAGTCTTGTACTGCCCACTGTTTGCTCTTGCCCCCACACCACCCTCCCTTTTCCCCCTCTTTTCTTCTCACTCTCCTGTTTCCTTTCTGTTTCAGTTTCTCTACCCCACATTTATTGGTAAATAAAATCCCTGTTGTTGACTTTGATCTCCTTGGCACCTTAATTCAAGCAGAGGCATCTCTGCTTAATCACATCTTCAGTGCTAGTGCAGAGTGGAAGAGTCTGGACTTTAGGCTGAGCCTGGAACCCAGCCTGACCCAGTGTGTGGATTTATATTCTGTGCTGCATGTTATGACAGATTTTAGTTCCTTAGGGAAATGCCCCTACCTTAAAAACTCCCTCTTGGAGCCTTGCTCAAAGCCGTTTGGAAGGCAGCTGGTGATAGAATTGTCTTCAGAGGTCATGTGGCAACCCCCAAATATAAGAGGATCTGCTCTTCCTGTGCTTCACTCTCCTCATTAGGCAGTTTCTGCTGGAGGTGCAGAGCTGCATTTTTGGTGTCAGTGACTCCTGCCAATTCTCCTCCAGAAGATGGCAGGACGCTGCATTTGCTCTGTAATGTCTTTTGGCACTGACAGCAGGCTGGGGATGTTATTTACCGAGGTTTGTTATGACAGTGCAGGGAAGGCCGAGGGACATTTGCCTGTGAATAGCAGCAAAATTTAAGACTCTGCTGTGTTTTATTTATGGCGTGTTTCCAGATGCTGGGTACAGAAATAATTTGCTTAATAGATAATACAAATAAACAGACATCCAATGCCTTGTGCTCACAGCCCAGACAGCCACACACAGAGCCACAGCCTGCCAGGGAGCTGGAGGCTTTGGGGCAGTTCTGCTTTCATGGAATCCTTCAGGTTGGAAAAGACCTTCAAGATCGTCAGGTCCAATTTTTTGACTGCTTACCACCACATCCACCAAACCAAGTACAATGCCTACTCATTTTTGAGCACTAGAGGGATGATATCCCCACCGTTTCCCTGGGCGGTCCATTCCAATGCTTAACCTTCCTTTCAGCGAAGAAATTTTTCATATTATCCAACCTGGACCTGCTCTGTCACAGCTTGGAGCCCTTTCCCCTTGTGCTATTCTTTCCTGGGAGAAGAAAACTACCCTCACCTCACTCAGCCTCCTTTCAGTGGTTGGAGAGAGCAATAAGGTCTCCCCTGAGCCTCATTTTCTCCTTTTTAAGGTCTTCCTCAAGCCATTACTGTAATGAGTGACCAAGGGCTGGACAATTCCTTTTCCAGCTGTTTTCCTCTCTTTCCAGAGCCCCATCAAGTATCCCAGGGGACAGTGAACAGCACATGACCCCCAGTGCTGGACGATGTGATTTCACTATCTTTAGGCACCAGAATTAACCTTGGGAAAATTATTCCAGGCACTAAAATCTGGGAAATTTAATTAACATTGTCAAACATTGGAATGGGCTTCCCAGAGAAGTGGTGGAGTCACCACCCCTGGAAGTGTTCAGAGGGGGTGTGGATGAGGACAGGGTTTAATGGTCTTGACAGTTGGACTGGATGAACTTAGAGCACTTTTCCAACATTTGCAGTTCTGTAATTCCATGATTTGGGTGATCTCCCAGGTACCTCCATCCCAGCTGCAGAAATGATGTGTGGAGTCACCGCGTTGGCCTGGCCTTTGGTTCCTGGACCTGTTTTAGGTGTCTCAAAGTGTCTAATGGGCTGTAGGAGGGAATGGGGCTCCTCTTGGCTCCCCATCTGTTGACCAGCAATATGTAAATGAATGGATTGGTTGACTAAAGTTTCAATAAATTGAGTGCCAAGGCAGCTGAATCACACTCAGGCTGTAGAGAACTGGATGATCTTGAAGGTTTTTTCCAACCCAACACAACCCATTCTGTGATTTATTTCACCCTAAATCAGATGTGCACTTTGTCAGGTGATTCACATTCTAAATTCTATTCAGTTTCTTGATTGGATTGCCTTTGATTGACAATAATCAAATTAAGATTAACAAATTACAGACACCCCAAATTATGCAGATGAATTCCAGTCTTCTCCTGTGCCTCAGTTTCTCTACAGGAAGAATTTAATTAATGCCACTTTTTAATCTTGTAAGCCTAAATAAAAATTATCAACATATTCAACAGTAGAGAAAATGAGGTCAGTATTCTTCTGTTATGTCTTCATGGATTGAAATGACTGATTGGGAGAAGACACCAGGTCTGGCTAATCTTAGACAGATTAAAACATATTTAAGGCATTTTTTCCTCCTCATATGCACATTCTAGATGGAGTTCCAGAGTTTTTATTCCCTTCTATCCCCTTGCAGAGATCACATTTTCTCCATCCATAAGGATGAAGAAAGAGTTGTGTCAAGAGCACAGTGACAGTGGTAAATGGATAATAAATGTTTTACATGAGCTGTTCCAGCTATGGCTGGGGTGAAATCATTCCAGGAAACAGCAGGAACAGCACAAAGTAATTTGTAATCTTCAGGAGTGCATGTCCTGGGACACCCAAACCCAAAACATGTGTTAACACCAGGACAGGGAGACTTCAAGTGTTGCTGTTTAAAGTCTTTAAAGTTTAAAGTTGTGTTGGATAGAAAAAGGAGACAGAGGGTGCTGAGAAATTCCTAGGAAAATGAAGGATAGTAGAAAGAAATTAGAGAGACTGGAGAAACAGAAAAAGAGAATTATTGATTTTTTAAAAATATTTGGTGTCTTCTTATATTCTTCTTCTATTTTAGGAAAATATTTAAAGTTCAAAAAATGGAGGAAGATTCAGTGAAGCCACTGGATTTTATACCCAAAATTCCACATCCACTGGCTCTGGAGGAAGATTTTGGTGACCCAGTTCAAATGGAACCCTTTACATGAAACTTCAGAATAATTTAGATTGGATATCCTCTTTTGAAGTAACCAGTCCAAAAATCTGTTCCAAATAGGGCCCAGCAGTTCAGGTCACCCAATTTCCAGTCAAAATTTTAGTATCTCCAAGAGCTGGGATCCATCTTCTCTTAAGGGATCCTTCCCTTAGGGAGTTTCATCCAATAACAGGATTTTTGTTCACCATGAGTACAGACACCTCTTCTACTCCCAGCTTCCCCTTGTAAATCCTTGTATATCCAGCTTTCCCAACCTTCTTGGTTGACTCAGTGTTTGTCCGAAATTTCCCTCATTCTTTGCCTCTCAATCATCATGAAAGTCGAGACCACTGGGAAAAGGAGAAGATCCTGTTCTGAAAATCTGGTCTGACTGGTCCACCAAGCCAAACTACGGGTGTGTCTGCTCACCCCATGGAACACTGCACCCAAGAAGGGGCACTGTGCACTTCTTTGCCTGCATCACTTAGCAACACTGATCCTGGAATTTCTCCAACCTCCTGACTTGGCTGCACTTTCTCTCTGGAATGATCTTCTCAGTGGTCACCACAAAAAGACCCTCCATTCATCGTACATCAACCACCATGACAGATGGACTGAGATGGGAGAAGGTTCTCCCATCAAGGACTGAGACATGCGACCCCGATATGGAAAACCCCCTTTTTCTTCCCTAGAAGACTGAGACTGAAATCTTCATTGCAGGGTGGGGGGAAGGTGTGTGTGGGGAAGGCCAGGTAACCAAAGCAAGTTTGCAAGTGACCACTGGACTGAGAAGACAATGGCTCTTGCCTACTGCTGATGGACTTTCTGTACGACGCCTACTGCTGATGGACTTTTTGTACCCTTTATCAATAAACTATTTTGAAATGTGTCCCCTTCCCCCAATCAAAAAAGACTATAAAAGAGGTTAGAGCTGGCTGGTACCATTGAGATCTCCCCTGACGTGAAGACAGCAGGCTCTGTCAACTGGACTTGGAAGGATCCCACATCTGGTAGCTATACACCTCCTTTCTTTTCTTCCCCTCTTTTTTTCCTTATTCTTTCCCTTTTCTTCATTCCCCTTCTCCCTAACACATTTTGCTGTGGACATTCAATAAAGGTACATTTGTTTTGGTTTTTACTGCAAAACCCCCTTGTCGTGTCAGTTTTTTGCACCCTGAGATCAGTGAAAAGAACCTTCACGAATCACATCCTTAGGACAGATCGTGTCGCTCAGTGTCTTTTTTGAACTGCACAACCAAAAAACAGACAAATTATCTTCATTTCTGTTTCTTTCCTTAGGCAGCAGGAGGTCAGTAACGTGCCTGAGCCTTCCAGGTTTAATCCTCTCCCCTGAGTCATGGCTGTGACAGGACAAAATGTGACCAATTCCTGGTGCCTTTCCTGCCCTTCTGGCCTTTCTCTGTGTCATGGGTTGGTGCTGGAGCAGTGCCAGTGCACCCATGAAAATAGAATTTTCTCAAATGGCTACTGTGAGATGTGACCAGAAACAGAGCAGAGCATGCTCAAGCTTAGAAATAAAGGAAAAAACTTGATTAACCTACAACTGTAATAAAAGAAACACACAAAATTCAAAACAAAAACCTTCCAAAATATTCCTCCTCCCCCCACCTAATTTCCAGTAAAGCACAGTGAGACAAAACCTTGGATTCTCAGTCAAGTTACCACCTGTCAGATAATCAATTCTCAGTTCATCAAGGGAGAGAGGAGTCTCTCTTGTACCATAGTCTTCCCCAGGAAACACCGTTGAAACCCCTTATGTTTCCATGTCACACATGGCACCGCCCAGAGAAAATCTGCCATTGTGACCTCCTCCTTCCATGCTGTCACCCACATCCATGGACCAAGACTGCTTCTAGGGTTCCTTTTAAGGATGCTTTGCCAAGTACCAAAGAACAACAGTTTTTCTAATTTTCTGACAACAGACCCCCTCATTTTCACCTCCCCTGGGGCCGAGGGTCTTGAGAACAGAGATCTTATTCTTCCCTGAAGCCAGAGGGCACCACCATACCCTCTTCATCTTTCTCTGTTCACTTCACTCCTGCACATGGCGTCGCTGCTGCAGGTCTCTCTTACTCCTGCACTGGCAATCACTGCAATAGGTCACTCTCTTGGCTCAAGCCATTGCATCTCTCTAAATGCAGTCTCTGTGTTACAGGAAAATTGGTTCACTCTATGGCTATACAAGAAAAAGTCCAGCCAAAGGCTACTCCATCATCTCTTCCCACCTAGGATTCTTTCCCATATTTTCCCGACACCTCAAGTCCCAGGGTGTCTCTCTTCTCTTTCAGGTCAAGGATTAGTGTTTAACAAAGTTTTCTTTGTGTAAGGAAGGGTTAAAGTCTTGGGTTCTGCTTCCCTCAGGATGGCTGAAATCTCCCAGCAGCCTGCCCAGGACTCCCACAACTGGGCACCTTCCGCCGCCCTTCTCTTTCCCCTCTGCAGCTGTGCTGTGAGAACATAATATCAAATTTCAAGGTGGCACAGGCTCTCTCTCTCTGGAGGGGCTGCCCAGGATATCTCAGTGCTTCTCCACCCCTCCGTTCCTGCAGGGGCCATGCCCGGTTCCACTCCCTTCACCCCTTCTCTGTCCGGGGTTCCGGCCTCCCTCAGCCCAGGCCGCATGGCTTCCCCTGTCCCACCCGGACTGTGGCTGGGCAGGGGATGCCTGAACCCTTCACTGACTGGAATAAAAGAGAGAGTTCCCCTGGAGTTCTCTGCTTTTAACCCTCTGTGTTCTTGGAGGCGTGTCTATGTCTTCCATAGTTACTCCAGGTGTCAATATTCAAATCTGACCACTGATTGGTTTGGCTATAACTTCCCAAGAAAACTCACTTCCTGGTCAGCCTATGACACTTGGCCTCTGGTGACTGACCCTGCAACACTGGGGCTGGGTTCTTCCCTCCCCATGAAGATCACTGGGACACTGTGGGGACCTCATGAAACCAAGGGGATCCTTGTGGCACCACTGGAGCCCATGGAACCAAGGGGCCATGGTGACACAGCGGGGCTTCATGGAACCCAGAGACCGTTATGACTCTGTGGGACCTGATGGAACCATGGAGACCATTAGGGCCCTTGAGGGCCTCGTGTCACCAAGGGGACATTATGACACCTCAGGGCCTCATGGAAGTAAGGGACCATTGGGACAACATGGGGCCCCATGGAACCTGGAACAAGTCTGGCTGGCTTGGCCTCCCAGGGGCCAGCTGACAGGTCTGGCTGATCTTGGGATGTCAAGGGCTGCCTCTCATCACCTCCTGGAATACTGGGGCTCTGTGCTTTCCTTGCTATGGAAAAAACATAACTCTTTTTAGATGCCTATTGCCAAAATTGGTACTCTCCCCAAAAAAATTCCTATATGCAAAGGTATCTCTCAGAAAAAATCCTGCCAGCTCTGGCTGGCCTTGTCCTTTGGTGGCCACCTCTCATCTGCCTCTGAAACACTGGGGCATTGTTCCTTCATTTCTATGGAAAAGAACCAGCTTTCATGTCCAGGGGCCATGGCCAAAATTGGAATTTGGCCTCCCAAATTCTTTAAATCCAAGGATTGCTTCCAGACAAAAGTAGCCAGGACAGACCGGTGAGGCGGGCCCTGACCTCTGGTGATTTTCTTAGACCATGAGCTGAATATTTTCATTTGAAAAAACCTTGGAGATGGTGCAGAGATCTCCCAAGGTGGGATTTTGAGGCCTCGGGCACATGAGAACTACATGTGGACAAAGGAGCTCTGTGCTCTGTGCTGTTGTGGTGGTTTTGCATCATGGAAGTGATGTCCTAAGAGAAGCTGCTAGCAGTTTCCGCTCTGTCTGACAAAAAACCAATCAGTAATTAGCTTTGAGAATTGACAATCTGTTAAACCACTAAGGAAACTCTACACGGCTCTGTGAAGACACATGTTGAAGACGAGAAAGCCTGGGAGGGTCTCTTTCCCTTCTGGCCAGCAAAGAGGTAACAAGGCTGGCCCAGCCCCCGTCTCAGCCGGGCCGGGCCGGGCGGCTCCTGCCGTGGGGCCGGGCCCCTTCCCAGGGAGCCCCCCAGGCCCCATCGGCTGCCGGGCAGGGCAGGGGAGGCCGCGGGGCCGAGGCCGGGCCGGGCCATGGCTGCGGTTGCCAACACCTGGGCGCTGCCGAGCCCTGCCCCGCCGCCAGCCCGGGCCCAGCCAGGATCCGCCGGGCCCCAGGAGCAGCCCCGGGCCGGGCCGGCTCGGCCAAGATTCTGCCACCCTTGGGGTTCACCCGCAAGCCCGGGCAGGGGGAGGAGAAGCCATGGGCCCCGGCCGTGCTGCTGCTGTGTTCTGGCCTGGCTGCTGAGATCCTGGCCCTGCCCCAGCGCGGCCCATCCTGACACAGCCCCAGCACAGCCGCTGCAGAAACCTCCATCGTAAAACAGCTCCGGCCTCAAGGACCCAGCCCGGCCGGGGTCACGGAACCATCTGCAGGCCCCGGGAGAGATATTAACTCTTTCAGTGCTTCCATCTTCCCTTGAGGGAGAGAAAAGGACAAAGTGCAGGCACACAGAGGAGCAACAGGAAGACACCGAAGTCAGTGAAGATGAAGTTGAGTCCCAGATGGGAGGGATGAAGAAATGCCTTCATCTTGGGGCTGAAATCCTCTTGTAAAGCTATGGAGAAGGATGTAATTGATACATCAGACTCTCTTTTTCCCTATAATGCATTGAAAAGCATGGGGAGATGACTTGTTCAGCAAAGGCCTCCATGCTAAAGTAAGCAAATGTTGAAGTAGCTGTGATCCCATAAGAAGTTTGAACAGAGAGAAGATCTGTGTTCTCAGAGATGAAGATGATGAGAACATTTGCTCTTAAACAGCTCATCTTTAAACTAATACCCCATAAGCTGACATGGCCCATAAACACAGCTCTGCAAAAAGCTGTGAAAAAATGGGAGGGACTTCACAATGGTTAATTTTTTAGGCAGCTGGTATTCATGGAAATTGAGAGCCACGAGAGAACTTCCTATGGAGGAGTCTCCAGAGCATGGAAGACAGACACCTCTCCCTAAAAGAAATGAAGAAAAACAATTCTAGAGCTTATAAACTGACTGAAACTTTTAGGTTTTGCCTCTTTACGTTGTTAGTAAGAAAGAAAAGGTTGTACCGAGAGGAAAACTATTCTGAACGTTTTCTTCTGATTCTTATTACACTTTCTTTTAGTTACTGTAAATAAACTTTTCTTTATACCCTTTTACAATTTTAAGTCTCCTTTGCCTTTCTCCTAATCCTATCTCGCAGCAGGAAATGAGTAAGAATATTCTAGTGAGTGCACTGGTAATTAGCCAACACTGAACCCACCACACTAATTGATGCATTCATCAAGAAATCTCAAACTGGCGAACAAAAACCACTACAGAAACCATCCTGATGAACTGCACAAGAGCAGGAGAAAATCAAGACAGGGCAATGGTTTGTCAGGACTGCTTGATCCCAGTGAGCCCTGTGGTGCATTTGGAGCTGAGCCCTGGAATCTCAGGACCTGAGAGGAGAATGCACAAACCTTTCCAGGAGTCCAAGAGAGAAGAAAACCACAAAGTGTCTCAAGGCAAGAATGGGTCTCACTGAGGTCCATCCCCAACACAGGCTCCCCATAAACTACTTGAAAGACAGAATTGGAGGCCAGGATTGCACAAAAAAATTCTCAGAGACTCAGTGTGGAAAGGAAAATCCAAAATACCTTAAAAACCTTGAGCACCTCAAAGTATTAATGAGCCCCACTGAGTGTCAATGCAAAGCTCTCAAGGGATTCATTAAAGCAGATAATTAGGGCCATGATTGCACAAACCTCTCACAGAGTCTGTATCAAAAGGGAAACACCAAGTACCTTAAAATAACTGAAGTACCTTGAAACATTAATGAGCCCACAGAGTGCTGTTACTGACAAAGCCTCTCCAGGGACTAATTACAGTAGATAATTGGAGGCCATGATTGCAGAGACCTCTCAGAGATTCCAAGGCAAAAGCTAAAGCCAAAGTCCTTTGAAAAACCTGCAGTCCCTGGGAGCATTCAGGAGCCCCCAGGGCCATTGCTGAGCAAGGCTCCCCAGGGACTCCTTCCAGCAGATCCTTGAGGCCACTGGGATGTGGGCTAGGGGGGGATGCTGAGGGCAGGACAAGGGGCTGACAGTGCCCAGCCTGGCTGGGGCTGTGCCAGGAGGCCCCAGGGCCTCAGGACAAGGTGTCTCCTCCCAGCCCTTGGTGGCACAGACCCTGCTGTGCCCCAGGCCACCAAGACTTGGCTTCTCTTTGTCCCCACCTGTCATCCCTGCCTCCAGTTCTCTGCTCTGCCTGGGGCCTGGGGACACTTTCTGAGTCGTGTCCCTCAGTGGGACCCATTAAAAGTCCAAGAAAGTTTGGAGTTGGATTCTGCCTTGGAGTTGTGGAGAGGTTTCTTCAGCTGCCTCTCAGGGACTGATGTTCAGGGCCTGAGCACAAAGCCCCAGAGGGTCATTAAAGTCCTGCTGCTGTGTCTGTGCTGCTGAGCTGGGCTGGGCTCCTGGCACAGAGGCAGCTCCTGGTAAGCAAGAAGAGCTTCAAAAGCACATTTCTCTTGATGAGCAGCTCTTCTGCCAGCCCAGCAGGGCTGGGGCACTGCCTGCAGCCAGCCTGGGCACAGCCCAGAGGCACAGAGAGCTTCAATCAGTCAGGGCTGGGAAGGTGCTGAGAAGTGCCTGGGGCAGAATCACTGCCAGCCCTTGGCACAGGAACCTCTGGCTGCAGGACAATGCAGCTGCAGCTCCTGGATTGATCTCCTAAAGCTGGAACATCCCAATGCCTGCAGACCCTGTGAGTACATTCTCTGATTCTCTCTTGTGCAGAGCAGCCAGGGGTGCCCAGGGCTGTCCTGCAGAGCAGGCTCCTGCAGCCCAGGGCGCTGTGCTGGGGCAGGGACTCTGCTGCCTGCCAGGGACAGCTCTCAGCCGGCCCGGGGAGCTGCTCCCAGCACTGGGGGACAAGATCTGGGTGGAAGGAGACAGCTGGTAAGGCTTCTGTGGGGAGGATGCTGCATTGTTCAGGACTGGTCCCAGCATGGCATTTAACTGCAGAACATTTCCAAGTAGATTATACAGGGAGCACAGGAAAGCAGGGGATGCATAAAAGGGAAAATCCTGCATTTTTAATCTACTGGTCAGGGTTGTCTGGATGGAAAATTGCACATAGATATTAACCTTTTAGTTCAGCTAAAGGAAAACTGAAAATTTTTTTCACAGTTATTTCTAAACCAGGTAGTAACAGAAATCAGCACAGGGCCCCTTGCAGGCAGCATCAGTGTCGCTTTTCCAGCCTCCTCAGGGTTGCTCAGACATTTCCATCAGACCCTGCAGAGCCAGGGCTGCCCCTGGGCAGTGCCAGAGCTGGGAGGGGTCTGCAGGGCAGAGCTGAGCCCCCAGGGCTGGGCTGGGCTCTGGCAGCACTGGCAGGACCCAGCCCTGGGCACAGGGAAGCAGCTGCTGGCAGGGACAGCTCCAGGCAGCAGAGCCCTGGGCAGGCAGTGGGGGGAAAGTGCCCCCAGGCTGGGCTGGGATATTTGAAGTCCTCTCTAAATTCAGCTATTCCATTATTACTTTTTTTTACAGATCCCCATGCCAAGAGAGTACAAATGTCCAACAGCAGCTCCATCAGCCACTTCCTCCTGCTGGCATTGGCAGACACGCGGCAGCTGCAGCTCCTGCACTTCTGCCTCTTGCTGGGCATCTCCCTGGCTGCCCTCCTGGGCAACGGCCTCATCATCAGCGCCGTAGCCTGCGGCCACCACCTGCACACGCCCATGTTCTTCTTCCTGCTCAACCTGGCCCTCAGCGACCTGGGCTCCATCTGCACCACTGTCCCCAAAGCCATGCACAATTCCCTCTGGCACACCAGGAACATCTCCTACACAGGATGTGCAGTCGAACTATTTTTTTTTTGTCTTTTTCATTTCAGCAGAGTTTTCCCTTCTGACCATCATGTGCTACGACCGCTACGTGTCCATCTGCAAACCCCTGCACTATGGGACCCTCCTGGGCAGCAGAGCTTGTGCCCACATGGCAGCAGCTGCCTGGGCCAGTGCCTTTCTCAATGCTCTCATGCACACAGCCAATACATTTTCCCTGCCCCTGTGCCATGGCAATGTCCTGGGCCAGTTCTTCTGTGAAATCCCACAGATCCTCAAGCTCTCCTGCTTCAATTCTTACCTCAGGGAACTTGGACTTCTTGTGTTTTCCATATGTTTAGCACTTGGTTGTTTTGTGTTCATTGTTTTCTCTTATGTGCATATCTTCAGAGCTGTGCTGAGGATCCCCTCTGAGCAGGGACGGCACAAAGCCTTTTCCACCTGCCTCCCTCAACTGGCCGTGGTCTCTCTGTTTATCAGCACTGCTCTATTTTCTGACCTGAAGCCCCCCTCCATCTCCTCCCCATCCCTGGATCTGTCCCTGTCAGTTCTATACTCAGTGGTGCCTCCAGCTCTGAACCCCCTCATCTACAGCCTGAGGAACCAGGAGCTCAAGGCTGCAGTGTGGAGACTGACGACTGGATGCTTTCAGGGACATTAAACTGCTGGCCAATTTCATCAAATCAATTGTAATAAAAGTAATTTTTAATACTTCCTTTTGGTTTTATTTTAGACGTTATTTTACTTTGTTTTACTTTTTTAATATTGCCCACAAAGTAATGTCATTATTTGTGCCATCTCTCATTTTATTTTTCTCCACCTTCCCTGTGGCCACACACTGTATCAATGAGGGGCTGCAGTCTCAGTGGCTTTAACGGAACTAAAGGATCTCCTGGCAGAGTTTTCTGCAGAGATGCCATTGTGTTGCTTCCTCTGGAGCTGCAGCAGCAATGTCTGTGTGCAGAGCTGGGGGCAGATCAGTGCTGGCACAGCAGCTGTGCCCAGCAGCAGCAGCAGCACTTGGTGTTGGCAGTGCTGCTGCCGTGGCCCTGCCCCGCTGCCCTGGTGGCCCTGGTGTTGCTGCAGGGCCTGAGTGCTCTCGGGGCCGGGCACAGTCCTGGGGGTGGCAGTGCCGGGGCTGCAGCAGAGACGAGTTGTATAATATAAATAATTTGTAATATAAATAATCTTTGATAATTCTTTTGGGTTTGGTTATGCATTTGTTCTTTTTTCCCCTGCATTTTAGGTTTTTAATATTGTCCACAATGTAAACCTATTGTTTGTGCCATTTTCCATTTTGTTTCTCTCCCTTCCCTGTGGCCACACACTGTGTCAATGAGGGTCAGTGCTCTTACTGGCTGTTATGGTTTGACTCTGGCACAGGGCCAGGGCCTCTATGAAAGGTGTATTTCTAAAATGGTTACCGGGAGATGTGACCCGGAAACAGAACAGAGCAGGCTCTTACTTGGGGATGGAGGGAAAAACACAACACTTTATTAATTACAATATCTAAAAAGGAACACACACACAAATCTAAGAATGAAAACCCTCCAAATACATTCCTCCTCCTCCCCTCCATTTTCTCCACAGAATGAAATAACATCATAGATTTTCACCCTGTCACCAATCTCTCACATAATCAACTTTCAGTCCATCATCACCCCTCAAATAATCAACCCTCAAATCCATCAGGAAGAGAGGAGTCCCCCCCTTGCACCACAGGCTTCCCCCGGAAACACAATTGAAACCTCTTGTGCTTCGGTGTCACTTGTGGCACCACCCAGAGAACATCGGCCCTGGCGACTTCTCCCCTCATGTCCAGTGCTCTCACCACTGGACACGGGCCAGGACTGCTTTTAGGGTTCCCTGTTTAAGGATGCTCCACCCAGTTCCAAAAGCAGCAGTCTCTCAACTTTGGGACATCAATCCCCCCAGATTTCACCCCCTGGGGCTGAGGGGCCTCGTGAACAGAGATCTCAAACCCTCTCTGAGGACAGAGGGCATCTCACATCCTCCTCACCCATCTCTGTTCTCGCCACTGCTTCACTCTTGACTCCAAGGTGCTGCCTCTCCCTAAATACAGTCTCCGGGTCACAGGAAAAACATGGGTCCATCCATGGCCATACAAGAAAGAGTCCAGCTCAAGGCCACTCCATCATCTCTTCCCACCCAGGACTCTTCTCACCTCTTCCAACTTTCCTCGCACTTGCCCATTTTGTCATGCTTCATCTCTCTCTCTCTCTCCTCATTCTGATTCAGGACGATCAGTATTTGTAAGGTTTCCATTATTCTTCCAAGGGGTTAAAATCTTCGCCTCTGTCTGCCCAGGACTCCCACAGCTGCTGGCCATGATGCCAGTCCATGATACCAAATTTCAAGGCAGCACAGGCACTGGCTCTCTCTCTCTCTCTCTCTCTATCTCTCTCCAGCGGGGTAGGAGGGGGGCCCGATGCTTCTCAGGCTCCTCCACCCTTCCATCTTGCAAGGCCTTCACCCCCCTCCTCTGCCCGAGGCTCCGGCCTACCTCACCCGGCCGCATGGCTTCCCTCCCCCAGCCAACCCCAGCTGGGCAGGGGAGCTCTGAGCTCCTCCACTGACCAGGACCAAGAGAGAGCTCTCCTGGGAGTTCTTGCTTTTAACCCCCTGTGTTCTCAGAGGCGGTCCACACCTTCAGTGGCCAAACCAGGTGACAATATTCCAATCCAAGCACTGATTGGTTTGACCACAACCTCCCAAAAAACTCACTTCCTTCTTAACCTGTGAGAGGTTGGGAGAAAATTTGCCCTGGTATCATTTTGTCACAGTACGTATCATTTTTAAAGTAACCCCAAAACCACATAGTTAGCATGTGATAGCTCTGAATCCATGTGTCTGCCTTGCAGTGGAAGTTAAAGATCCATTAAATCCTTACCTTATTAACCCATAAAGCAAACTGGATAACAGCCACAGCAGCCTTAGCTATGGTTAGCCTGTGTTCCCAGGGATGTCGGGGTGCTGCTGATGGGGCAGAAGGAAGAGCTCCAGGCCCTCTGTGAGGGTGAGCGAGGGCAGCGGGCTGTCAGCGGGGCTGGCCGGGTGAGCTGCAATGCCTGGGCAGGGAGCTGCAATCCCTGCCCCGGCTGCGGTGGGCTTTGCTCCTTTTGTGGACAAGGGGTGGCGTGGGCAGAGCACACAGAGATTTTAGGGACATGGGTGAGGGGATTCATGGCTAGCACCTTGCAGCTGTTCCCCTTGGCTGCTCTTGTCTTGTGGGCATGGCAAGAGCTGGGTGGGATGGCCCTGGCAGGAAGGTCTCCTTGGATTCCTGAAGATCCAGGTTCTGACAGTGGCTCTGTTCCTCTCTCTTCCAGCCCCTCAAGCCCTGAGTGAAAACAACAGCCCCTCCCACATAAGCATATTTGTTCAGGTGATGTTCCAGGGAAGAGCTGCAGAACTACTTTCATTTGCTGGCTCAGAAGAGCCTGTGTCTCTTTAAGACCTTCAGATCCCTTGGAAGGTGAGACCACCTGGAGACCAGAGGAGACCAGCTGGAGCTCCAGGCATAGCTGATGACTGGCACAGCTGAGCCTGTGGGAAGCTCCCATAGCTCCTGCCTTCTCCCTCCCTGCTGACAGCTGCCTCCCTCCAGCCCTCAGACCCTGCCCATCCCCTTTCTTCCCTCCCAGCTCACCCCTTTGCTTCACCTTCCATTAATAAACAGTTTGGCTTCCTCGCTTTGCCTGCATCTCTGTGGAACTGATGCGATGCAAATCCAGAGCCCTGGGACACACAGGCCCCTCCTGCTGTTCTCTTCCACGCCGTGTTTTGTGCACAGACACAGAGGAACGAGGGCAGATCAGGCTGGAAAGGTCCCTGTGGTGAAGGTCCAGTTCCACAACACTGTGCAGTTACAGATCTTGCTGAGCACCCTGGAGCCCCTGGACTTTGGAAGAGCCAACCTGAGGATGCTCTGAACCCAGCTGTGAGGGATTCCATGGCAAGCATCCACAGAGGGCAAAGGAGCTTGGAAATGCTGGATGGTTTCAAGAGCATCTTCCTGAAAGCACAGCAGTGCTCCATCCCTGCACAGGATCAGGAAGAGGGCAGAACCAGAGACCATCCGAGCTTAAGAGAGCTTTGGGTGTGCCTAAGGGCAAATGAAGCAGCAGCACGGTGCCCAAGACTCAGAAGTGCAACCGTGCCAGTGCCCGGAGCCCTGTCAGAAAGTGCTGGGATCTTGGGTGTGGTTCTGGTCCCCACAGCTGAGGAATGGCAGCCCCAGCCTCAGACCCAGTCAGAAATCTAAGCAAGTGAGACCAGAGGGAGGGCACCCTTCCAGTTTCTCTGGGGCATGGCCGCCAAACAACCCCTGCTGCTTCTTCCTCCGCCTGTGTTTGGGGTGTGCTGCTGGCAGAGCCAGCCAGGTTGTGCTCTGTGTTCCAAAGCCTGTTGGGTGCAGGCATGAAAAGCACTGTGTGCACAGTGGAGAGTCCTGGAAGGTGCTGGCAAGAGCATCCTGCAGGGACAGGGCTCTGGTGTCTGGCTGGAAAAGCCTGGTTTTGCTGCTGTGACCACAGGCAGGAGTTGAGGCAGCTGAAGAGGCAGCGAGCAGCCTGTGTTTGTAGAGGGCCTGGGGCTGCACGCCTGAACCTCCACCTGGAAACTCACTTGGGGAATACGAGCTAGAGCTGGAGTGCCTGTCCTGAAAGATCCTGAAGTCATTCAGCCTTGCCAGCTTTTCTTAAGGTGTTCCCCAGGAAAGCTACACATTTGGGGAAATGCCTTTGGAGGAAAGGGGCTTGCTTCTCAAGGAAAGTGCTTCCCAGGGAGCTCCCAGTGAGGTAGGTAAAAGTGTCCCTTTTGGCTCTCTGTGCTCCTTTCAGTCCTTGAGGCCTGTTGCACTTGGCAGAGGGGCAGGGCAGTGAATAGCGGGTTTGGCATCTGCCTGGACCTGTGGAGACCAACCCAAGCACCTGCAGCAGGGTGTCTTCCCCCACTTTGGACAGAGGTGTGAGCAGGAGAATCTCTGTCCAGCCACAAGCTCCAAAACTCTCTGAGATCTGTGAATTAAAAGTCTTTATGCACACACTTTCCACATCTTCCCTGTCTGCTGTGTTTCAACTCTTGGCAAGATGCAATTGCCTCTTGCTTGGTGGAAGCTGCTGTGGCCCAGGGCCAGCACAGAGCTGGGCTGGGTGGGTCAGGCAGCATGGCAAGTCTTGGTGTGTCCCTGGCCTCAGAAAAGGCTTGGAAGCTTTGCCTCCCCAGGTGTTCTGCTCATTGGCTCTCCCTGTGCATCTTGGAGAGAACAAGGTAGGCATTTCTGGCAGCTTGGCATCAGCAGGCTTTAAACTGGGGCCGTGTTG
The DNA here is from genome assembly GCF_036417665.1 of Passer domesticus. Lineage (NCBI taxonomy): Eukaryota > Metazoa > Chordata > Aves > Passeriformes > Passeridae > Passer > Passer domesticus. The sequence continues at coordinate 915,425 of NC_087481.1, read as the reverse complement.
TGGAGCAAGCCCAGCTGAGATACCCTGAGAGGAGCCCAGTGCTCCTTGCTCCCCTCTGCTGACTCATGAGCGTTTGTCTGTTTTTGGGATGACCCTGGCTGTGTCAGAGGGTGCTACATGGACACGAGACAGCCGGTCCTGTCCCGCTGGGTCCCAGCAGTGCCTCGCAGCAGTCCTGCATCCACATCAGGATGCTGGCCAAGAGAGGTCTTGGAAGCTGAGGCAGCTGATTTTAAGCTTGTGCAGGTGCCTACATGTCAAGGCCAAAGGTGTTCCCTCAGGATACAGCAGTCCTGAGTGGTCTCCCTCATTCAAAGAAATTGGCCCTTTTACTGACCTGGCAGGAGGGCAGGAGTCTGCACCCCACTAAAATATTTCTCTGCCACGTATAAATTTCAGTGGGTTGATGTAGGAATTGCATCAAACATACCATCCATCTTTATGCTGCTGAGATGATTTGATTGGCAGGGGGTTCAAAATACACTGTGATTCCTATACTTGAAGCTGATGTCCAGATACTGGCCAGAAGCAGTCTCGATGGCCTAAAAAGCACAAAGTCTTCCTCATGCCTTCTCTGCACTGGGCTGATTCTGTATTTCCCCTTAGTTCTTCTGGTAGACTATGTCTAAAGCTTTTTCCCAAGTCACTTTCATGTCAAGTTAGGCCAGCCAGGTTTTTCTTATGCTAATTGGTGCTAAGTACCTATGTCTGTCTGTGCTAATTACTTGTTTACTAATGTGAATGGCTTGTGCTTCCTTATGTCAAACAAAGGCCTTGTTTCATTGCCAAAGGTGCCTGAGGCTGCCTGCTCCTTGTGGCACCTGTTGCTTTCCTGTGGAATGTTCTACCTGCCCTGAGAGTAAAGAGGGAGCTGGAGAAAGAGCTTGCCAGGCTGCTCTGGATCCCTGACCAACAGTCCTGGTTAAGTGGAGAAGTCCGAGCTGAGCAAAGGTGCCAAAGGAACAGCCGTGCACAGGAAGGCTCGGTGGGAAGGGTGATCCAGGAACCACAGGCCTGGCAGCCTGAGCTGCCACCGGGGAAGGCCTTGGAGCAGATCCTCCTGAGGGCCATCCCACAGCACGTGCAGGGAACCAGGGCGTCTGCTGGAGGGTGGGAAAGCTCTGCGGAGGTACGGGGACAGCTGGGGGTCCTGGCGGGGTGTTAACAGCTTCTGTGGGGGAGTTTGGGGAGTTGGTGTTGGTGGGGTGTTGGAGAAGGCGTTGTCTGGAAGGTGAAAGGTCTTGGCTGGAATTTGAGTCAGTTTGAAGGCAGCATCTGTGGCTTGGCACAGCTTTGGTTACGGAGGGCAGAAAGACTATCTGTGACTTTTCCTGTTCATGGTCCTGATTCTCCTGTAGGGAACAAGAGGGGAGAGCTGTAATTTACTGGCCACTGAGATAACTGTACCAGGGGGAGGATTAGCCCTTTTGCCATCTACTCATTTGTTTGGGCTACTTTTGTAACACTGAGTGGGCTTTCATTTCTTGAGAGCTTTTATTTCTTAAGAGAATTTGGATAATATCATCCTTTCACAGAAAACTCTTTGCAAACCAAAGAATGGCCCCTTTTTTTGCCTCTGTGTAGTGTTATGTTCTGTAAAGTGACTCTCAGTGGACGAGGTTAATGCAAATGAGTTGCTGCTTTGAGATGGGAAGCAAAATTCCAATTCTTCACCTTCTCAGGTCATCCCAATCAATTTGGGAAGTTTGCAACTTTTTGGAACTACTTGAGTTGGGCAACGGGAAGTAAAGCTTTCCTGAAGTGAGGCTTGTTAAATGCCAGATCCTTCTGTGCCTACCCCACTAAGGTGTTTTTCTGCTGAAGGAAATTACTTCAATAAGAAAAATAATTTCAGGATGTAGGGCTTCTGATTGAGACCAAGTGTTGCCAGCAGTTGTTCCAGGTGCTCCTGCCAACAGCCCCTGCAGGAAGGAGCACAGCCCCCAGTGCACATGGGCTTTGGCTGCCCCAGGCACAGAAGCCCCCCGGGGGCACAGGTCTCTGGGGCAGGAGAGGGACAGCAGCACTGCCAGGGCTCAGGGGGTAGCAAGTATGCTTGGGCAGGGACTCTGCCACACCTGCTGATGTCAGTGCTCCTCTGGCTTCAGGGGTCAGAGCAGCATTTGTGCCCTGGCCCACACATTGCTTGTCTGGGTCACACCTGCGGGTTTAGGATGGCCACCAGCCGGGACGTGTCCCAGGGAGGCTGCGCCAGCTTCTGTGGAAGGCCCCGTGCCCTTCCCAGCGCGGCTGTGTCAGCAGCCCTGGGGGCTCCTTCTGCTGCTCTGAGCCCGCAGAGCAGGGCAGTGTTTGCTGATGGTTTGAGCCATTCCTAAAGACTCTGTTGGGCTGCATTAGACACTTGGGACCAGGGATTCCTTCCAACCTGGACCACTTTGGGTGGGCTGGGGGTGGCCCCAGGGCAGGGGGCGGTGTGTACAGGGGCCCTTTGTGACACAGTGCAGCATGGTCACCGTGGCATGGAACGGGTGTCCAAGAGCTCTTTGTGACACGTGGTGACATAGGAGCTGGAGGTGGCAAGACCATGCCACAGTGCTCGGAGCACACAACAGGACAGGACGGGACAGAGCAGTGCTGTGAGGAGCCCCTGCACAGCACACTCGTTCGTGTCTGACCTGGAGGCTTTCCGAGACGTTATTTCTGCAGCTGACCTCGAGGCCAAACCACAGGACTTGCTGAGCCCTGGCCTTCCCGAGGCTTCTCTTCTGCAGGTGCCCTCGAGGGCAGACCGTGGGACTTGGTGTCCTGGAGGCATCTCCCATCCCTGCCGCCCCGGTGCCCTCAAGGCCAGACCACAATCCTTGACAGGAGTCTCCTGCCCTTGTGGCAGGAGCCCTAGAGACCAGAGTGCAGGACTTGCTGTCCTGCAGCCTTCCTGAGGCTTCTCTCTTGAAGGTGCCTTCCAGGCACGACTGCAGGACTTGCTGACTCTGAGGTTTTCCGAGGCATCTCTCCTGCAAGCAGCCACAAATCCAGTCACTGACATGGAGCAGAGACCCCCAAAAGTACCCAAGCTGGCCTGGGTGGAGGAGGAGGAAGAAGGCCCTGGAGCTGCCCCAGCACAGGAGACTGAAGAGGTGGTGCCACTTGAGCTGCCACAGGAGGGTGAGTGGCAGAGCTGGGCCAGAGGACTGGTGCCTGCAGCCAGCTTGGCATCCTGTGGCATCCCATCCCATCCCGTGGCATCCCATCCCATCCCATCCCATCCCATCCCATCCCATCCCATCCCATCCCATCCCATCCCATCCCATCCCATCCCCTGGGGACATGCCCATGGACAGGACGGAAGAGGGGCCAGGCAGACACCCCACAGCAGCCATGCTCCATTCCCTGGGGCATCCCAGGGCTGTCCCTGCCTGGGGAGCGCAGGGCTGGGCTGTGTTCTCTGGCCTCTCCCGCAGCCCCTCAGCTCTGGCTGCACTCGGTCTTTGCCAGATGCAGCCATGGGGCAGACACAAGAGCAGGACCCTGCCCGTGGCCGCTTCCGCAGAACAGCGCAGGTACCTGCAGCCATCCCCACCTGGGCTGGGCCTGCTGTCACCATGCTTGGAGCATTCTGTGGAACATCCCTGGCTTCTTGCCCTTCTCCTACAGCTGGTTTGCAAATTCATCAAGCGAATTCGACAGGAAGAGACCAGCACCATGTGCGCTGGGCTCCGAGCATATTCAAACATCTTCAAAACCAAGACCAGTGCTGCCCTGCTGAGCATGCTCGTACAGGAGGGGTTTTGCAATCCAAAGCAAGTAAGCAGCCTGTGGCCAGGTTTTGATCCTCCCAGGAAGTGCTTGGCCTCCCAAGCCACACCCGCTGGTCGCTGGACGCCTTTGAGGCCATGGCAGTGTGGTGAGAAGGGAAGCACTTCCCTGGGGAAGCTGGCAACATTCCTCCCTCTGGCAGCTTTCCAAGTCTCCCTGTGCCTTCTCCAGGTTCCCGCCATGGTGAGGTACATCCACCAGTGGCTCATGGCCAATCAGTTTGTAGAGCACCGGCTGAACAGGACCCTGCTGTATCTCACCAAAGCACAGCCAGCTGATGTAGTCATGACGCTCCTGCGTGTGGCCCCATCCTGTGACAGGTATGGGCCCACCTGCCCAGAGGGCTCAGGGCTCCCCAGCCCATCAGCCTGTACAGCCTCTCCCAGGTGTCTGACCAACAGAGACTTCCAGGGCTCTCTGGCTGCTCCCTTTGCCACCCTGGCACGTCAGTCCCCGAGCCTGCTGCCATGCCCCCTCGCTGCCCCTCAGGGGCCTGTCCCCACAGGGCTGGGCTGCCTGGCTGCTGCTGGCCAGGGACAGAGGGCAGAGGCAGAGCTGGCAGCCAGTTCAGGTCCCCACTGCTGCCCAAGCCATGGTGCTGTGTCTGAGACCCCCCTGAGACAGAGCTCTAACCCCACAGAGCTGCGTTGACCATGTGGAACAGCATCATGTGCTCGTCCAGGACTGCGGAGCCTGCGCTGCTGATACTCCTGGATGTGCTGGGGAGCTGGCCGGAGCACAGCACGTGCACCTCCGATGGGGACAAAACGGGTGTCTTTGTCCTGGCTGTGAGTTTCTGCAACTGGCCTTTGCTGGCCCCAAAGCCGCCTCTCCAGCAGCTCTCCATCCTCCTTCCCCCACTGCATCTTCCTGCCTCAGGCGCTGGGCTGAAACCTGGCCTTGGGGCACCTTCAGGGGCACCAGGCCCGGTGCTCCCCCTGCCTCTCTCCGGGCCTCTCCCTCCCCTGCTCAGGCCCTGCCACACGGACACCTCGGCACTGAGCGCTGTCTCGGGGGGCTTTGCAGGCAACTGTGGTGATGTGGAAGATCCTCCAGGTGCCCTGTATCCCACGTATTGTGATGGTGTATTTCCCCCGCCTCTTTGTGCATCTGCTCTTCCAAGTGCTCTTCAGCACTCTGGATATGCCAGAGGAGGTCCATACCTTCTGGAAGGGATGCCAGCAGCAATACGGCCTTGCCATCAGCCCCAACAGGTTCTCCATCCCACTCCTCCTGTCCCTGCCACATCCCTGGGCAGGAGCCAGTGCTCCAGCGTGACCTGGGCTTTGCTCTGCACACAGGTTTGCAGTGCGGACCCTGATGTCCCTGCTCTGCCGAATGCAGCACGAGGATGTGGTGGTGGCAATGGAACGCAAGTGTGGCTGGGACACGCTGCTGTGTGCTGACACCCACCACTATGCTGTGGGTCTGCTGGCCAGGTAAGACCCCCTTCTCCCTGCTGCCTCTGACATTCGTGCACTGCGCCCAGGGAGCCCCACACAGTCCCTGTGGTCATGAACCACAGGGCCTTGTCTGAGGGACAGCCAAGCAGAGTGGAAAAGGCTGGGAGAGGAGGGTGCCCATAAGGAGCCGCCTCCCAAATAGCCCAGGGCTCTGTGCAGGATGCTGGGGAAAGACCAGACCTCTGTGAGTCAGTCCTGGAAGAGGTCTATCCCCCAGCCCACAGTCTTGGTTACTTTTTCTCCTGCCAGGGAGATGTCCTGTGTCTCCATCCCCTTGCGTTCCCAGATCATTCGCTACCTGCTCCGGCTGCTCAGCACCCAGGAGCCACGCTGGGAGCTGCCTGCCCTGGCGTTCCTTGCAGAGGTGAGCCTGATGGCCAGCGCTGCCTCGCTGAGCTGCCTCCCAGCTCTCTGCCCTCTCGTAGCCACAGCTGCCCGCGCCCTGTGCTGCTGCCTGGGCCCAACCCTGTGTGGTTCTGGGCTCCTGCCGGCCGGGTCCCCTGACACTGCCCTGTGCTTTTCAGGTCCTCGAGTTGCTGGACTTGAGTGAACATGGTGCTAACAGACTCCAGCAAATCTTGTCAAGGCAGCTGCGGAGCGAGTGCAGGGAGAGGCGTCGCCTGGCACTCAGGGTCCTTTTTGAGATCATTGACGATCCCTCAATGGTGAGAAAGGAGCAGCGCCTGAGGCTGAGCTAGAAAATACAGTCACTTGGGCTTGGCTGGGCTCTGGGAACTGGGGCAGATGCTCCCAGCTCTCTTGCCTCCCGGTTCAGCTGCCCGAGTGCTTCGGGACAGACCTTTAGCCTCTGAGCCCTGTGGCAGCAGGATGGATGGTGTTTCACAAACTTGTGTTCCGCACAGAGCAAAAAAATGTGGAGCCTGACTGAAAGTCTTGTGGAGCTCCTGTGGGACACAGATGGAGAGATAGTCAGCATGACAGTCATGCTACTCAGCTTTATCATCTTGGACAATGACATGCTGATACCCAGCCCCATGGCACTGCAGCTGGTTGAGGCGCTCCTGCCACTCTTTGACCATGTAAGGCTTGCTGCCCCCAGCCACGGGCACTGGGTGCTGCCCAGAAACTTTTTGCCCTGTGGATTTGCAGGCTGCGCCAAGCTGAGCCCTGTGCAGCTGATGCTGAGGTCTTTTCTTCTTCCTTTCATACAGGAGAATAGCCAGGTGCAGCTGCTCTCCATACTGCTCTTCCGAACATTGGTGACTCGTCCAGAGGAAAAGGAAAAAAAGGCCCTGAAGACACACCTGCGCCAGAGCCTGCTGCCACTCTTCTTCCACTGCCACAATGAGAATCAGCGTGTGGCAGAGGTGAGGACTCGTGGGCTGCTGCTGTCCCCCTGGCAGGGGGCTCGGCTGCCTCCTGCCCTGGCGCCTGCCAGGCTGCAGCCTCCTCCAGGCCTTGGCACAGGGACGCGGGTCCTGCACCCTGGGCTGTGGGGCCATCTCCGTGTCTCTGCTGCTCTCCAGGCCTCTCTGGAAATGCTGCTTTGTGTGGTGGAGTTCCTGAAGAGAAGCGATCTTGAAAAACTGGTGAAGGACAAGAAGCTGTGGAAGTTCACTGAGTGCCTGGTAAGGACGGGCTGGAAGCCCCAGCCTCAGCCTGGAGAAGGTCCCTGAGCACGGTGCTCAGTGTGCGGCGCTGGCAGCTGTGCCCCTGCCCGCTGCTGCACCCAGAGGCCGCACGGGCTCTTCTCCAGGCTCCTGTGGGCCCGAGCCGGGGGCCGATGGAGCCCTGGCCCGGTGGGGCTGCGGGATGGGATGGCAGTGCGGCTCCCCGGGCAGCAGCCGGCCCTCTGCCCCCTCCAGAGCCCGGCGCCAGCGGCTGCTGGCCGCGCCTCAGGGCTGTGCGGGCAGGGGAGGCCGGGGCTGGGCGCAGGGAGCGCCTGGCTGAGGGGCTGAGCCCGCGCCAAGCCTTCCCTGCTGCCGATCTCTGCAGCTGGCAGAGGACACGAGCCAAGCGGCCGAGCACCTGCGCCGGGCCCTGCCGTACCTGCGGAACCCACAGGAGTCCCTGCGAGAGGCGGCCATCAGGTTCATGGGTGAGCCACGAGCCCATGGCCATTTTATCTGCTCCCTCCCCGCCCCGCCACAGCTCGGGCCCAGCCCTGCCCGCTGCCCCGGCAGTGCCGTCCAGGCCCGGCCCCGTGGAGCCCCGCCTGGCCCAGGCACTGCTGCTGCCCTCTGGCAGCCGTGCCCTCGGCGGCAGCGTGCGGCGTGGCCCGGGCTGAGCCCTGCCGGGCCAGCAGGGCGTGTGGCCGCAGCGCCGGCAGCGCCGCTGGCAGGGAGCTGTGCCGCTGGCGCCGTGACAGGCTCTGTGTTCACAGGCATGGCCGGGCGGCACCTGAGGGGGAAGAGGGAAGAGCTCCAGCTCATCTGCAGCGGTGAGTGAGGGCAGCGGGCTGGCAGCGGGGGCTGGCGGGGGCAGCTGTGAGCCCTGCCCCGGCTGCCGAGGGCTCTGCTCCTTGTGTGGACGAGGGGCAGCGTGGGCAGAGCACACAGACATTTCAGGGCCATTGGGGCATTCGTGGCCTGCAGTTTCGGTCTGATTATGTTTCTCCCTGCTCCCTCCCGGCCATGGCTAGAGCGGGCTGGGATGGCCCTAGCAGGGGGCTCTCCTCAGGTCCCTGCAGATCCAGGATCTGACCATTGCTCTGTTCCTCTCTCTTTCAGCCCTTGAACACCTGACAGAGGACATCAGCAGTGCCGTATCAGATGCAGCACTTCAAACATTGTATGTCCTCCGGGCACTACAGAGTGGGCGATATTCCATCTTCCAGAGGCTGCAAAATCAATTCCGCAGGGCATGGAGGACACGGCCTCGTCTGTCAGGGCTCGGCTGGCTGTGCTGCTGGAGCTCTGCAGAGAGCTGATCCCAGAGGCTCTGTCTGCTGGGCTCACCTGAGCCAGCAGGAATTTTCCATTTCTTTAAGATTATTCTTTTCTTCTTCTTGTTTTTTCCTTTAGTATATGAATATAGGATGTGTTGTAATAAACAGACTCCCAGGAGCTTTCTTTTGCTGCCCAGGGTCTGCAGGGCATAGGGGAAGAGGGGGAAAAGGGTGTCTGGGCTCAACAAGCTGCCCAGGCGTGCAGTGTTGCAGATAAAATGGCCAGAAGCCCCTTGGCCTTTGGTGGGTCTGCTGAAGCCTTAGTGCTGCCAACAGAGCAGGTGGGCAGAGGCCGGAGCTGCAGGGATCCCTGTGAGACCGGTGCCTGGAGATGGCCACAAGCCCTGTCCCAGGGAAGAACCGCCATCCGTGTCCTCCTGCCTGTGTGCTGCTGGCTGCATTGCTGAGGGCTCCCAGGTGCCTCTGGATGGGGCTCCTCTGGAGCTCCTGTGGGGCTGCGGCGCTGCTGCCGGGCAGCTTGGCCGGGCTGGGGGAGACCCTGAGGGGACGAGGCCATGAAGGGATGAGGGGCAGCAGAAGCCCTGACAGGACAAGGCAGTGGGAAGGCACAAGGCGGGTGGGTGAGGGACTGGGTGGCTCTAACGTTGGCCCGGGGGTGGCAGTGGGTTGGAGACAAAGAGACCACTCACCCTGATTTTCATCTCTGCAAACAGAGAGCGCTTATTCTCAAGCCCTTCATTACAAAGAGCCTTTGAAAAACCCAGTCTGGAAAATGTCATGGGTCTGATCTCTACGCCCCTTCAGATTCTGGGCAGTGAAATGCTGCAGCCTTGGGAGAGATGTGACTGGGCGAGGCCCTGTCAGTCACACCAGGGGCTGGTACCGTCACACAGTACAAGCCAGCCTGTGCTGTGACACACAGCAACAGAGTGCAAGGCACAGCTCCAGGTGCTCCCCATGAACATCAGCTCTGGGAGCACTGTCTGCCCCAAGCTCAGGGGCTGCAGTGGGAGCCCGGCTGGGCTCTGCCCTGGGGCCATCCTGCAGGGACAGCTGGAAACAGGGAGCATTCAGCTGCCACAAACAGCCAAGCCAGGGCTGCAGGGCAGCTGCTCCAGCCCGGACTGCACTGCTGTGTGCTGTGCTCTGGGGCTGGGGCTCCCCACACAGGGGACTGGAGTGCCAGAGGAGACAGAGAAGCTTCAGCTTCAGCCTCACTAAGGTGGCTGCGTGGGCTGGGAAGAGTGGGGAGGCTCAAGGGGATTCACAGAGCTCATCCTGCTGCAAGGACAAGGAAAAGGGAGTGGGAACTCAGCAGTGAGGAGAGCTGAGGGCTGGAGAGTGGCTCTGAATGACACTAAAATGCCACTGGACCTCTGAGACATTGCTGCTCCTCAGCCAGTGACAGCATGAGTCCCTAAACCTGGGGCTCAGCCCTCCTTGTGGTCAGGGGCAACAAGGAAGGCCAGCAAGTGATGGAGACAGCAACGGGCTGGGAATTCACTGGGGGAAAAAAGGGAGCAGTTGAGAAGTAAAAGGCAGCTGGGGGAGTGAACTGTTCAGAGAAGGGCTGAGCTACATCTTGAGCAAGCTGAAAAATGTCATTTGGAGTCATCCCAGATTGATTTGATTTCAGAAGGTATTGACCAAGTTTAATTTTTGGGAGGTGTCACTCTGCAAACTTGAGCTGTGTTGCCAAAATGCTCAAGCAAGTCTGTGCTGCAGGTGACACCATTTCTTCTTTGGCTGATTCCGGCCCCGTGCTGAGCTCCAGCAGAGCCCTGGCAGAGCCCAGAGCAGCCTCAGCATCCGCAGAGCCCGGCTGCAAGGAGAGAAAGCAGAAACTGCCCATCAGCTGAGGGCTCCTGTCCCCTTGTCCCAGCTGCCCGTGGTGCCCAGGCCATGCTGGCTGTGCTCAGAGCTGTGCCCAGAGCTGCCCATCAGTGCTGCCTTTAGGAGCAGGGCAGGAGGGCAGGACATGTGCCCAGCCTGCAGCCAGCCTTGGCACATCCACCTGCTCAGCAGCTGCCCAGAGCAGGATGCTCCTGTGCTCGCTGCCATCTCCCAAAAGCTCTGATCGCACCCTGCCAAGCAGGCGGGGACCCACCTCATGCCATCCATGGCTGGAAAAAAAGCTGGTCCCAAATGATGTCCTCAGCCTGCTCCAAGGGCACGACCCATCCACGCCGCAGTTGCTCTCAAGAACTTCCCGATCCAGACTGGACCAACCAGAATGCTTACTCTAGAAAAACAAACAACAAATTGTTGAAAAGAGATTACAGACAAAAAGGGAAAAAAGAACAAAGGTAAAAATCATATCTCTGTGAGGGCATTGAGGAAGGCCCAAGCCCTGCAAGCCAGGGAAAAACCCAGCCATGTGTGAGCAAAGCCCAGGTTTTCTCCCTTCCCCCTGCACTGTCCCCCACAATAACCGTGATCCCAAAGCAAACAAGGGCAGTGGAGCTGCCCAAGCCCTTCCTTGCCTGCACAGCAAAGCACCTGTGCACAGATTTGGGAGTCCCACCTCTGCTCCCACCACAGGGGTTTGTTTGTGTTGGGCTGGCTGCCCCAGCCCCAGCCCCAGCCCGGGGCACGGTGGGTGCTGGGGGCTGTTGGCAGGACCAGGAGCCCACTCCCATTTCGTACCCACCCCAGCCCATGCCCCCAGCCCTGCCAAAAGCAGCTGAGCAGCCGACTGAAGGATCAGCTGCATCTGCCTCAGCAAAGGGGGAACCTTTGCTTCCCAGCCAGGCTGGGCAATGCCCAAATCTGGGAGCATTTCCCCAGGTGTGGACTCATCTGCAAATTCCCTGTGGAGTTTGGCTTTGAAGAAGGTGCCACAATCAAAGTGCATCACCTTCAACTGCTGGTGGCCAGGTTGAGGAAGAGGTTGTCATCCTTCATGTCATCCTTCATGTCATCCTCGCTGTCTCCTGCAGCAGCAGCCCCACCCGGTACAGCTTCTCTGGGGGCTCCTTCTCCTTCCCTGGGGTGAGACCAGGCTGTCAGGGCTCTGCCCAGGGCCCCAGCTGTCAGGGAACCAGAACAAGCAAAACCTGCTTGGATGGCAGCCCCCAGGGCTGGGCAGAGCAGCTCAGCTCCAGCACAAGGGCTGCATGTTCCCATCCCATGACCCTGGTGCACTGACACGGGCTGGCTTTCTTTGCTTCTCATTGCCAAGGCATGTGTGCAGCTGTAACTTACCAGGGCCCTGCAGCACAGTGTGCCTGTGGCTCTCTCCCTTCTTCTAGGGCAGATGAATATCCTGCATCCAAGGATGACAGAACACCTCTTCTAATGAGGGTCTGGCCAAGGGGTGCATGGATAAACACCACCCAATCAGATTTTGGCACTCTGGGGAGAGAAACCAGAAACTGCCCGTCAGCTGGAGAAGGCTCCTGTCTGCTTTGCCCCACTATTCCCATGTCCAGGCCATGCTGGATGCGCTCAGAGCTGGGCCTGAACTTTCCCATCAATTCTTGGTTTTGGGGGAGAGCAGGACATGTGCCACCTCCTCAGCAGCTGCCAGAACGGGATGCTCCCAAGCTCGCTGCTGTCTTCCAGCACTGGTATTCCCCCTGTGCCCAGAGAAGAGGATTCACCTGGAGAGAGCCGTTGTGGCAGTGAGAGCTGGCCCCAGCTGAAGTTCCAGCCCCTCCTGAAAGGCATCTTCCCACAGACCATCTCGTGCAGCAGGATGCCCAGGGACCAGATGGTAGCTGGCTCGCCATGGTACCAGCCAAAGCGGGTCCATTCCGGGGGGCTGTATGATGGTGTTCCTGTGGAATACAGATGGAGTTCATCAGGGGGATGCTGCTGCTCCCAGAGCCTGGCCCCAGCATCCCTGGGTGTGTGGGGTCTGCATCAGTGGCACACAGGGTGACCACTGTCCTCTCACCAGCATCTGGGACTGGTGTACAAACTTGGGATTGCAAAAGAAGCCACTGGTGTGGGAAGGGGACAGTGGAAGCCCTGGCTAGGCCTGACCATGACATGCAAAGGAAATACCCACTGCGTGCTGGGGAAAAACCATGCCCTCATTCTCCCTGCCTGCATTGACCCAAACATATTATAAAGGCAAGACAAACAGGGCAAGTGGAGCAGTCCAAGCCCTTCCTCTTGCCTGCACACCAAACCAGCTGGGGCACAGGTTCCAACCTCCCTCTCTGCTACCCTGACCCACGACTGTTTTTGTCAGGCTGGCTGCCCCAGCCCAGCCCCAGTCCTGGGCACAGTGGTGGGCAAAGGCTGCCAGCAGGGCTGGAAGATGGCTCCCCACCCAGCCCTGCTCTAAAGCAACTCAGCTGCAGATTCAGTCCCCTGAGTGGCAGCAAAAGGGAGAATCCCTGCTGCCACACCCAGCTTGGGCTGTGAGATCTTGGGCCGTGAGATGCCAGGAGCGGGAGCACAGCCCTGTGTAGGCTCACCTGCAAAGTGAGTGTAGGCTGTCTCTTGCAGGTAGGTGCCACAGCCAAAGTCGATGAGCTTTGCCTGCCCGGTGGCCAGGTCAACCAGGATATTCTCTGGTTTTATATCGCGGTGCAGGACCCCGCAGCTGGTGCAGTGCCGCACGGCCTCCAGCACCTGCCGGAACAGCTGCCGCGCCACCTCCTCGCGCAGGAACCCCCGTGCTTGAATGAAATGCAGGAGGTCCTGAGACTGCTCTGGCCGCTCCAGCACCATCACAATGTCGCTGGGCAGCTCAAGCCACTCCAGCAGCTGGACGACACCGGGGAAGCCAGTGGACACCTTGTCCTGCAGCACAACCTCCAGGGGAGCGCTGGTGCCGTCGGGCTGCGGGAGGAGCACGATGCCATCAGTAGGGCCAATGCCATGCCAGGGCTGGGCAACCCCTCAGCCAGCCCGGGATGCTCTGCGCCCTGCACTGGCCCCACGCCCGCTCCCCCTCGGGACGTCCTGGCGGCTCCCACCCTGCCGGGGCTCGGCTCATCCCCGCCCGGCACGGCCCGGCTTCTCCCGCTGTCCCGGCTCACTCACCAGCTCGCTCCAATGCCAGATGCGGTTCCGTGGCACCCTTTTGATGGCCACCTGCAAGCCAAGGGGAGCAGCAGACTGAGCTCAATGCCCGCCCTGCCCAGCCCCATCCTCCTCCCCCTCCTCCTGCGCCCCCTCGTCCTCCGCCCACCGCCGGCCCCGCCGCTCACCGGGGCGCCGTCCGAGAGCCGCGTTGCTGCGAAGACGCTGCCGAATCCTCCACGCCCCAGCAGCGACCCCAGCCGGTACCGCTCCTGCAGGGCCTCCTACGCCTTCCCTGCGGGCGGGACGCGGCTGTCAGCGCTCGGCCCGGGGCCAGCAACGGCCCCCGAGCGCCCCTCACCCGCCCCGGCTCGGCCATCGCCCGGCGTTCGCTCTTTGCAACGCGACCCGGGAGCCGCGGGGCCGGGGGCCGCGCTGCCGAGCGGTGGAGCTGGGGCCGGGCAAGCCGCAGCGGAGGCGGCGGGAGCGGCGGGGCCGCGTGTGTCCTCCGCGGGCCCCGGGAGGAGCCGGGGTCGGGGTCGGGGCCGGGGTCGGGGCCGGGGCCGGGGCCGGGGCCGGGGTCGGGCCAGGCGGAGCCAGAAGCCGGCGATGCCTCCCCAGGCACTGAACCCCGCCCAGCAGCGCCAGCGCCAGCACGGCCAGAGCCGGGCTGAGACCAGACCTCGGTGGGACGGCCGGGGGCGGGCACGGGGCAGCCCCGCCCGGGGCCGGGGGCGGGCCGGGGGCATGGCCCGGCCGGGCACGGGGAGAGGGAGGCGGGGAGAGGAGGGGAGACCGGGAAAGGGAGAGAGGGAGAGGTGCGGAGAAGTGGCAGAGGGAGAGGAGAAGGGAATCTAAAGTTTTTTGTCTCGCTGCTGCCGCTGCCGCTGCTGCTGCTGCTGCTGCTGCCGCTGCTGCAACTGAAGCTCCGGGGCCGTTTGTCCCCGTGTCCGTTTGTCTGTTGCCCGCTCGCCCCCGCCCCGAGCCCCACGTTCCCCGAGGGCAGCCCCTGAGCCTGTCCAAACACGGGAACTTTGCCGAGTTCAGCCAAGAGCCAGAGTCTGGACTCCTGCACAGTGGCTCAGGAATCCCCTCGGTCCCTGCTGTGCATTGTCCCTGCTGAGGGTCAAACACTCTCAGAGCGTGTTCCCTGAATGCAGAATTTGTACCTGACACAAACACTGCACTTACCTCTCCAGCATTGCTTTCCAAGAAAAACAGGGGAAGCCAAACTGTGTGTAGGTCACGGTATCTTAAAATGTCTAAAACTTGCCAACTCATGGATCTTAGCGGTGAGATCTGTTTGGAATTAATGGGATGGACAACTAGTGCAAGATGGAAAAGGGGAGCATAAAAATAAATAGAGAAAAACGTCTTGAATTGTTTCAATTTTCATTTAATTTCTTAAAAGCTCTTTCAGTTTTTCCAGAATCTTCTCCTCAGTCCTGTTTGCTTTTTCCAAGAACCTTTCCCGGAGAACGAGGTGCAGCTTCTGTCACAAGGTGTGCCACCAACTGCAGCTTTCCACACTGTGTGTGCAGCACAACACTTGCAGCAAAGCAGGACAAATATTTGAAGAACTTGACAGCTTGTTCTTCTCTTTTCCTTGTGGGCTGGGCAGTTGTGCCATTGGTAAGGTTTTCATTGTTACTCTTCTACCCTAAGAAAACATGACAGGCTACCAAGAACTCTTGGAGAATGCAAGCCTGACTGAATACAAAGAAAGAATCTCCAGAGCCTGCAGCCAGAAGTGGAGAGCTGTGTGATCATCATTCCAACACCCCCAAGGACATCTTGAAAGTGATCTAGAAGATGAAAATGGGCTGACAGAGGGAGTTTGTTTCTGTGCTCACTTCAGATTCTGCTACATCTGAAATCAATTCTACAGTCTTCATCTAAATCAAGAGTACAGTCAGTTCATGAAAAGCCCCAGAACAATCTGCACCTCTCAGGAGATGACTGAAAGAATCTGAAAAGGAAAAATGCAGGAGAAATGCATTTCTCAGCACTGCAGTATTTGCCTGCCTGAAACCCTCCTCCATTTCCGCCCCATCCCTGGATCTGTTGGTGTCAGTTCTGTATTCGGTGGTGCCTCCAGCCCTGAATCCCCTCATCTACAGCCTGAGGAACCAGGAGCTCAGGACTGCAGTGTGGAGACTGATGACTGAACATCTTAGGAAGCATTAAACTGATTGCCAATTTCTGCAAATCACTTGTAACAAAATTAATTTTTGATAGTTCTATTGGTTTGGTTCTTTGATTTCCCTGTCTTTTTTTTTTTTAATATTCTCCCTAAAGCTAGATGATTGTTTCTGCCATTTCTGACTTTGTTTCTCTCCACCTTCCCTGTGGCCACAGACTGTGACAATGAGGAGCAGTGTTCTCAGTGACTTTAAAAGAACTAAAGGGTCTCCCAGCAGAGTTTTCTCCAGAGATGCCCTTTTGTTGCCTTCTCTGGAGCTGCAGCAGCAATGTCTGTGTGCAGAGCTGGGGCAGATCAGTGCTGGCCCAGCAGCTGTGCCCAGCAGCAGCAGCAGCACTTGGTGTTGCCAGTGCTGCTGCCGTGGCCCTGCCCCGCTGCCCTGGTGGCCCTGGTGTTGCTGCAGGGCCTGAGTGCTCTCGGGGCCGGGCACAGTCCTGGGGGTGGCAGTGCCGGGGCTGCAGCAGGGACAGGCCATGGGCACTGCTGGGGCAGCGCTGACGCCTCAGGGCAGGCCCTGGGGGCTGCAGGCTCCTTGCCCAGGCTCTCTCAAGAACACGGCCAGGCCAATGCTCAGCACAGAAAAGCCCCAGGCTGAGCAGCCCCAGGCTGGCCGTGGGCAGGCTGGGGGCAAACAGCATGGCTGGGGCTCTGCAAGGGCCCTGGGGGAGACGGGAAGGAGCAGCAGAGCAGGGGCTGATCCATCCCCAGTGCGCTGCACAGCCCAGGGCAGCGTCCCAGAGCGTCCTCATGGAGCTGCCAACAACATCCCCCCTCTGCAGCCCTGGCCTCTACCCCAGCTCACACGGGTGCCGCATCCTTGCAGGCACAGCCACGGCAGCACTGGCTCAGGAGCCCCCGTTTGCATTGCACAGAGCAGGCAGGAGCACCCCCATGCTGCTGCTGTGGGGACATGAACCTCAGGGAGCACAAATGCCATCAGCCCCTGGGGCCAGCAAGGGCTGGGGGACACCAGGGAAACCACTCCGGTTTATTGTGACAAACATTTGAGATCATCAAGTCCAACCTGCACCCAAACACCATCTTGTCTAGCCAGGGTATCGTCCAGTTAACTTAACCACCGCTCCCTCAAGTGCTTTCAACCAGACTTGTCTTCCAGACCCCTCACCAGCCTTGTCGCCCTTATCTGGACACGCTCCAGCCCCTCCATGTCCTTCCTAAATTGGGGGGCCCAGAACTGGACACAGCACTCAAGGTGCTGCCCAACCAGTGCTGAGCACAGGAGAAGAATCACTGCCCTGTTCCTGCTGACCACACCATTCCTGATCCAGGCCAGGAGCCATTGGCCTTCTTGGCCACCTGGGCACACTGCTGCCTCATGTCCAGCCTGCTGTCCATCTGTCCCTGCAGGTCCCTTTGTGCCTGGCGGCTGTCCAGCCACTCTGTCCCCAGCCTGTAGTGCTGCAGGGGTTGTTGTGGCCAAAGATCAGGAGCTGGTACTTAGTCTTGTTCAACCTCACCTTGTTGGATTTGTTCCCTGGATCCAGCCTGTCCAGGGCCCTCTGCAGAGCCCTCCTGCCCTCCAGCAGATCCACACTCACACCCAGCTTGGTGTCATCTGCAAATTTGCTGATGCTGGACTCAATCCCCTCACACAGATCATCAGTGCAGATATTGAAATCCACGCAGGCTGGCTCTGATCCCTCAGCCATCCTGTGGGTGCCCTGTGATGGCATTCAAGGTCATCTGTTCCATAACCCTGCCAGGCACCCAGGTCAGGCTGACAGGCCTGGAGTTCCCCAGATCCTCCTTCCAGCCCTTCTTGAGGATGGGATCACATTGGCACCTCCACTCCTCTGGGACCTCCCTGCTGAGCCAGGACTGATGGTAAATGATGGAGAGCAGCTTGGGGAGATCATCCACCAGCTCCCTCATCCCCCTGGGAAGGATCCCATCTGCTCCCAGAGACACCTTTGAGCACCTGAGTGGCTCAGCAGGTCCCCAGCTGCTTCCTCCTGGATTGCAGGGGGCTGTTCTGCTCCCTGTGCCCATCTACCAGCTCAGGAGAACACTTGTCCTGAGGATGGCCTGTCTTATTGTTGAAAACTGAGGCAAAGAAAGGGTGAAGTACCTCAGCCCATTCTTCATCTTTGGTAACCATATCCCTCACAATAAGAAATGCAGGTTATCATTACCCCTCCTTTTGCCATTAATGTGCTTATAAATACATAATAATTATCCTTCACAGAAGTATCCAATTAAGTCCTAATTGATCTTTCAGCTCTCTAATTTTTCTATCTGCACAACCTAACAACGTCCGTAAACATTTCTTGATTTACCTCCCTCTATGTCCAAAGGTGATGCACCCTCTTTTTAACCCCTAAATTCCTGCAAAAGCTCCATGCCCAGCCAGGCCAGTCATTTCCCCCTACTCTGGGTCATCTTTCTGCACAAAGCGACAGCCTACTCTTGCTACATCAAGGTTTCTTTGCTGAAGTGTGTCCATCCTTCCTGGAACCCTGTGTTTTAAGGGCTGTTTCCCTTTGACACGATCCGTCCTAAGGACGTGATTCGTGGAGGTTCTTTTTCACTGATCTCAGGGTGCAAAAACTGACACGACAAGGGGATTTGCAGTAAAATCAAAATACATGTACTTTTATTAAATAGCCATAGAAAAGATGTGTTAGAGAGAAGGGGAATGAAGAAAAGGGGAAAGAATAAGGAAAAGAAAAAGAAGAGAGGGAGGGCAAGGAGGTATATAGCTACCAGACGTGCGGATGACAAAGTCCCTCGAAGTCCGGTCGACGAAGAGCCTGTCGTCTTCACGTCAGGGGAGATCTCGAAAGGTATCAGTCAGGTCTAACCTTTTTTATAGTCCTTTTGAAATGGGGGAAGGGGACCGATTTCAAAATAGTCTATTGATAAAGGGTACAAGGAGTCCATCAGTAGTCCATCAGGAACAGGCGTCGTCAGCAGCAGATGTCGTAGGCAGGAACCATTGTCTTCTCGGTCCAGTGGTCGCTTGCAAAACTTGCTCCGGTCCCCACGTACGCCTTCCCTCACCGTACGGTGGGGATTTCAGTCTTAGTTCTTTTGGGAAGAAAAGGGGAACTTTTCCATGTAGGGGTCGCATGTCTCAGTCCTTGAGGGAGAAACCTTCTCCCATTTCAGTCCATCTGTCACGGTGGTTGATGTACGGTGAATGGAGGGTCCTTTTGTGGTGACCCCCGGGAAGGTCATTCCAGAGAGAAAGTCCAGCCAAGTGAGAAGGGTGGAGAAATTCCAGCACTAGCGTTGCTAGGTGATGCAGGCGAAGGAGAGCACACTGCCCCTTCTCGGGTGCAATGTTCCATGAGTTGAGCAAACACACCCGTAGGCAATAATCTGGCTTGATGGACCAGACAGACCTGGATTTTCAGAACAGGATCTTTTCCTTTCCCCGGTGGTCTTGGCTTTCATGACGATCGAGAGGCAAAAAATGAGGGAAGTTTCAGACAGATTCTCACAATTGGCAACATTCACATTATTACTTACTGCTTGGTTAAGGAACAACATGGGGAAAAAAAGCAAGAAACAAAATTCAGTCAATCAAATGAGAAACATTCTGAGAATTATGTATGTGTGTGTGTGTGTGTGTGTGTTTAGGTGCATTTGAGAAAGGGACAGAAAGGACAAGGATCAGAAGGAATACGGCCTAAAAGCTTAACAGCACTGGAGCTGAGCAGTGGTTAAACTGGAGCCTCCAGGAGTGGGGCTCTTGGCCCAGGATCCATGGCTGCTCAGTCATGCTGCCAGTGCAGCAAGCTTGAGAGCGCGCTGGCTCTGTGAGGCCCCACTCAGAGGGAGGTTGCTGCTGGCACCTCTGGGCTCCAGGAGAGCCCCAAGGGCCTCCTTTGGGAGCGCTGTTCATGGGCCACAGGTGAGGGGCCTCAGCCATCAACGCTTCATCGTGGCCGCACCGTGGGTCAGCAGCCTGGCTCTGAGAGTGGGAGAAGGAGGATGTCATGCCTTTGAGGCAGGAAAAGCGGTTTCCAAGGCAGTTCACAAGACACCCCAGGAGCTCGTCAGACAGCACAAGTGCCTGGCAGCGCTCGGTGTCTCTGGGAAGCTCAAGAGGAGCTGGGCCCAGGGGCTGTTCAGCAAGGCCCAGGCCTGACAAGCGTTTCTCACGTCACCGTGTGGGCGGACAAGGCCAGGGCCATTCGCCACCACAATCTGAAGCACGAGGTTTTGATGTAGGGTAAAAAGCCATGGCCCAGTGGAAGTGGGCCGTGTCCTCAGGCCTGTGGGAGAATCACAATGCAGATCCTTGTGCTACTGATTCCATTTCTCCCATTTTTCTGAGTTCTTGGTGGCAAGGTCATTTAGGTCACACAGCTCTCTGAAGCTTTCTGCACAATGAATTAAAGTGAGATTACACATCCCAAATCGTGTTCTGTTACAGTTTAACTGATTGATTTAAGGAATTTCTGGAGCAGAAAACTTGCTTCCTCAGATATTTACTGTGTGTGGCACCAAGCACAGAGGAGAGATTTAATGTCAAAGGCATGGCCCAGGCAATGCTCTTTTGACAAGTTCTGCCCTGAGCTTTCCTGAGGAAGATCTGAAAGGTTCGAAGTCACTAGCACAAGCTCCTGCAGTGGCTGCTGGCCAGCAGAGCAGGGCTGGCAGCTGTGCAACAAGTGCTGCCACAAGCAGCAGCTCACCCAGGGCAGCAAATCAAGAGCTGGGATGGAGCTGATCTGAAGGCCAAACCCCTTTAGCTCCTAAAAGAGCTGGAACAGTTCCTCATTCCAATGAGGTGCAGTGTTGGACACGGCTCTGTGTGAGCACTAGACACAAGTTGCTCCCACTGAGTGCTGTGATGGTTTCTGCAGGAGCTCTGGGCTCCTGTGTGTGCTGGACACAATGAGGAGAGAAGGAGCCAAGTGCACTGACACACCTTTGCCTTGAGCATGACCCGGCCTGGACCAAACACACTGCAAGCTTTCCCCTTTGGCCCATGTCTCAAAATGTCAGGTCAGCTGTTGGACGACTCAGGTTGGTTTGGTGTCAAAGAATTCCCCTCAGAAATACTGGGTTTGTCTTCCTCTGTGCCTTCCCCTCAGCAGCCTTGGGGCTGCTCCTGTGTGAAGCCATGTGTCTCACACAGTTTGGGAGAACTTAATACAGGACACTCTGCAATGAGTCGTCTCCTCTAAAGTGTTCCAACAATCCCCTTCCAGTAACAGGAAATGAATACTAATAGATGAAAGTGGAAAAAAATTGCAACAGTTTATTAACAAGCGGAATACCTGAAAAGCAAGCAAAATGGCCAGTGAGTTCTAGATATCAAACTGCCAGACCTCACCGTCCCCCTGCTGGGACAAAGACCCAGATTGCTGGAGGAAAATCCCCCCAGGACACGCGTTACAAGGTGGTGCTGGGTTCTCCCTCAGGAAGAGCAGGAGCTGTCACGGAGCAGCTCCAGCAGCAGATGAAAGCTCCATGCTTGTCCAGCGTCGACTTTCTCCCAGAGGCAGAGCTCTGTGGAGCGGTCACGGCAGGTGAAGCAGCTGGGCTGGAGCCCCTCGGTGTCTTTTCTCCCCGGCGTGGCTCAGCTCACGCTCTCAGGCTGGGAGCGGGGCTGCTCCACTCCTGTCAGCACCATGTCCCTGGGCTTGGACAGTTTTCTGCCAGGAGAGCCCAGCATGCTGTTACACAGATCTCTCATAAAGGCCCAAACCAACTCCAAACACTCTGCCTACAGCAGCGTTTCACAAAGGGCTGCAGAAATCCAGGACAGCTGCAAGTGAGTGTCAGACGGCTTTTGTCTTGTTCTTGCCAGCAGAATTCTTGATGATCTGATGCAATTTTATTCAGATGTAACACAGGAGCTGTGGTTTTTTATTGAAATATTTCATGATGAGTAACAAGCCTTGGGAGCATGAGGTACAGGACTGACGTGTGAAAGCATGAGCATATCCTCCAATGTGACCAGTTTAATTGTCCATTTTATTACCCTTGTATTTATTCCACACTAATAAGCAAACTCAAGCTTTGCTTGGATATAAAACAGGCACAGCATACCCTACGGTCTCTTGCAGGGTCACCAGGGCTGGCAGTTTGCTTCATTGTGAATCACTGCAGATCTGCATCACAATGTGTTTTTAAGTAGCATGGTATTATTAAGATCTCCTTTTCTGCACGAGATACAAAAAGGAGGTTCTGAAATGATTTCCATACAATCAGGCAGTAAAGAACTGACCCTGCTATCCTAACGAAGCTTTGGCTTTGGCAATTGCACTCTTCCCATTCATCTTTTGACACAGACACTCCAGGTTTTCCCCACACCCCTGCAAGGCTGGCAATTGCTGTTTCCCATTTACTGTTCTTCCCTAGAGCAAGTACAGTGGCTGCTTTGAAACTAAAAGCCCTGAGATCTGGGCATCTTGAAGGAGCATGAAATGCTAATTAAGTGTTCCCATTGGTAATACCCAGGTCTGCACTTCCCAGAGCTCTGAAGCAGCAGCAGGAGGGCCATGCATCATTCCTGTTGGTGGATGTTCATGTTTCTGGTGTGCAAGAGCAATGACTTTGAAGAGGGACAAAAATGCCCCTATTCAAACAGTGGCTGTGCAAGGAGATGTGAAGTTTCACTGCCTTTTTAGGATAGTTTAGAACGATCTAAGAGAATACTGTGGCATGGAGCAGGTCCCTAATTTTGTCTCCAGAGAAATCCCCAAAGGACACATTGGCTCTGCTGGTGATGGCAAGCCCATAAGCTCGTGGACTTGTTTTCCCTGCAACATGCCACCCTGCCTGGGCTTTACTAGGCCAGGACTAGACCCATAGCTATGCCAACACATGCAGCCACGTGACACAGAGTCAGACAGAGTTTTCCTTCAGAAAATTAACACATTCACATGCAGTTTCTTCTAGAACATCAGAAGCTGGCAGCCATGAGGACTTTGCTGTCAAAAGGTTACAGTTTGCACTGGGCCCAGAAGTATTTTTCCCTAGGGCAAAACAAATTGAAATGTGAAATTTAAATCTTCAAATGACTATGAAAGGAAACTGTAGAATAATTTCTGGAAAGGCAGCATTGTCAATGATCATGCAGCCCACCAAGAGCTGGAGTGGAATCTAGAATTGCTTCTTCCAGCTATGCAGGAATTCATTACCCTGGCAAGCACTGGTCCATGGGAACAAATGATCCCATAGCCCTGGGCAGAATGGCACCCAGGCTGCAGTGGAAATAGATTTGAGGAACCCTTGTCACTTGTTATTGGCCTCACAGCCCACTCATCCCTTGGCAAGCAAGTTGCAAAAAACACTGTTGGACTGCTGTCCTGGGTAAATCTACATACAGATGACTATTCCAAAGTAGGGCATCTTTTCCCAGTGAAATACACATCCTCTTCTTACCTATGAAATTGTGCCTGAAGCTACCTGTGAGCCAGATCTGTGTGAGATTGCAAAGGAGCAAAGCTTTGGCATTTGGTCACACTTCTCTTGGTTTCTTTGCTCAGGGCTTTGTTGAGCACAGAACATATCCAGGTAGAAAACTTTTGACCATACAGGATCTTTTGTTTCCATTGTCCCCCAAACATGTGAAGAGGTGGTCCTGTTGTAATGCCAATTTAAAAAGAGTAGCACAAATGACACAAAAAAGACATGGCAAAAGAGGAAGAGGAGCAGCCCAGTGAGGAAAGGATGTGGTGAGACACTGGCACATGGAGTGAGCTGCACTCCCATAACCTCTGGGCTAGCAGGTCCTGGTCACACATTCTCCTCCTGCTTTATTTAAATTTATTTATTTATTTATTTATTTATTTATCTTTTAAAAAAACATCAAAATAAAATATATACAATTAAAAATATGTCATCAAAATGTAAAGATACAATCAAAACACATTTATTCAAAACTACATTTAAAGATCAGAACATATGTACATCTCTAACTATGAAGACTAATGCATAAATCCTATTCTTGAAATACTCTTCATGCAGGTGGCAGCTTCTTCCTGAGCTTGGAGGAAAGAGAGTTCTTCTGAATGTGAGGGTAGGAGATAATGGGAAGTCAGCCCAGAAAACCTGTTGGTAAGAGTGTAGGCAGTCAGATCTGCAAAGTGGAGACACAAAGTACAGCAGAGGCCACAATGCAAACCTAACACTGCCAAAGCAGCATATTTCATGGGACATATTTTTTGCCAAGATATTTTATGGGACATTATTTCCAATAACTGCACAGGGAAACATGCTCCTGCTGGCAGACACTTGAGGCAGGCCAGGGTGCAAAACACTGCCCCACTTCCACCGGGATGCCACAGAAATAGCCTGGCCTCTGGGCTGCCCTGGGACAGCAGGGAGCCCCGAGCCCTGTGCTCTCCAGCAACGGCTCAGCTGCACATGCACCCTCCTGCTCCTCTCCCTGCCCAACAGCTGAGCAGCCCTCCAGCTGCACGGGGCACTGGCAGCAGCACAGCTCATTGCAGGGCCACATGCAGGGCACAGCTGTTCCCTGGCAATGTGCACAGCCTGGCTGGGCTGCCACAAGACCCTTCCTCCCAGCAGAGAGCGGCCCAGCTCCCCCCTCACCTCTGTGTGTGGCTGAGCCAAGCTGGGCCTTCATCTTGTCCTCAGTCTGGAGTTGCTTCAGGCCCCACACGCCATGACTAAGAAGAGCGATGGAGAGAGCAGGGGCAGATGCACGCCCTTCCTTAGTCTTTTGTCATTTTTGGCACAGCTAAGAAGTCACATCCGGAGGTGTCTAACTCAGCTCTTGGTCTGCTTTCTGGAGAACATGATGGCTTCACCAGCCCAAAAGGCTGTTGAGGTTTTCCCGCACGTGGGGAGGCTTGCTGGCAGCACACTTCCTCAGCTGGGTGCCCATCACCTGGCAGAGGGCACAGGCCAGCTTGGTGAGCACAGTGCGGACGCTGGCGCTTCGCACCGGCAGCGCCTTGTTCTCCAGGCAGGACCAGAGCACGGGCAGGGCGCAGCGCTGGACCACTGCAGGGCTCCTGGCATGAACCCACTCCACAAGCACTGCCGGGAGAGAGACACAGCTCCTTACCCACCAGCCTCAATGCAAACAGGGATCTGCCTCTGCTTGTGCTTCTTGGGAGCCTCTCTGGCTAAGGTCAGTGAAACAGCACACAGAGCCCCATGACCCAGAAACGGGCAATGCAGCTGATCATCCTGGAAACAGAACCACCAACCCCTCAGGACTAATTTCTCCAACCAGAGCCTTGTCCCTGTGGCAGACTTTGTACCTTTCCTAAAGCATTTCACAATCTGTTTCTGCAAGAACAATGACTGAAATGTCAAATTGCTTTTTATTTCCATTAAGAAGTTGTCTAAATCCACACTGAAGATTTGGAAATGCACCTTAGAGAGGCAATTGAGAGATTTCTAATAAGAGGGATGATTCAATTTTTGTAACTTTGATGTCAAGGGCCAAAGGTCTAACCTGGCTCTCCCCTTTGCTCAGTGGTGCACAGCAAAGGGCAGCATTAGAACCCATTTCAAAACTCCAGCCCACAGAGATGGGTGCTGCCTGACAGCTGGATGAGAAACACCAGTGACTAGCTGCTGTCTTTGGCAGAATGCTTTTGAGGCTTCCAACAAAATGCTGTTTCAAACCTCAGGGTGTCTTAGAGAATTACCCAGACCCCATTGCCGTGGCATTTGGACATCTCCACATTTTAATGGCATTTCCACTCCCAGTGTTAATGCCATTTTTTCTTATAATGTCCACTGAAATAGGGACATAGCGAGAGAAAAATGCTGCACAGCGGATGGAAATTTAACCAAAACACAAGTGTTTTCTCACATTGTTTCTGAAATTTGCACTCTGCTCATTTTCTGAACTGAACCATATCAAACACAGACAAAAATTTACTACCAACAGGCTTCTTGCATGGCAAATTTGGCTGGGACATCAAAACCTGAAGTGGTCTGGAGACCATTCTTATTTTCTGATCAGGCAAAATGTTATGTAGTAGCCATTTATTATCCTGTGCTGGAAGAGACTTCATTTTCTCTATGCTGTTAATCCACCAGCACCCTAATGCAACAATTCAACATTGAAACAGCTCCTGAAAGACCCCAAACCAATTCTGCTAAGCAGGGAAAGGGTTATGGTACCCCTTTCTAAATGGGAGTTCATTTGAGTTTAAATGTAATTAAAGACATTGGTGACTATTGAAGGTGAGGAACAGCTGTCTGTTCCTACTAAATCTCAGAGAGAACATCTGCTCTTTCTAAAGTAGTCCTAATTTATGCTTAATTCCTTTATTTGAAAAAGAGATCAAAAGAACTGCAAAACTAAATTCCCTGTTGCTGGAGATCTACTTTATTCAAATGCTCTATAATGGGCCTTTGACATTCCTAATCACTGAACATGCCCTTTTGAGATTCCTAATGAAGACACAAAGTTATTACACCTAGCATTTAAAGATGCTGGCATAATTAGCAGTGGATTTAGCCGCAGCTTAAGCAAGGCTAACAATTGTCTTCTCTGCTATATATTGAGATTATAATTTTTCCATTCTTTGGCTACTGCTGACATAGCAAGCTCCTCTGAGCAATCCATTAACAGCTGCATTTGTAGCATTTTGGACAGTGCTGAGACAGGCAGACACTGTTTGCACACCCTGAAATGCTCAGTCCAATGCCACTTGGATTTCAGCACAGGCAGGGAGCCCAGCACTCTGCTTCTGCCCCTGTGCCCCCAGAGGCTGCCTTGCACTAAATCCGTGCCTCTAAGACGTGTGTTGAGTTTTGACCTAAGCTGTGACCCCCAGGCTCTGCACGGTTCAGCCTCAAAACTTCCCAAGAGAAAAACAAGAATTCTGTGAGAAAAAAACAAACTGATTCCCTGAAACAGCGTTTGCCACCATTTTCCCTAAAGGATCACAGATGTCCCTGAGCTCCCAAGAGAGGAGCCAGCTGGGGTATTTGAGCCCTCCCTTTCCTACAGCTGGGTTCTGAGATGCCCCAGTGAGGGCTCAGCCCCGAGGCCGAGCGCTGCCCCATCTCAGGTGCTGCACAGCTCTGCAGCAGCCAGGGAAACCTGCCAAATACACCTGCCTTGGCTGCTGGGCAGGAGGGACAAGCTCAGCACCTCCTGGTTTGGAGGAGCTACTCTGCTGTCTGCTCACAGGCATTCCCTGTAAATACTCCCTCGGAGACCTCTTGGCTTAGAAGGGGAGGCCATACCTGCGATACTCCCGGTGACATCCAGCAGAGCTTGGCCACTCAGATGACTCCATTGGTGGCTGAACTCTTTCAGCAGTGATACTTTATCTACAAGTGAAACACATGTTTCTGCTCACTTGTCTGAGGTCATAGGAGAAAGGAGAGTGGGGAGGGAAACGGCAGGGCAACCCCATTTTATCAAAGCAAGTAAATCTCTGCTGATTTCTGAATTGTTTTTGACTTTCCTTCCTGCCTACTTGGCAGGGTTTAAAATTCCAAAAGAAAAGCTCTCCTTTCACATTTGCAAATCCCAACTCATCTCCTGTACCAGGAGCTATGTTAAAGCATTTCACATCAGGGACCTCAAGAGGAGTTCAGTCACATGTAAGAAGCAGTGGAAAGGTTTTGCATCCCAGAGCAAAAAGGAAGAAGCCCATCCTTGGCACACAGAAAGGCACTGAGTCAGGCAGTTCATGATTTCACAGAGCAGCTGAGGTGGAGAAAGTGGAAACTCCCCTTGAAGATCTGCCTCCTCAACATTCCATTTTTCAGGCATTTTCAGAGCTGACATAAGTCTATGTGGCAAAGGAATTTAGAGTAACCCTTGCCTATGTAGTTCTTTGCTATTGTCATCTTGCTCCACACAAAACAACATGTAGAACAAGTCATCTTTGCAGCTGGATTTAGACTTGCTTGTTACAAAGAAATTAACTTGGTGAATCATAAGTTCCCCTTTGAAAAAAGAAGAGAAAGAAGAAAGGTAGATCATAGGCAGCTAATGCCTATAATGTAGAGCCTGCCAGGTGGCTGCTCTGCAGAAGCTCTGATGGGCCAGTGTCCCTGCATGCCAACAGCAAAGCTCTTCATTTAGGAATTCAAATGGGGACCAAGAAAACTGCAAAACCCCTTTCCCTCTGATTTGTAGCAAAGTTGTAGTCCAGGACTTGCTCTTCAGACCTGCAGCACAGAGCCAAGGTCTGCTGGGACTGTTGGGCAATGCTGCTGCACATTCCAGCCTGCTGGGGACTGGTGCATAAGGACTGCACCTGCACAGCTTCTGGTGGCTGCCAGCTGGAGCCTTCCACAGGCAACAGCAGCTACCAAGGCACTCAGCGTTCTCTTGTGTGGGAGAGACAGAGGCACAGGAGAGGAGAGTCCGTGCCAGGGCTCAGCCTTACCCAGATGAGCAATGGATTCTTCCAGTGCGTTCACAGCTGCGGCATGAACCCCGGGATCCTTTGAGTTCAGGTTCTTTGTTATTCCCTGCACCAAAGGGATCATCACCGGGTTCAGGGCATCTTCCAGGAGGCCGATGATTTCAGCCAGCACGTCCAGCGCCTTCTGCCTCACTTTGTTGTGGCTGTCAGATATTCTCAGGACAAAATAATCAAAAATCTGTGAGGAGAACGAGAAACATGAAAGCTGGATTAGAATGTCTTTGTTTGAAGAGTGGATATAGCATTCAGCAATGTAAAAGATGAAAGTTATCCTCTCTCTCAGGTCAGCACTTGCTTGCACAATTTCACTCTTTTCCTGTGGGCCACTCACTGGAATGGTAGCTCAACCTCATGCTGCTTGAAAGATTTTCTTCTGTTTTTAAGAGGTTTGGTTGGGGACAGATTAGTTCTAATGTATTTCTCTCCATCTAGAAATCATTAAATCAATTCCATTTGTTAATGCAAAAGGCTACCTTTGCTTTGCAAGTATGTAAGCAGATATTTACAATGCCCATTTTTATATACAGTTCCCTCAAGTACTGAGGGCAGCTATGATTTTGGCAAAACTATGGCTGGAGAAGATCTAAGTTTGATGTTGTCTGTCTCAAAACCTGTGTCTGGAGAAGGGCAGGGCTCTGATCAACTCTTCCAGGATCCAGATCATTTCTCTAACTAAGAGGGAGACTTCTGAAATGAAATGTGCTGTACAGCTCTCCTTAGAGCAGGTTCAGTCCCTTGACAGCCACAGCATCAGGCACCATATTCTGGACAAAGGGAAAAAGCAGCTACTGGGAGGAGAAAGGATGGATCTGTCCTTAGCTGTTTTCTTCCTTTCCAAAGAGAACAAAAGGCCCCCCAAGAAGGGTGAGCACTGTCTTTACCAAGAGGAATAGGGACAAGTGGAAATGAGTTGGAAAAAAGTGGAAAAAACTGGCTTTAAACCAACCCAGCCTAATACTTCTCTTCCCCGTGCAAATCCATCATTTCTCTAGAGAACAACAGCCATGCTTTCAGTGGCTGGATTCCCTTCACTTAACCCAACTAGCAGTAGGAGACAGCAGCAATTACAGCAGCAGAAAATGCTGCCATCATCTGATGAACATCATCAATGGGCACCTGCCAGACAAATAGAGCTGGACTAAAAAAACTTGTCCTGAAGCCTGAACCTGGTATAAATTTGTCTGGGTAAGAGGGACCAGACTGTCCCAAACAGCCAGGATGGAGTGCCAAGACTCACTGAATTAACTTTACTTCTGCAGCCTTAGGAAAGGACCTAAAGGAAAGGGACAATGAAGACACCCTACATACTTGGACAATGTTAGTGGAGATGAGCTGGGGGCTGGTTTTGCACAGGTCTAGGAGGAGTGCCACTCCTTCCATGCGTGTCTGAAACCCCTTGGCTTCCAGGAGATGGTAAAGCTTCTGGAGCGGCTCCGTTTCTTCCACAGCTGCAGGCAGCGTGGCCTGGGCTTTGGCACGGTGTGCAAGGCGTCCATCAGAGGTAGGTTTCACCCTGGAAAATAAATCCAAATTAGGACCTGTTGGTGACAATGCCTTCAGTTAATTGTGAGCAAAACAGCTTGAGGAGCTTTCCTCATGACGTTATTTCAAGCTAGAAAATCATGAGGCTCAGAAGAACAACATGGACCTCGTGACTATCATTATGGGAGACAATCTGCAAGGAACATTCTCCCAGTGCTCACTCAGGAAAACCAAGGATGAGATGCATCTGATCTATCTTCAGATGGCTTCCAAGGCACACGGGTTACATTGCTTTGTGGGGAAAGAGAGACACTACTTCCAAGTTTAAATGCCTCTTCATATGGGATGTGTGTGCCTTATAATAAGGAAACTCATCACTCTGGAGAAGTGTCTCTACAACCAGGCATGACAATCTGCAAAAGCAGCTCAGATGCATCTGAACAGATGAACAGGGGCACATCTGAAGGATCCAGAAAATCAATAATAGAGATAAAACCAGACGCCAGACATCCCAGAACTATGCTCACATTTTGTTTGCTTCCCTAGAGACTAGATGCATAGCTCAACAACCCCACAGGGAACAATTCTCCTGGATCAACCTGTCTCATCCACGAGCATGGAAAGATGCTAGAGCCCTGCTACTGAGGCATGTGGTCACGTTCCTGCCACTGCTGAGCATGACAGAGCTAAATAAATCCCCTCTGTTATCAGAGGAGCATAGGTAGCTCTGCCACTGGCATGAAGAGAAAGCAAGGACCAAATTCCTGTCTTAAATGCTGATTGTAGCACAGGGGGAAATAAACCAAACATGCTTTCCATCGAGCAACATATATGAAGGACAGGAATATCAAGACAAAACATCCACCTTGAGACAGCTGTTGACCAAAGTTGCAAAGGAATTGCCTTGCTACTTCCTACTCAAACTTGGTACTGTCTGAGGGTAAGAAAGCCATCATTCAGCCAGGCCAAATCACATGGATGAGACCTGCATCTTTGTGGAATGGCACCTTGCTTCTAGTCTGGGACTCCTCATCAAAACACCCATCTGGAAAAGACTCCACTCAGATTAAAAAAAAAACCCGAAACACCCTAGTTCAATTTACTTGTCCCAAGTCAGGCAGCAGAAAAGTGGACCTCTCCTAGCCTCCACAACCCTGCCCTTGCCACTGCACTGGATCATCTGAGCTGCCACCAATGGATGTCTTTTTGTCTCCCCATTTTTTGTGGAAAGCTCTCCAGAGAAGTTGTGTTCAGCATAATGCAGAAGTAGACATTTTTTATCCTAGAGCATTTGTAGGGAAAGGAAACAATCTCTGGCACTGGTCCTCTCTGCCAGAAAGATTTGCCTGAGGAAGAGGCATGTGAAGCTTGCCATGGGCTTTGTCACATCTGACAAAAGTGCTCAGTACCGTTTGCTAGAAGGCAATGTGGCCTGGGGCTTCTTGGAGCCATCGTTCCTCTTCTCCACCAGCTCCTTGACAGATGGGCATTCACCCTTCTGGTTTTCCATCCCCTAGTGAGACATAAAGAAACCCCATCAATCTTTAGGATATAAAACAGGAAATTCCTGTTTAAAACACAACTTAGAACCAGAATCACTGCTAACAAGGCCTAGGGAAACATTTCCTAACTTACAGAAATAAACAGACCAGAGATTCAGTGATGCCAACTCTTTGTTTTCAATAGCCCAAGGCAGGTTATGGGTGCTACCACACTGAGCAGCAGTCTAAAATCCCAAATTCATTAGTCCTGAGGACAAATGGGAATAATGCAAACTGGTAGGCAATGAGTGGTCTTAAAGGAAGCAGCAGAAAAAGTTGGACTCTTTGGGGGTTGGCCCATTGTGTTGGAAGTTGATTTGGTTCAACACTCAGTCTCCCTGTGCCTGCACAAAGGCACACTCTATAATGTTGATTAAAAAAATAAAATCCCCCTCCTAACAAACAAAGGATTTTTCACTGGATGCTGCTGAATTCACCAAGCTTCTTCCAGCTCCACAGGGCTTGACAGCAGGGCAGTATTCCCAAAAGACAGACAGTAATTGTAGTAACTAGGATTGACTTGGACATCTTTTGTATATTTGGAAGTTTTCTTGGTACTACTGCTTCCATGTCTTTTGCAAAGACTGTTATCTTCAGACTCTGTTATGTTCAATTCTCACTTAATTGCTTTACTGGGGGCAGAGCAGGGAGAACGTGGTGGGGGCTTACTCTTAAAGGTAAACCCATTTTCTCCTCTTTCCCTTTCCTCTTTGTGACCCATAGTCAAAGTATTCCAAACCCCACTTATTCCCTAATAATAGCAGTTTCTTTGCGGCCTGCAGATGAACAGGCTGAGGATTAACAGCTCATTCCCAAGAGCAAAGTGATTCAGCAGAAGAGAAATGAGATAAAGACACATTGGGTATGCTTGACCTAATGTAAGCATACTAGCACAAAGGAGACATTTCTCGTGTCAAGCACTTACTTTCTTCTTAATTCTTGTCAGAATATCTTCCAGGTCACGCGTGGAGAGAGATTGTTCCAGAAGCATTTTAAATTTTTGATGGCTCAGCAACATCTTCACCATCTCCTGTCCATAATGCCTGAGGAAGGATAGAAGGAAGGGCAGGAGAAAGGAAGACAGGAAGGGAGGGAGGCAGAAAGGAAGGCAGGCAGGAAGGAAACAACAGTGAAGAAAGGGAGAGTGTTAACAGAAGAGGCTGACACCTTAAACTCATCAGGTGCAACCCCTGCATGAGAAGGCATTACCTACTCAGCAAAGAGGGAGATTTACCTCCACCTGACACTGCACAGTGCTGTCAGCTGAACACAAGAGGCAAGAGGAGAATGTGGGGCCACAGAAAAATACCATTTCACTCTGACATTGTGGGTGTTCCCAGGGAATAAGCAAAACACACCTGCTTTGTTGTCAGAGCCTATTAGCAGTGTCTTGCTGCCATTGCACAAAAATTTGCCTTTCTTTAACTGGCAGGGAAGCCGAGACAAAACACCTCCTGCATCCTGTTGCTTATTCTATACTATATGTATGCACAGGGGTAGCTAGTTGCTCTGGTGATCTTGGCAGCTATTAATGGGAATTTCATCATCAAAGTAAGGGGATTTTGGTGGTTTGGGTTGATTTTGCCACCAGGAAACCACAGTTTTCTTCAAGAAGAAATTTGGAGGTTGTTGAACCACAGATAACAGCATTCTAGAAATCTGCAGAAGGGGTTTTAGAAAGAGTGAATACATTGTCTAAAGACCCCTGAAATATTTCTAGGAATGTCTTAAGTTAATGAGAAACAGATGTTTGGGATCCTTCAGTGATGAATATTAGCCAACACTTTGGCTTTGTGCTTTGCACCTAAGGCAAATCAAAACTGTTGGACTGGCTAATCTGAGCTCTTTTGAACTCAGTAAAGAATCCTTCAAGTCACAGGAAGCTGGCAATGCTCCTTCTTGCAGGCCAGCCTCAGGTTACCCAGTACTGTCATTTCCCCAGGCATTCCAGAGCAGTGGTCACAGCACCAAGTCTGACTGAACTCAAGAAGCATTTGGACAATGCTCTCAGGCACACGGAGTGACTCTTGGGGTGCCCTGCTGTCCTGGGTTGACTATATGATGCTTTTATCCCCAATCGTCTTGTTCTGTTTATACTGAATAATAAGTTTTACACCTTTAAGACTCTCTTCCAGACAGTGAAGAGGGGAGGGAAGAAGCGCGCAGTTTGTTTTCAGGCTGCTCTCACTCCTCCACATTCCTGCTCCTGGACTGTGTTGTCTGTGGATGGTCAGACAGCAGGACAGAGCTCCTTTTTCCGTTTTTTTTTGTTTGGTTTTTTTTTTTTTTTTGCTTTTAGTTAGTTTTAGCTAGCTGAGGCAAAGAAGTTCCCTGGACTGTGATTTTTTTTCCTTTTTCTTGGACCTGTTCAAGCCTGCTCTGGACTGAACACCCAGAAGAGCACCGGCAGCTCCACCTGTGGCCCCCCTGGCCGGGCCTGGGCCGCGGCGTTTCCAGCACCAGAGAGACTGATCAGAGACTGAGTGAGCCGAGCTGCAACCCGGGGAGAGGACTGTTCTGAATTTGCCCTTTTTTTGGAGCAGTGAGAAGTTTTATTGTTTAATATTGTTTGGGTTCTATTGTTTAATAAACAGGTTTCTTTCCACTTTTTCTCCAAGGAGATATTTTCTCCTGAACCGGTTGGAGGGGCAATTGAATCTGCTTTTGTAGAGAAGCCCCTCTGGGGGTTATCTCCCAAACTTGCCCTAAACCAGGACATGGCTGGGAGCTGGACTGGATGACCCTGATAGGTGCCTTCTAACTGGCCATATTCTGTGATTCTATGACCCTTATCCACACAGTGAGGTCACTTATTATTTCCTTGAGTTTCCACTCTTTTCTGGTTTTCCCTTTAAAACCAAACACAAAACGGTTTTCCTGTTTCAGGAAGTGAAATGAAGATCATTACCTTGTGTCCTGGTGACAGTCCTGAGCAAGCGTCCCTGCCACCTGTGCCAGCCTCTCAGCCCTGGCTGTGCCTGCCAGCTTTGTGACTCCCAATTTCTGCATCAAGGACAGGAGGAGTTGGGCCGCACACTTCCGCACCTGGGCGTAGCGGCTCCTGGGAAGGAGAGAGCAAACCCTGGGGCACGGGGAGAAGGAGCAGCAGCAGCACAGGCCTTGGCCAGAGCCTGCTCCCTGTCCTTGCTGGGGGAAGGGGGCCTGGCTTCTCCCTGCAGCTGCAGACACCTGCAGAAGGTTCTGTCCTCAGATAAACACAAAGTTAGCATTGGGCTGCTCTGTGCAATGATCCTGATGATCCTGAAGAGCCCCTTCCAACTGGCCATATTCTACAGTTCTGTGATTCTGAGAACTAATAGGCTGCAGGAGGGCAGAAATAGGTGACAAGAGGAAAGAAATGAGGTTGATCAGAGAATGAAGTCACTGAGTTCCCAGAAGATGCAGGATACAGGACCCTTCCCTCCCATCATTCCCATTCTTTCCCTCATCCCTTCCCCCACCCACACACTAGACGCTGAAGAACATCACTGGAAGAAGAAGAACCTACTTGACTCCCCTGTCCATGAGAGCAGCCATTGCTCGTGCAGGAGTCACATTCTCTACCATCATCCCCAGGCTCTGACAGGCTGCCTTCTGAACAAACTCTGGGGAGTTCCACACCATCTGGAGAAGGACTGCAGCAACCTCATCCGCCTCGCAGTCCATGTCCTTCTTCAAGGTCACAAAGAACTCTCCCAGAGTGACGACTGCAGAGTAGGACACCTTGGACCGGAGATTGGTCACCTGGGGAAGACATGATAGGAAACATAAGAATCACCTTGAACAGAAAACCAGTTGCCTTCAGCAGAAATCCCAAGAAATGACAACACATCCCACTGTGTCCAGAGGAACATAAAAGCACAGTAAGAGCAGGAAGATACAAATACTGAAAGGCACTTACTCTGGAACCAATTTCTGACCTCAGACCTGCTTACTGCAAACCAAAAAAAAAACCCCCCAAAAAAAAACAAAACAAACCCCCCCCCCCCCCCCCAAAAAAAAAAAACAACCAAAATTCACTAAAGCTTCCTACCTAACCCTTCTAAAATGTCCACTGCCATGATTTTAGGCCCTTTCACTAGAAAATTAAATCAAGGGCTGCTTTCAAATCATAAAGACACAAGTCATAAAAATAGAAGAGTCAATTGCTCCTGTTCAGAAAAGCTACACCAGCAGCTGAAGCACTCAGCCAGGAAACCGAAAACACAGGCTCAGATCTACAGACTCATTTGCAGTGTTGAATTACAGCTTGGGCAGAGATTAAGACTCTGGCAAATAACGTCATTAGTGTCTTGATTTTGCCATTTGCTCATTGCATTGTAATGGCACCTCACTCACAGACAAGTGTCAGATACCCGACCTACCAGTAAATACAGCTACATGTGCACACAGATCCTACAGATAGCTGACAGACATGGGAAATAGAAGGTCTCAAACCAGAAATGGAGGCACACCCTGAGCACACATGGAGATGAACAAGCACATACCTACTCTGCACATCCTGTATGAAGTATGGGGAACAATTCAAAACAATGTTCTCACCTCGCTGGTAACTGCCAAGCAAATGTCATGAAGTCTGGACAGCAGGACTTCAGAATGGGACTCAGCCAGGTGCTTGATGTTGAAGAGTCCCTTCTCCTTCAGCTCCCTGAAAGGCATGTAACAAAAAGATTGATTTTTCTCTCTGCCCAAGAAGTAGGCAGCACCCTCCGAAATGACCAGGCTGGCAGCTCAAGCCATGGGAGGTGCTTTTCAAGGAGTATTTAATGAAATCATGGAATGCGTTGCTACAGGATGCTGTAGATGTCAAAAGCATGCACAAGTCCAAGAGGCAAAGAGAGGGCTTTCAGAGACTTCATTCGTGGCTGTTTAAGAAGACAGCCTTCCTGAAATCTCTGGCACATGAAGTCCCTCTGTCCCTGCTTCCTAGAAGCTGTGAGGCTGGGCCATGCTGCTGTTTCTTCTCAGTTCCCTGTACCTGTCCCTGAGACACAGTCCCATTGGGCTGTTACTTGGGCATTTTCCTTCTTTGTCTGCCCCAGCAGGCAGTTCAGCACTGAGAGTCTGCACTGGCACTCTGGAGCTGAGTTTCCACTCTTCAGTCTAGGCCTGTGTGTCTCACCCACTCCACCCCACCTCATAAATTCCCAAAAAAATCAGTAGGATGCCCCAGAAGATTCCAGCCCTGGGCAAGAACTGTTGAAACTCTGGCTTACTCAAAACCCCCCTACCTAAAACAACTTGCACAACAGCCACATGTTATTTCAAAGCTGAAAACAACTCCGTCTCTCACCACTTGCTTTGTGCAGGCCCTCAGCTCCAGGAAGGAGTGTGAGGCATCAGGGCTGCAGCACAGGGCTGGCGACTGATCCCACGGGC
The DNA here is from genome assembly GCF_036417665.1 of Passer domesticus. Classification (NCBI taxonomy): domain Eukaryota; kingdom Metazoa; phylum Chordata; class Aves; order Passeriformes; family Passeridae; genus Passer; species Passer domesticus. The sequence continues at coordinate 879,375 of NC_087481.1, read as the reverse complement.
ACCCCTGAGCGTCATCAGGACACCCACAGCTGCAGAAGCTCTCTTCACCTCACAGGGCACCCAAGAGAAATGGGGAAGAGAAAGCAGAAGAGAAAGGGCAAAGCAAAGGCCACTGCAGAAGGAGATGAACCGTTGGATGTTTCTTATGGTTCTCCCAATATGAATGGAGGCCTTACCCCTATGTGAATGAAGCATCCAACAGGGAGTGATCAAAAAGCCATCAGAAAGACAACCAATATTACCTCACATTTGTAGGCTTGTAACTTCTGGGCCTATTTGTACCTGTGTATAATTTTGGGACACACTGGGAGTACTGACAAAATATCTCAGGCCCATAGGAAGCAGTGAGAAGGAAAAAGTTAACCTCCAAAAGTGCAAGATTCCTAGAGGATTTTATTTCTTTTTCCTTCTCTTCTGCCATGAGCCCCTCAGGAGTAATGACAGGCTGAGGGACTTGAAAGCACAACTCAGTCCATTGCTCAGAAAGAGGAACTCCCTGGAGCTGCTTCTGGGACTCACATGCAGGAGATGACAGGGAGAGCCTGTCACCTGCCCTTGCTGTCAGCAGTGGGAGCAGAGAGAAATCTTACTCAGTCCCACTGGGCCAGTGGCCCAAGGCACCCAAATCTGTACACTCAAAACTGCTGCCATCCTGCTTCTGCCTTCAGCCAGCAAATCATCTCTTTGCACAGCTTTCTCTCTTCCCTCAACATTTCCTTTGCAGCTCCATGGAGCAGCTGCCAAAGCCAGGAAACAGCATGGACCTGCTGCAGCTGGAGCGGTGCTGCAGAGCAAGGCCAAGAAAAGGCTGCTCTCCAGTCTTTATCCTCTCACTGCTCTGCAGAGGTTTCAGCAGTGCCCTTTGGCCCTCTGGGCTCTCGGGGCTCAGAGGCACCAACGAGACACGCTTCTGACCGACCCGAATGCTGTGAGGGACACGGAGTGATGGGGCCTTTCTTACCAGTCATCGCTGCCCAGCAAGGAGAGTGCCTCCTGCAAGGACTGCTGTGGCTCTGAAGAGGCTCTGTCCTCCTGCCCATGCCCACGGAGCGGCTCCTCTCGGTGCTGGGCACCAGTGGCCGTCTGCGAGGTCACTGCAAGGAGAGGGTCGGCCATGGGCGCTGCAGGCCCGGGCAAGGCACCCGCCATGGAGCGGCCTGCAGCCCATCTCCCAGCCAGGGTTCCCTGTGGCACACACTGCCACTGGGGCAGAGACTTCCCTGCTGTCTGCCTCCTGGGGCTCCTTGCTTGCTCCCAGCCTTCCCCAGCTGGGCACAGCTCCAGGCTAAACCTGACAATTGCCCTGCAGCCCCAGCTCCCCAGGGCCACAGGTGCCACGACCAGCGGCAGGTTCCTGCGGCCGCAGAGCTCCCGCTCCCTGCCAGACAGCGCTGACCAGCAGCACTCGCTGCCCAGGAGGGAACCCCTCAGTGCCCCTCTTGTCTCAGCACCCTGATTTCCCCAGCCCTGAGGACAGGGGCACTCTGCAGCTCCCTGAGGAGAGACCTGCAGCTGCCTCGTGACAGCCCCAAGCCAAGCCTGAACAAGCCAGCCCTGCTGGGCCTGGCTCAATCCCCACGGAGCAACGACCAGCGAACAGCCATACCTGACCCTTCACACCTGACAGTGCCTCTGTTTCCATTAACTTCACATATTCTAGGCAGAGGCAGCTGACTGCACATACATTTAGCCTACTGTTGGGAAGGCAGTGATTTATGTATTTTGTTCTTTCCAAGCATTGTGAAACTTTGCTCTTTCAGAGGTACACACTGGCTGTATTTCAAAGATGCTATGGGGAAATGTATTTGTCATCTAATGGCTGTATTTGCAAACTCAGACATTTCTAAACTTTCTCTTGTGGAAAATTTCCAGACTAGACAGTTGATAAAAAAAGCCTTCCAAATGCGTCCTGGGGATAAAAATAGGCAAATACAGATGCACATTGTTGGCACATGCACTCTGTTGTTAATCAATTGGCCTGGGTTTGCCTTAATTGAATTTCTTGGTAAAGAAAGGAATTAACAAGGTATGAAAAAATCAGATGGTAAATGCATTTCTTATGAAACCCATCTGTCATCAAAAGTACTGTCAATCAAAAATTTCACATCATGTACTCAAAAGCTCATTTCCTCTTGTGTAGATGAAAACATTTCAGCTGTCTAAAAGGATGGAGTATAAATATTACACAGAATCCAGACAAACTGCTCTAGACTTTGTAGGGCTTTTGTGCTACCTTGCATGTTCTCACAAAGTATGGAGGAACCCAAACATCAGAACTATTCAGGCAGGAGCTAATCTGGGTGTCACTGATGTACCTCAGCCACTGACACCAGTGATGGCACTGCAGAAGTATGTAGACATACACACATCTAGATTCACTGTGAATGAAGAGCCACATCAGGCTAGTTCTGGTCAATTCTGAACATGGAAGTAGCATCACTAGCAAAGAGCATTGAAGTATCATTCCTAGCTGCCTTCTTCTTATCTCGCCCTGCTTGGGATCACAGCACAGGCAGGCTGTCCACAAAGGAGAGACAAGAGCCACTGGGGACTATCTGCTGTGCATTTCCTGCAGGCAGCAAACAGCCTGGGAGCAGCAGGCAGCCCCTCCTGGCTGTCACCTGCTGCACACAGCCGCTGTCTTTGCTGGGTGACACAGGAGGCACTGCTTGTTCCCTCTTGGCACTGCAGGCCCTGGATGGCGGCAGCCAGGAGCCTTCGGGCACTGCTGGGAGCAGAGGCACAACTGCACCAAGCTGCTGACTGCCCTGCAGAGACAGCCCTTGCTGGACAGCAGAAAAGCTGGCTGCAGAGCCGGACTGCAGACAGGTAGAGGGCCGAGATGGTGAGTGGACAGCAGATCATGGTGGCACTCGTAGGTGCACGGTGAGCACAGCCTGGCATGCTGCCCCATAGCTCATCGCTGCAGTCACAGCTGCCTCCTGGCACCAGTGCTGTAGTTTGGAGTATTAGGATGGGCAAAAGCCAGAGCTTAGGCCTTCAGCACGGACTTTATTCAGCCCCACTTTCCAATGGATCTCTAAGAACCAACTCTCTAGTGCTACCAAACTGGAGTAACTGAAAAGTAGATTTGCTGCTCATTCTCAGGACAGCCTATAGCCCCAAGATCCCAGCTGTGCTGGCTGAGGCAGGAGACACTTTGTGTTCCTTGTGCAGGGAAAAAGCCATGCAGGGAAAAGCTTCCATGGAGCAGGCTTACCTGAGGAGTTGCGTGGGAAGCTGCCATCTCCAAGGACGGTGGGCTTATTGGGCAGTAAGGGCACGTTGTCCTGCTTTCTCAAGACCTTCTTCTTCAAGGCAGTACCAGGGTCTTTTCTCTGCACCCTAGGAGCTGTGCCATCAACAGGTGGTAAGCTAAAGGCTGCAGGAAGCAAAGAAGAGCTTGTAAGTGGAGGGTGCTGGACAGGTTGACAACAAAAGTTGCTGGAGCTGGGCAACATCTCTTTGTTATCCCAAAGAACTTCAAGTATAACAATGGTATACCACTTTATACCAAGATAACACTAACAAGGGACAGTGATCACAGAATCCTAGAAGAGTTTGGGTTGGAAGGCACCTTTAACCACCGTCTAGTCCAAGCCCTGTGAGCAGGGATATCTTCGTCTAGATCAGGTTCCACAGAGCCCCATGTAAACTGGCTTTGAACACCTTCACGGATGGAGCAACAACAGCTTCTCTGGGCAAACCTTCCAACTTTTCATCCCCTTCATTATAGAAAAAATTCTCCCTGATATCTAGTCAAAATCTACCCTCTTCTAGTATAAAACCAACCTGCAGTGATGCTTCCTCGAAGAAACAAGGAAAAGCCAGTATTGCCTTGCTTTTGTTCTCCTGTTCCAGACACTGGCAGGGGAAGTTACCCAAGAAAGTGCATCTAACCTTGCGTGCTGCCCTGGGGCTGAGTGCTGCCTCCTGAGGGCCCTGCTGCTGCCCTCGGGCAGCGCTCACAGCCCTGCAGGCAGAGCCCCTCGGCCGGGATTCAGTCGGGAATGCTGCTTACTCCTGGGGCAGCAGCAGAAGCACTGCCTGGGGCTTCAGCACAGCTCTACAGCATCAGCTCCTCAGCAGGGAGCAGCAGGAGAAGGATCTCTGGTGTTTTCATGAGAAGGAATGGAGCTTTGTTTCGTCCAGGTGGAATCCCAGTTGAAAAGCAGTCTTTTGGCCTCACCTTCCCTGGAGGCTGCTCTCCAGGAGAGAGTCTGAAGCCCCAGTGTACTTTGCAAGACAGAATTTTCTACTCTGAAAGACTTTAGAGGTGAAGGTGGGAAGCTGATATTCTGTTACTGACTCAGGGAGGCCATGGGCAAGACTCTTCATGCCTCTGCATTTTATTTTGGGAAACAGAAACAAATAAGCAAGCTTCTACTCAGATGCAAGCAGAACAGCCCCCCAGTCTGACTGCAGCCATGTACAAGGGGCAAGCAAGTGGTCAAAAAGGACCACAAGTGTAGCCACCACTTACTTGCTTCAGCTGCGTCCCTGGTCTCAACTGTCTCAGGAAGAAGCTGCAAGAATCTTTTCTTTTGTCTCCTTTTCTTCATCTCTTCCACAAAATGCTTTGTGTCCATTGGCTCCAAGTTCTCTTGAGCCAACTCCCACAGTGCAGCACGGATCTAGGTGCAATGGAAATACATCACAGACTGTAAGCAGAGACACACAAACCAGACACAACATCTCATCAGGAGCACAGAGTCCACAGGGTGCCATAGGCTTCAATGCAGCTCCATATCCATTCCAATAGTTTCAGAGGAATGTCTCCTGTCCTCACCTTGGCAATTACACACAGTGAGGTGGAACAGTTCAGTGCCACGACCTTCCACTGCTGCAACTGCAACCTATGTCAGGAAGCCCTGCTTGAAGCATGAATTCATAGGAGTGCTCCAAGACAGACGAAGAGCTCACATGACAGTGAGCAGGCAGTTCAGTTCCTACAGGCCATGGCAGCAGAATAAAAACCATGTGCAGTGCCCAGCAAGGAGTGGTAATGAGCTGTTGCTTAACACTCATGGCCAGGAGTTGCAGCTATTTCTCACTTCCTGGCTTCTGAAGGACTCAGCTCTGAAGGACTCTGAAGGACTTGGTCTGTGAGAACACGAGACCAAAAGGAGGACTCGTGTGAAAACAAGTTGCAGAAACGCTGAAGTTAATGAGCAGAAACCTTGAGAATGAGAGGGCTGTGAGATACAGCCACAAAGGTAACCAGGAAAAATCAAACTCTCCCATTTTACTTTCCAGCCTTGCTTACACTCAACATTAGAGTCTTTGCTTCTCTGCTTCTGAGGGTGCACTTTGCCCACATTCACTGATGTGTAGCTTGCTCTGTCATTCAGAACTTCTCTAAAACAGCTTTTCCACATAAAGATTGCTTCTGGCGTGACCTTAGCACCATGTCCAAGCTAGTGACCTTGGCACCACTGGAAATAGCCAAGCAATTGCTCTGGAGCTGTCAAATATATTCCCAAGAGAATCCCCATCTCCCAGGGCAGGGGGAAGATCATTATTTTCAGTGACATTTTGGGCCAAGTACTAAACAGCCACTGGAAATGAAGTCTGCTCATCCCTGTCCTTGTCCCTTACCTTTCCAAAGCCGTCCTTCAGCTCTCTGTCCCTCGTAAGACCAGGACTGCTGGGATGATCTGTCTCCTTGGCCTGGCTCAGGGGGAGGCCTGGGAATGGAAGCAAAGGTTCCTGTAAATCTCTGGCAGAGTTCAAGCCCCCAAAAATGCCGTGCTGGGCAACAGGCAAGACAGGTTCCAGGTTGCAGAGCTCTCATAAAACACAGAGATTGGGACTGAGAGCAGCAAGGTCCACATGCCTAGACCCTCTCCCAGGGGATGGGCTACTGGCAGCAGACATGACATTACTCTGCTGGCCAGCAGACTGAAACCTGCTGCATGGTGAAGGCCAGAGCCCTTGGATGCTGGAGAGCCTCTGTGCCTGATAGAGAAGGGCAGAGATGGAGATTGCTCTTGACAGAGATTCTTATCTGCCCTTATTCATGCTGATTTCAGTAAACATCTTCTTTCCAGCTCCTGGAAGAAGTCACAGGTACTAATACATATATGCACTTGGATTTACATTTTCTTCTCTTTGTTGGACTGTTTTGGAGGACATTCAAAGAAAAGCTCAGCATTGCAGGAGTGTTACCCAAACGTGAACTGTGTCCTTGAGACTAGAAATTTCATTTTCCCCAAGGATGTTCATTCTAAACTGTATGAGATTGGGCCACTTTCAAGCTAGTCTGACCAAAGACTGATTTTCTAATTTCAAGTAGAACAATGGAGCTCATTCTGAAATACTCTCCAACAGAGCTGTTAAAATTCAGAGAACTAATCATTCTATACAACAGCTTCATAGAGGACAAAATCAAGTAGGAAAAAAGGAATTCTTAAATCAGAATTTTTTGCTCCTGCAGAATGGTCAGCTTAACAATAAAAAAGGAGAGTTAGAAATGGGCTTTGAGGAAGGTAGGGAATTCAGGGTGGAAGGCAATGCCTTGGAAGGTAAAAGCATTTGGGAAGTTGGCAGGGAAACTCCTGATCCCAGGGTAACCTCCTTGGAACCATTGCAGTCATTCAGGCCAGAAAAATGGACACACAAAAGGTAACAGAGGCCACAATGCAAACCTAAAACATCTGAAGCTCCATATTTCATGGGACACATTTCCTGGAAACTTCTAAAGAGCTGGACAGGGAAGCATGGTCCTACGGGCAGACACTGGAGACAGCCCAGGGGAAAACCCTGCCCCACTTCCACAGAGGCACCCCAGGAACAGCCTGGCCTCTGGGCTGCCCTGGGACAGCAGGGAGCCCCGAGCCCTGTGCTCTCCAGCAATGGCTCAGCTGCACATGCACCCTCCTGCTCCTCTGCCTGCCCCACAGCTGAGCAGCCCTCCAGCTGCACGGGGCACTGGCAGCAGCACAGCTCATTGCAGGGCCACATGCAGGGCACAGCTGTTCCCTGGCAATGTGCACAGCCTGGCTGGGCTGCCACAAGACCCTTCCTCCCAGCAGAGAGCGGCCCAGCTCCCCCCTCACCTCTGTGTGAGGCTGAGCCAGGCTCCTGGGGCTCCTGGGCCAAGGCCCCCTGAGCTGGCCGGGAGCCCAGACCTCCATTCCCAAGGTCGGGCTTCGGCACATAGGTCTCCAAGCCAAACAGGTCAGCCAGTTTCCTTGGGAACAGAGGCATCCCAGGTCCTATCTTGCACCAAGAGCTCTTTCCCTTCTTCCTCTGGGTGTTTGCAGCAGGCTCAGAAGAAGCTGTAATTCAGGTACAAGAGAAGAAGTGAGTTAATTGAACTCATGCCTTTACAATCAACCCATCTAATGGGTGAGGCATTCAAAGCACATTTTAGTTGCTGTAAAGATTGGTTGGTTTCTTATTTTACATGAAACCACCATCAGTTTAATTTCTCTGAACAATATGGAGCTGGCAAGCCAGGAGAGAAGGGTTCTACTATTTATGTGTTGCCTGTTGCCTCCCCACTACTACAGGATCCCTTTCCTTCCAAACAGTTGGAAATTCACAGTGGTCTCTAGAAATGGACACTGTCAAGGAAATCATTGTTTTCAAAAGTAGCTTTCTAGGCCTTTGTTTCTGTAGGTCCCACTCAATTTGAGGTCGGGTTTTGCACATTTGGGATTTTTATATTACTCTTTCCAACAAAGGAAGTGCTGGGACACAAACAATGGCACCACGTGTTACACATAAAAGAAGCTTTGCTTTCTCCATTAGATGTGCCCAGTATTCTGCGAGCCTGTATTTGTAGGGAACAAAGTGGTCATCCAAAAGTGCCAATTCTGCTCTACTTGCCTCTTCCTGGGGTTCATTCCCAGCTTTTTTTTTCAGCAGAGACACCCAAACCCAACATAAACATGGCCTGCCTCAAAACATTTCTGATCTTGGCTGATATGGTCAATTCAAAATTTTCCTAATGGAAATAGCAGAGGGCAGATCATTCTAAAATACTCTCCATCAGACCTGGAGGATCATTCTAAAATACTTTCCATCAACATGTAATTCTTTACATGGCTTCACGAAGGATAAAATCATATGGCATCCAAGCAGAATGAGTGTCTTAAAACTGGATTCTTTCACCCTGTAGAATGCTGGGGTCAGTAATAAAAGTAAAACAGGCAGGGTTTAATAAGATAGGTAATTTCTAGTCCAGAACTGATCCAGCAAAAATGTCACCTAACTTACTGAGCAGTACTACTCCTGAGCTGCATTTAGCACTTCAGCTTCATATCAGGAAATAAAGAGTCATTCCAAAGGGGCCACAACCAGGATTTGGCAGACCTAGCTCTGATCCCCAAATGGACCAGGGGATCTGATCCCTTTTTCTGCATCAGCAGAATTATTTCTCCAAGTCTCATCTCTCCTAGCATGACACGCCCAGAGATGGCAAAGGAACAACAACAGTGTCACTGGGGCTTTCAACTTGAAAGCATTGGCTGAGCCAGATGCACCAGAGACTGCATTTTGTCTGGCACATTCCACTTGTCAGGGATCAGGCAAGGCAGGGACAGGGACAAGGCAGAAGGCATCTCCTCCTCCAGCCTCAGCCTGCAGCACTGACACAGGCAGAGACAGCCAGGGAAGAGATTTGTCATTGTGAACCTGCCACGGGTGGCTTTGTTCTTGTGCTCTCAGAGGATGACAAACTCACACCCTGCCTAAGCTGCATCCACCTGGAAGCCTCCTTCTCCTTCACTGGAAAATTCAAAAGGACTTTCTGTCATAGGAGCTTTCCCTATTTCTGCCAGTGCAAAACCAGGCAGTGCCCATGAATCTCCTCCAGATCTCAAAGGGTTCAGCTCAGAAACTGCCCCAAGGAAAGGTATTCTCCTTCAAAAGCAGGAGAAAGGAGTGGTAACATTTCTCATTTCATGCTAAATTACTTCATTTTCCCTACTAAGTGTGATACTAGGAAGGCTTCAGGAAGATAAAAGGCATGTGCAGGAAAAAGAGGAATGTTTCCTTTTCCTGCACTGCATTTCCAGGGCCCCAAGCCACCACTCCAGCTCTTGCCACCCAACACTTCCCACTGGAGGAATTTTCACTGCACCACCAGAGCACACTCGCAGGGACTGGACTCTGGGAGACTCCACTGAACCCATCAAGGAATTGAAATTAATTTAATGAAATTTTCAAAAGAATGGGTTTTAACCAAGCTCTCCAAATGTCACCTCTGAGGCAAGACTACAATGGTCATTTTAGGACAGGCATGCCCTCTACCTACCTGCATCCTCAGAGCTGTTCTCTTTGCTTCTGCTGCTGGGTCTTGGCCTGGAGAAAATAGAGGACAAAAGAACATATGAGGAGGGCGAAAGAGAAGGGAGGGAAAGGGCGTACCATGAAAGGAGGCAAAGTTGTTAGCATGGCCACTGTGATGAAAGGGGAAATGCAACACATAAACCCAACAAGACGCCAAGCTGATTAATTGTTCTTGGGCTTTCTGTTTCTGGAGTCACACAGAGCTGGCCAAGCTCTGGCTGAAACACAGCAGTCATTCTTCAACTGGCATCAAAACTCCCCAAGTCTGCTGCCTCTCCTTTTGGAGCCAAGTGGTTCCTAGAGCCTCTCTGAAGCAGCAAGAGCTGCTGAGCTGAGACACGAGTCTGTATGGAGGGCAGCTACTTTTGTACTGCTGCCAAAGCTTGACTTTGCCTGCTCCTGCATTACCCTGGTGACAGCCTTGTTCTACATGTGGTCAGAGCACCGCTGTCTCCTGAGAATGACATTACACCATCTGGTTCTTTCCAGAACAAAAAGGCTTTTTCCAACTCAGCTCTTGGGGAAGGATATTCAGATCACACTTTCAAAGCCCTACTGAAGATTTTCAATTGGAAGGATACTTCTGTGACTCCTTCTTTATTGTTATCACTTGGATCAGCTTGACAGCTTCATTTTCTCATACATATCCAAGCCAGTACCTTTCCATCAGGTACAGTCCTATGCCTCTTCTCAAGCAATTTGCCCTGTTTGATCTTAAGCTCAGATCAAAATATTAAACATCAATCAGATTATACATCTATATCCCAAAATTTCTCTGGGATCTCATTTCATAGTGGAGGCCCAGGCACCTTGAATTTACACTTGAAGATTACAGCAGCAGCACCTGAAGTTGCAGACACCTCTCTAGGAGCCAATATTTGCCCAAACATATTCTCCTGTTTGCAGAAGTTGACAGTCAAGGATCACAGCATTCAAGGATCTTCAGGATCCAGACCCATGCAGTACAACTACCAAATGACATCACAACCACTGCAGAGGCAATCAATAGCCAAGTCCAGCCCTGGACGCATCTTGAGGAGCTTTTAAGCCCTTCCTCCTCTTCCCCACCACAGCCCCTGCTCTTGGGGCATTGGTGTTGGGATTGACATTGTGCTGGATCATCACAGATGGGCAAGATGGTGAAAACACAGATGTTTGCATACATACACGGGACAGCTTACTGTGCAAAATAATCACACGAGATGGGAGGAGTGAGGTGAACAGCACACTGGAGCAGCAGACACCTTGGCTTACCTCATCTCCCTGGAATCCTGGGAATCCAGCTGGGGAGAGCTTGGCAGGGACCCCGCAGCACTGCCCACAGGGGGACTTCCTGCCTTGCCTATTGGGGGGACCAAAGGCAGTCCCAGTGACCCCTTCTTCATATCCCCACCAATGGAATGCAGCAAGGCAGCCTGGAAAGAGTAGAACACAGGGCTCAGATCAAGCATCCAGCCTTGCCCCCCTTCATGCCTCAAGACATCTAGCTGTGCAATTGATTTGGATCTGGCAGGAATAGTCAAACCTATGGAGCAGCTTGGCCTAGGACAGGGAAAGTTGACCAAGGAAAGGGAGGTGGTGAGGGAGAGACCATGCCCCAGATTTGCCCCCTCTCCCTTCATGCTCATTTCTCTGCAAGTGTGGCTACATTCCCAGCTGGCATCCACAAGTTTGACATCAAGATATCCTGGGGTGCCACTGCCTCCACTGGCCTTCTGGATGGCATGGGAATGGGTTTAGATCACTGTTCTCTCTCTGACCCTTAGGCACTTTACAGCCAGTATTGATCCACAGCACATCCCCACAAAGCCATTCTGCAGGATGACAAAACCTGCTTTTCCCAAGCCCCTCTCTTCTGCTGCTGCTGCCCTTCCCTCCTACACTTCCCCAGCAGCCTTTGAGCCCAGATGCTGCTGCTGAGCTCTCGGGATGCTCGCTGCTCTCCTGCTCCCAGACATCCATCATCTCAGGCTCACTGGCATTTAGGAAGTCCAGCAGAGCTCCTTGCCCTGCTGCTCTCTGGAAATTATCTGCCTGCCCAAGTTCTTCCTGAGCCCCCATGCCATGGCCAGGAAGGGGGGTGGAGGCAGCAGGGGCAGATGCACACCCTTCCTTCTTAACCCATCATTTCTGGCCCAGCTAAGGAGCCAACTCAGGACCTGTTCAAACTTCAGTGAGAGGGTCAGGTCCTGTCAGGGATACATGGGGCCCTTTCTCAGCCAGGCTGAAATCAATACCCAAGCCTTGGATTGGATATTTTGTCTACCAAAGCTGTTGTTCATCTGCCTCCTCCTGCACCCCACAGCAAACCCAGAACAACTGCAGCTCCTGGCCCTGCTGCCAAGGCAATCGTGTGCCTGGGCTCGGGGCTGCTCTCCCCATGGCCACCTCCCATCCCTTCCCTCTGGACAAAGCCGTGCCAGAGCACACAGCCGCCCAGAAGCTGAAAAGTCTGGAAACAGCAGCAGAGGATGTCTGGCTCTCACCACCTCTAAAGCTGAGATAACCTGGAACTGACTTTGCAGGACTGCCTGCTCCAACAAGCACCTTTTTGCTTCCCAACCAGACAGAGCAGGCAGAAAACATCACCAAGACATAGAGATGGTTCACAGATACCTATAGTTTACTAAATCTAGAAGGATAGCTTTTCCAGATTAGACAGCTTTAGCTGCTCTGACTGCTTGTTGGTGTTTTCTCAGCCATAAGACAGAGGAGGAACCACAACAGAGCCCAGAAACCATTCAAAGACCTCTCCTGCTATTGATCCACACTGAGGATGTGAAGTCTCCACCACACACCCAATGCCAACCTGAAGTGCAGTGTCCAGCTGAGCTCTTCCTAGACTCAGCTGCTTCCCTGGGCTCACACCACAAGAAAAGGTCTCCAAGCTCAGCCTACAGCAAATAAACTGGAAATCTTCTGCATAGGTCTTAGCTTGGTCTCCTTACCTTATAACTTTTTCCTTCTGAACTCAGCTCCTGGTTTTTTCTACACCCATCATCACAGCCAGTGCCATTTTTCTTGTTCTCTTTCTCCATCCTGTACATTTCATTTGTGTTAGGAGAAGGAGAGCTCTTCCGGATGGGAGGCAATGGCTTGGAGGGAAGCAGTGAAGAGGGACATGGCCGGAAAGACTTGGAAGAATTGAACCTATTCTTGCCTGCAAAATGGAGGAATTTTCACGGCACCACCAGAGCACACTCGCAGGGACTGGACTCTGGGAGACTCCACTGAACCCATCAAGGAATTGAAATTAATTTAATGAGATTTTCAAAAGAATGGGTTTTAACCAAGCTCTCCAAATGTCACCTCTGAGGCAAGACTACAATGATCATTTTAGGACAGGCATGCCCTCTACCTACCTGCATCCTCAGAGCTGTTCTCTTTGCTTCTGCTGCTGGGTCTTGGCCTGGAGAAAATAGAGGACAAAAGAACATATGAGGAGGGAGAAAGAGAAGGGAGGGAAAGGGCGTACCATGAAAGGAGGCAAAGTTATTAGCATGGTCACTGTGATGAAGGGGGAAATGCAACACATAAACCCAACAAGATGCCAAGCTGATTAACTGTCCTTGGGCTTTCTGTTTCTGGAGTCACACAGAGCTGGCCAAGCTCTGGCTGAAACACAGCAGTCATTCTTCAACTTGCATCAAAACTCCCCAAGTCTGCTGCCTCTCCTTTTGGAGCCAAGTGGTTCCTAGAGCCTCTCTGAAGCAGCAAGAGCTGCTGAGCTGAGACACGAGTCTGTATGGAGGGCAGCTACTTTTGTACTGCTGCCAAAGCTTGACTTTGCCTGCTCCTGCATTACCCTGGTGACAGCCTTGTTCTACATGTGGTCAGAGCACTGCTGGCTCCTTAGAATATTACAACTCCTTGTTTTTTCAAGAAGAAGGATCAGATTGAACGCCCTTGGGTATGACATTGTGCTACGTCATTATAGGTGGGCAAGATGGTGAAAACACAGATGTTTGCATAAACACTGGGGACAGCTGACTGTACAAAATAATCACACGAGATGGGAGGAGTGAGGTGAACAGCACACTGGAGCAGCAGACACCTTGGCTTACCTCATCTCCCGGGACTCCTGGGAATCCAGCTGGGGAGAGCTTGGCAGGGACCCCGCAGCACTGCCCACAGGGGGACTTCCTGCCTTGCCTATTGGGGGGACCAAAGGCAGTCCCAGTGACCCCTTCTTCATATCCCCACCAATGGAATGCAGCAAGGCAGCCTGGAAAGAGTAGAACACAGGGCTCAGATCAAGCATCCAGCCTTGCCCCCCTTCATGCCTCAAGACATCTAGATATGCCCTCAGCTGGGACCTGGCAGGAATAGTCAAACTGATGGTGCGGTTGGCCGAGGATGGGGAATGGAAAGGGAGGTGGTGAGGGAGAGACCATGCCCCAGATTTGCCACCCCTTCCCTTGTGGTGACTTCTCTGCAAGTGTGGCTACATTCCCAGCTGGCATCCACAGGTGTGACATCAAGGTGTTCTGGGTTGCCACTGCCTCCACTGGCCTTCTGGATGGTATTGGAGTGTGTTTAGATCACTGTTCTCTCTCTGACCCTTAGGCACCTTACAGCCGCTCTTGATCTCCAGCACATCCCCACAAAGCCATTCTGCAGGATGGCAAAACCTGCTTTTCTCAAGCCCCTCTCTTCTGCTGCTGCTGCCCTTCCCTCCTACACTTCCCCAGCAGCCTTTGAGCCCAGATGCTGCTGCTGAGCTCTTGGGATGCTCGCTGCTCTCCAGCTCCCAGACATCCATCATCTCAGGCTCACTGGCATTTAGGAAGTCCAGCAGAGCTCCTTGCCCTGCTGCTCTCTGGAAATTATCTGCCTGCCCAAGTTCCTCCAGAGCCCCCATGCCATGGCCAGGAAGGGGGGTGGAGGCAGCAGGTGCATAGGCACCTTTCCTTCATATCCCATCATGTCTGGCCCAGCTAAGGATCCAAATCGGGACCTGTTCAAACTTCAGTGAAAGGGTCACTTCCTGTCAGCAAAAACATCTCAGATTTCTACCTACAGCAAGGAAATTGAAAATTTACCACACAGGATTGGCTTGGTCTCTTTACCTTATGGCCTTTTCTCTCTGAGCTCAGCTCCTGTATTTTTGCCCGGTGCTCATCACAGCCACTGCCATTTTTCCAATTCTCCTGCTCTCCACTGCGTGTCTGACTTGGTGTGGTAGAAGGAGAGCTCTTCTGGATGGGAGGCAATGGCTTGGAGGGAAGGTGCATAGAGGGATTTGCCAGAGAAAACCTCTTGGCGAGAGGGTAGCCAGTCAGGCCTGCAAAGTGGAGACACAAAATGTAACAGAGGCCACAATGCAAACCTAAAACATCTGAAGCTCCATATTTCATGGGACACATTTCCTGGAAACTTCTAAAGAGCTGGACAGGGAAGCATGGTCCTACGGGCAGACACTGGAGACAGCCCAGGGGAAACCCTGCCCCACTTCCACAGAGGCACTCCAGGAACAGCCTGGCCTCTGGGCTGCCCTGGGACAGCAGGGAGCCCCGAGCCCTGTGCTCTCCAGCAATGGCTCAGCTGCACATGCACCCTCCTGCTCCTCTGCCTGCCCCACAGCTGAGCAGCCCTCCAGCTGCACGGGGCACTGGCAGCAGCACAGCTCATTGCAGGGCCACATGCAGGGCACAGCTGTTCCCTGGCAATGTGCACAGCCTGGCTGGGCTGCCACAAGACCCTTCCCCCCAGCAGACAGCGGCCCAGCTCCCCCCTCACCTCTGTGTGAGTCTGAGCCATGCTCTCAAGGGAAGAAGTGAGTTATGTGAAGGCCCACTTTTATCATCAACACATCTAATAGGTATGGCACTCGATGGGAATAATTTTTAATTATTGGGAAAATTTCTTTGGTTTTCTTTTTCATGAAACTAGTCTGCGTTACATTCCTCTCAACAGTATTGAGTTAGCAAGTGTGAAGGGAAAGGTGGAAGGCTCCAAAGATAAGAGGGGAAAAAAATTTCCTCCTTGAGGCTGGCCTTCTGGGAATCCTAGGAAAGACCCACACAGCTGTGACTGCTATTTCTGAAAACCACAAAGACCTCTCAGCAAGCAGGCAGGCCTTATTGGTGTTTCTGTACCACCGTAATACCATCCCCTGGGTGGGACCCCATCAGCAAGCAGAGGAAGAACAGGAATTTTTTCTGTACTGAGACCCAACATTGATGGTAAAGAAAGCAACAGGACTTGCATCTCATGGCCAGTTTGTGGGCAGCTGTGGCCACAGTCCTGTCCTGGCTGACAGTATGACTGATTTGGCTACTGTCAAACAGGAGAAAGCAGAGTAAACTAATGACAGAATGTTGTGATTCCATGGGCGCCCTTGCAGGATCCTCTGTAGCTGTCAGCCACCTACTCTGACACAGAGCCAGCACTGACCACCACGGAACAGTTTTCCCTGAAATATGGTGGGATTTGTTTTCCATTTGGCTTCAGCCTTTCAGCTCCTTCCTATCCTCACCTTTTCCTTCAGAGGTTTTTCCTTTTCCACTAAAGTCCATCTTCAAACCCGTGCTTCTGCCTGGCAGAAGGATCTGGGTTTGACTCTGGGAACACTCTCAGAGCTGACAGCGACAGGAGCTTGGTGCCCAGCCTCAGAACAAGGCCGGGTGACTCCGATCGCCAGCGCTCGGCACAGAGAGGCAGAGCCAGACGCGTCTGCTGCCGCTGCGGCCGTGCCAACCACAACCTGCACAGCCTTCACAGCCCCAGCGTGGGGCTGCCCCTTTGTGACACAATAGCCCATGGGGCTGCCCCTTTGTGATGCAATAGCCCGTGGTTCTCTCATTTCCATGGCTGCAAAACCCCACCCCAACTCCATCCCCTTCCCTTCCCAAGGGCAGCCAGCCCTGAGCCCAGCCTGGCCAGGCCTGAGGCTTTCACACTGTCTAGGAAGTAAACCCTCTCCAAAGCTACTTTTCAAGTCCTTTATTTCTGTAGATTCATTTCTGTAATTTATTTCTGTAATTCCCACTCAGATCTGGGTTGCACCTGGATGGTGTGGGAATTGCTTAATTTCTCTTCACATCAAACAAAGTGCTGGGACACAAAGAATGGCACCGGGCCGTGGAAGTAAAAGCAGCTTTGCACTCCCCAGTAGATGACCCCAGAATTCAGCTGGCCGATAGCTTTAGAGAACAAATTGACCATCCAAATATTCCACTTTTGCTCTGCTTCATTGTTCTAGGGGTTTATTCCCTGCTTGCTTTTTTGCATAAACACCCAAACCCAACATAAACATGATCTGCCTCAAAACATTTCTGATCTTGGCAGTTCCTGACAATTCAAGCTTTTCATGATGGAAATAGCACAGGGCAGGTTATTCTGAAAAAAGTGGATAAAACTAATCCTGCTTGATTTGGCAAAACTAAGCCTGAGCCATGGGACCAGTGGGTCTGATCCCTTTTTCTGCATCTGCAATATTATTTCTTCAAGTCTCATGTCTCCTGTCTATTCAAAGAAGCTTTGCACTCTGCATCAGATGCCCCCAGTGTTCAGTGGGCCCACATCATCAGTGTATCTCTAGGGTCTAAACTGGCCATACAAAGTTCTCCCTCATTGTGGCAGGGGTTTTTTCCTGCTTGCTTTCCTGCAGACACACCCAAACCCAACATTGCAACACCTGCCTCAAAACAATTCTCATTTGGACTGTCTCTGAAAATTCAAACCTATACTCAGAGCGTTTCCCTGTACCCAGGGCCAGGCTCCAAGGCTGGCCTCTCTCCTGCACAGAATGAAGAAGAGCTGCTGCCCTTGCCAGCGGCTCCGGGGTCTGGTGATCAACGCTCTGAAGGCAGCTTTGTACACACCCTGCCCCTGAGCCGAGCAGCATTCCTGGGCATTGGCACCACCTCTGCAGGCCAACATCCTCCAGGACAGCTGCAGCAAGGAGATTGCAACAAGTGCTGGCTGAAGGAGTCTCCAGGCTGCGGCAGCCCTTCACCTGCTGGAATCATCTTATGCTGCCATGTGGGGAGCAAAGGGGGTGATGGGCTCTTTGAAAATGAGGGTGTCCTCCATGTGCTGCTGCTTGCTGGGCTGATACAGCTGCTGCTGCCTTCCCCCACAGCTGTGTCAGGAGCCTGCCTGGGAAAATAACACTGCCAGTGCCAGTGCCAGCCACTGATCCCTGCCATGGCCCTGCCCACAGGGCATCCTGCCCACCAAACCGCTCCAGTCAGGTGATGTCAGACAACATCAAAATAAATTCAAACGATGCATTTCCCACTTTCTGGCAAAATCGTGGCCATACAGTCCACGTGTTGGAGGCAGACTGCTGTTGGCAGAAGGGGGAAGCCCCAGCAGCTGCTCTCCCCATGGCTGGATGGCCATGGCAGCAGAGGCAAGCCTCCCACCATGCCCACTGCTGTAGAACCCAGTGCTTTGGAGTTGCTCCCACTCAACTCAGGCTGCTGCTACAGCAGCAGCATCACTTCACACATTTCATAACAGACTTGGAATGGCACACAGGACTTGCCCCAAGAAGTACAAAACATTTTTTTTTAAAGTGGAGTGGGCAGGAGAGTTAGAATAGTTTGCTCCTTTTTAATACAAGCATACCTGATTTAAGCAGGGACACTGGGCTAATCATACTGGGGACTTGTGGTAATCGGCGGAAGAAATGCAGCACTCAATATGAGTGATCAGCAAATCTCAAAACTTTATTGATAGGCACATACATTTATATTGGTGTTAATGAGGCTAATACATATTGCAAAAAGCGAACTCATTATTGGTTAGTTACTTATCAGCTAACTACGCCTACCTTATCATTCTTGAGGCTACTATGCTGCAGCTGTTTACATATTTTCTTCATGTTTCTAACTAACGATCCTCTCCCCCATCCTGATGTTGCACCAAGGGCACAGTGCCCTTGCCAGGTTTGGACACTGACTGCTGACTCCTATCCTCGTCTCCTTCTCGCTTAATTAGCGGTATTATGTCAGTGTGACCTTTGTTAGCTAGCCAGCTGTTCACAAAATCCTCCACACTTCCCCTGTTTTTCTGTTGCACAAGCATAGTCTGATTAAATGCAGCAGATATCATTCTTTGAACTATGTTCTGTAAGCACATGCAAAAACAAGGCAAAACTAACACTACTAACAAAGCTATAATGCCTACTATAATGATAATTCTAACAATAGAGCGCAACCATGATCCCAAGCCTAATGATTTGAGCCACTCATCAATGCCAGAGCCCGATTCTACTTGTAAATTTCCAGTTAACCTTCGCAGCTCAGAGAGCTGGGAGTGAATGGACCTGGAATGATCAGAGAGGTTCATGCAACACATGCCCTCAAATTCTTCACGACCATGGCCTTGTGCCAGTAAAAGGAAATCAATTGCAGCTCTATTCTGAAGCGTTGCATGGCGAATAGAATCAACATCAAGCAAAAGGCTAGAAAGTGCTAAAGAGGTGGCATTAATTTGCTTAGCAAGCCAGCATCCTAGCTTGTTTAAAATGGCATGGGCACCTGCTGCTGATACCCCTGGAGCTAAAAAGGATGCTGCCACTATGGCCCCTGGGGACCAAAATTTTACATCATCTTTGCAGTCAGCAGTAAACGCATGGGCCATTCTTTTAATTCTGTGATAGCGGCGGCTCATATTAAGGATCATTGACGTATTGGGTGTGAGTAGAGACAAGCGACCAATTGTACATGGCCCCCCGCTCAGCATCGACGGGACACTGGGCCACGCACGGTCCCCACATATTAAAAAGTAACCTGCTGGTAATTGAATAGGGTCATTTGATGAGATCGACACCCTCTTTGTGGTATAATTGCACCAGGCTGTTGCATTACGGTAAATGGCCATGCTGGAGGTTACAATAGTAGAATAGTTTTTGGCTGGCAGCTGACTTTTATGCTTAAACCTAAGGCATGCATCCGCCATCACTGAGCCTAACAGTTCCAACTCTTGGGGTTCCTGTTGTGCTATAGGAAAATGAGAAATCCATTGGTCCCAGTTATCTACACTGACCCTGGCATCATTGGTTTTGCAGGTGGGTATTTTCGATGGGCATGGCCAGGGATCTGCCGGTAGTCCAACCAAACAGGTTGTAAATGGATTACCGGGAGAAGATAACGACAAGCAAATAGCCTCCTGGTTAGTTAAATTTGCCATGGTGATCCAGATATTAGTCTTGGGCTGAGGTGGGGCCCACGCTTGGTGGGTTCCCACTCCTTTGGCAATGTCTGGGCTGTCTATTAAGAGAGCAAATACGAGTAAAACAGCAGCATAAGTCTGCCACATCACCCTGATTTTCCTGGGCGCTGTTTTGAACCATCCAGACATTTGGGGAATTAACAGGTTGCCCACAAGCCGTTAAGAATGTCTCTTCCTTCCTCTCCCCCTTTTCTTTCTTGAGCCGCCCAGACTTAATCTTTTTAGAGCCCTTAAACAATCGTCCCACGCTTGGTTGGGATCTTGATCCCCCAGAATCGGACCTACTACATCTAGCTGGGAGAGGGGAATGCCCCGACCACACTTAGACTGTAAGATACACGACTGAGATTGCCCTAAAGCGCGTCTGGCAAGGTGCTGTGTTTCCCACCTAAACCATGCAAGAATTTTCTGTTCTGGGGACTCATACAACTGTAACCCTTGGCGGCCAGGTAACCCTGTAAAGGCCTGGAGTTCTGCTTGCCAGGAATCCCACTGCCAATAAAATGCACAGCTTCTGCACCACAGCTCAGGTAACTGTGACTGATGCACCCACTTAGTTTGCTGACACCCCCCGCAAAAGAACAATATCCATGCAGCACACTGAGTATTTTGACACTTAATACAAGCTAATCTCTTAGGCCCTCTATAATAAAACATATGGAGCGCCGGAAACAGGCTTAGTATACAGTCCAGAGATTGACACCGATCAATCGCTCGGTCAATGGCAAAGCTACACTGTCCTTCAGCTTGAGAAGTATCGGTCGAATGGTGATCAGCAGCTTTGCCTCCACTCGCTGACGGTCCTCCTCGCTCAGTTGTCTGAGGTCTGGTTCCATCTAACACAGCTGCTCGGGTCCATTTAGCAGGTACCCACAAGGATCCTGTAGGGGTAGAAACACAAAGATACCCGCGGCCCCAGTATAATACCTTAGCAGGATCTTGCCATTGTCCTGTCTTGGGGTCTCTATACTTTACCCATACGTCCTGCTTCACACTATCTTTCTCTGTTACATAATGACGAATTACAGCAGGAACTTTGCTTTCCCCAAAAACACACAGGTGATTTAAGACAAATAGACACTTTGGCAACCTCTCTTGTGGCTCTCTAATATCTTTGTATTTACCTAGATATTTTTTCAAAGTACCATTAGCTCTCTCTACAATCGCTTGTCCTGTCGGGGAATTAGGGATGCCTGTCACGTGTTCAATCCCCCACATTTGCATGAACTGTTTTATTCTTTTGCTGCAGTAGGCAGGTCCATTGTCTGTCTTAATATGTCGTGGCACTCCCATTACAGCAAAGCAGCTACTGAGATGCCTCTCCATGTGCCCTGCTTTCTCACCAGTTTGTGCTGTGGCCCATATAAAATGACTGTAGGTGTCTATAGTAACATGCACATACTTTATCCTTCCAAACTCAGCAACATGTGTGACATCCATTTGCCAGGTCTCATTTGTATTCAGCCCTCTGGGGTTAACTCCTAGACCTAACCCGCAGCCCCCGTTATGATGACTACATATGGGACAGGCTTTGACTATTGCCCGTGCCTCTTCCAGAGATATCTGAAATTCTCTATGGAGGCCTTTTGCATTTTGGTGAAACATGGAGTGTGCCTCTCTGGCCAAAGTCTGCCTGGGAATTGGAGTCACATGTGTGATTGAGACTAGCTTATCTGCTCGTGCATTACCCTCTCCCAGACCAATATCCCACTTGTGACTTCTGATATGAATGACAGAGAAAGGATACTTCCTCAGTTTAATTGCCCTCTCTAACTGTATAAACAGCTCATGTAACCTCCTGTTTTGAACTTCTTTTATAGAGGCATCTTCTATTCGCTCGCATACTCCAGTGACATATAAAGAATCTGTCACTATATTGAGGGGCCCAGAAAAATGCATCATGGCCCAAACAACAGCCAATAACTCCATCGTTTGTAAAGTATCCAACTCGTAGGCCTGGAGAATCTGATGGTGCCATTGTCCCTTTTCCTGCCAGGTCACTGCAGCAATTCTGGATTTTCTTCCTGCATCCGTGTAGGCTGTTGCAGCATCCGACAGGGGTTTCTGTGACCTTTTTGGGCATTGAATCCAACCCCATTGCCCTATCCAATTCAACGGTATATTGGGGATATCATCAGTGGCAATCACACTTCCGGCTCTTAACAGTGCCTCTTGTAATTCCACACTGTTTATCAGGTACCAGGTCAATGTATCTTTCTTCATTGGTACCCGTATCTGATCAGGCTCCTTTCCCATGATCTGTAGTGTCCGTTCACGACCCTTTTTGAGCAACTCAGCCAAAATTTCAATTTTTTGAAGAAGGGTTTTATACTGTTGAAGTGGAGGAGATATCCATTCCAAGGCCCACACCTCCCCCGTTTTTCTGGTTTGCTGAGTAAGTGCACCTAGTAAGTATTTAGTTCCACACCAAACTGTCAGCTGTATAGGGAGGTTAAGGTCTCGTCTCCGGACACTGCCCTGTGTCACACAGTCCAATATCTGTCTGTCTTCTTTGCTTGTTGAATGGTCAACGTTTCTCTTGCTCTTGATAAAGTTTCACATTCTTCATTGAAATCCATCTGGACTTTGCACCTGTTAAAACACAAACAAATCCCACGTCCCCGCAGGAATGAAGAATTTTCTCAAAATCTTAGAGGTGAAGAATGGGTCCTGGTTTCATTTTGCAATGTTACATAGAGAAATGTTAAGATAAGAGTAATTAGGAATAAATTCAGATAATACACACAATCAACAACACATACAAAATCAGAAAATTACCAAACACTACAACACTGAACTCTTATCCCAGAGTCTGCGACAGCTGATAAACCTTAAAATGACAGAGAATTGGAGAAATCATGTCCGGATTCATGTTTCTCCAAATCACCTCTGAAAATGGGTCAGCCGTCATAGATGGTCAAATTGCCAAGTCAAAAGGACTTGAATACTTTTTGATGCAGAAAACATCTGGGTTGATTGTCAGTCACTCCATCCAAATAGAGTTAGAACTTGGCCAGAGCTCAAACTCTAATTGGTGAGTGTCACTTAAAATACTTTTTAAACAGGACTTTTAAAAACAACTGTTATTTATAAAAAGTCTTAGGGTTACAAACTAGTTAAACTAGCAAATAATTGAATCCTTCTGAAGTTTCTGTCAAGACAAAATTTTCCAAACACAGCAAACTTCTTGAATTCTCTGCTGGAGTATTTCTGTAATAATAATTAAAAGAACTACAAAACTGGCAATTTGGATAAAAACCCTCAGAAACATCTAAATAGTTAGGAAATAAAAAGACAGGATTCTGAAGAGACACGTGTCTTGCCGGTGATCACACAAAAAAAATAGAAAAACACATGAAAGGAAAACACATGAAAGTCGGCTGCAAATGTTACAATATACCAACAACAATTCTCATCACAAAAATCTGAAAACTCCCTAACAAGAAGTGCTTGAAGGGGTTAAGACAACCTTCCCAGAGTATTCATCTAGTATTAACAACAATCACTATCTATCAGCATTACTTACAAAAACTAAAAATAACAAAGATTATAAACTCAACATCAACAATTCTTAAAACCTTGAATCTTGGATAAATATTTTAAAACAAAACTGAGAAAGATGACAGATAATTTTAAACACAAATAATTTCACTTAAAATAAGGACAGTAAAAAAAACACATAGCACATTTATACCCATTTATCTAATGCCATCTCTTAATGAATAGAAGAGAGCAAAGACCATAAAAACCATAGTATACAGAAACATTACAGTTTAAATCTTCTCACATGTAGTCCAAACAGAAACTAGGAAGTGTACTTAGACTCTGTCCCCCTAAAAGGTTGTTCCTGCCTCAGGTAAGGGAAAGGTAATAAAGTCATCAAACTTAAAGCCATCAAACCCAAATAGTCAATCACTTTTAGAAAAGCAAACACATTTACAAAAAAACTGGTAAACTAATTGTAAAGTCTGTGGAACAGCTGGGTGAAATGCCTTGTATAACATCTGCTGTATGATACCGTGTGAAGTTTCAGAAGTTTTCTATCCTGATCTTGAAGAAAATTCCTGACCTGTTTTTTCTCCGACACTTGTTTGAATTGTTGCGATGGGCTGGTTGCCGGGCAGCTTTGAGGAATGTCTGCCCGCACCTGTCTCCTGCCTGCTCCGGCAGCCTCAGTCTGCGCTATCCCGGGGGTGCGGAAAGGAACGCTCTCGCCCGAACCCGCGTAGCCCCGATCTCCTTTGGGCTCCGCTCTGCCTGGATCTCCGCTCGGGCTGGTTCCCCCTGGCTCTGCGCCAACACCCGCAGCCAGCGGGAGCACGTCCCACACCGCTGGTGCTTTTGTGCGCTTGCAAAAAGTGAAAAAGCCCTCCTAGTTCCAGCTTTCGGGTTTTGCGTTACTGGTGCGCGTCCGCCGCCACTACCATTGGCACTGCGCTTGTCGCTGCCGCGTATTCGGCTGCTGCGTCTCGCTTTGGCCGGCTTGGCCCTGGCAATCTGTGCGCTTTCCCTACGGACAGCTGCCGTGCGAGTTTTTGTCACCGTGCGTGTCACTGGACCCGCGGTGCGCGTAACCGCCGCCGGCACCGAGCACGCTGCCGCCGCAGCGCTTGGTCTGCTGCGCCGCCGCACTGCTGGGACCGCCGCTACCATACGCGTTTTCACTGCCGCGTCTGCCCCGGGCTCTCCCGTGGCGCGCGTAACCGCCCTCATGGTCCCGAACTTACGCCACTCTGTTAACTCATGTACTGTATAAGGATTCCGAGAAATTCCCTGTGCACACCCGCAAGCTAACAACTGTGGGAGCTCTTTCTGCAAGTCTACGTCCTTAATCTGCTGCTTTTTTAAAAAGCAAATAAATAAATCATATGCTGCTTGCCTTTCCATTTCTAATCAGCGCTGTTGCAAGGCTCCAGACTTCGGCAGCACGTAGGCTGAGACTGTCTATACAGCTCTCAGGGCCGCGACCCCACAGTGGTCGTTTGCCGTCCCCCCCCTTGCTTCAGAGGGACCCACTCCTACTTCCCCATCCGTGGCAGCCGTGTCAGTCCGTAGTCGTCGACGTCGGGGTCAGCCATTTGATGGAGAAGGAAGACTTGCTCACCATATGATGATCGACAAGTCTCGTCTTTATTCCCGAATCACCGATTATTATACACCTTTTAATTAGCTCATGCATAGTGCAAAATCCCAGCTCACCATTGGCTAACTAGCTATCAGCTAACTACGTGCTGTTTTTAGTATAACTATTCCACTTTCCCAGGCTATTTGCTCCACCACCTATGTCTGTGCATTACTTCATCCGTGGGCCAAGGACACAGCTTAATTGGAATAGCAACTCCCTCATTTTCTATCTTGGTCAAATTAATCTCACTGTGAGCTTTAGCTCGGAGCTAGCTTGTTACAAAGCTTTCAACATTACCTGTTCTGGGGAAATGCAATCACTGCAAATTTTCTGCTAGGAACTGCTTGTGAACAAAGATGGAGCCTGAATGAGGGATCTGCCCTTGTGGGGGTGCCTTACACTGACACAAAGCTCTCTGTGCCTCTCCAGAGGGTTGTCACCCTACAGAAAGTTGTCACTTCAGGAATCTCCTGGCAGGGCAGGGAGGGGGATTTGACATCACAGCTGCGTGCCTGGGAAAAACGTCGAGGCAAATTCTTCTTTTCTGGCCAGGAAAGCCAGGGTGTGTGCCTGCTGTGTTCCACGAGGAGGAAATCAATTGCTGAGGGATTTCTGCTGGGAGATTTGTGCTTTATGAAATTCATGCCAGGGGCAGAGGACTGGGGAGCTGCCAACGATAGCACTGTCTTCCTCCCCTCTGCTGCTTTAATTGTTTGTAATGATGTAATAAATAGCACTGTTCTTCCCTGCAGCAAACATAGGCATGTGGCATTTTATTATCTTTATTAGGGCCCCTGTTTGGAATTTCTTTGCTGTATTTCCTTCTTTGCAGAATTGGTCCAAAACTTGGAGGAGTTGGTGTGAGAACTGGACTTTGTGCTGTCAACATTCTGAGTGTTGAGCCAGTGCTAAATCCGTGCAACTATATGGGAATGAAATAAATGACATGATTTAAACAAGGAAATGCTCCTGGCTTTGGCATTTTATCTGCACAAATGCACACTAGGAGAGGAAGAGCAAATCAGGTACAAGCTCCCCATACTTACAGAAGAATGAATGGAAGTAACTTCCTGTTTAGGCTGGAAATTAGGAGACCATTTGTACCCATCAGAAGGGTGTCGAACTGGAGCAGCTGCCTAGTGGCAACAGACAAGTGGAGAAGTGAAACCCCAAATTAAAGGCTTTGAGTGTGGAGTTTTTTGGATGTTGGGGTCTTCAGAAGCAGATCTTGTGAGTCCCATGGGCCATGCAGGCGGCTTGCCGGGGGAGCATCTCTGTCCCGTTCCAGGGCCCTGCTGCCCTGGTCCCACAGAGTGATTTGGGGGGTACCTGATGGCCCAGCAGAGTTTTGGGAAATGCCTCAATGTTTGCTGGATTTGAATGGCATTTGGGTCAAACTGAGTTTCTCCTCTGAGGGATGGAGTCTTGAGCTCTCAGAGGTTTTGCTTGAACACTTCTTTAATCTGTCCCCCACCCCAAAACCCCCAGCAGATCCCTGCTCCTCCCTCTCTGTGTCTCCCACAGCTGTGATCCTCAGAGCTTTTCCCTTACTCAAAAAAACCCTGGAAATTGGCTGGGTTTTATTCCCTCTTGGCGACAAATTGTCTCCTATTGTGCAGCTCAGGGGGAAGGAACCTCTTCCTCCCTTCAGTTTTCTGCAACAAAGTGTTTTGTTCCTCTTTGTTAAGAACTAGGAAGAAACACTTCTTTTTAAGCTGAGGGAGACCAATTCAATTCCCTTATCATTTTGAGCAAAATAACCAAGTTATTTATGTTGAAAGTCACTCCAAAATTTTGAAGAGACCTTTTTAGAAAATATTTCTCTTGGTGACTGATTATGAGTGGGTATGGGAAGAAACTCTTTGCCTTGAACCTCTCAAAGCAGTAATTTCTTCCCAAAGAGTAGATGTAATTTCATTTTCTGGGTGAAAAAAATTAAGTAGTAGTGGAGCAAATGGGCTTCAAGCTGATCTCCATTTGCTGTCAATGACTGAATTAAATGCACAGGGTTCCTATCAGCTCTGCCAGACAAAACATTGCTTTTGGGTTATTGGAGGTTTTGTTGGAAGTCTTTGTAGCATGAACAGTTCATGGACTTATCTCTGCTGGCTTCAGTCATTCCTGCTGTCCGTCATATCTTGCTATTATAAGGCAGCTCTTTTCATTATGTTGTCTTTTAATTCCGATATCTGAGCCTTTTTCTACTTCTAGTCCCAGTTTTCAGGAGGACAAACATTTTCTTATCTGTGAGTGTATTCAGTGGTGGCCACACAAGTGAAGGCAAGGAGCTGGCAGGTGATAATTTATGGAACTCTATAATGGGCAAAACTCAGCATTCAATTTCCATCTCCCTAGAAATCTCTATTTCTTTTCTTGTCTCTTGTGCTCTTTGTAGCTGCTCTGAGTTTAGTGCTTGGAAATGCAATTCTATGGATCCTAATTCTTTTGAGAGAGAATAATCTTGTACACAAAGCCAAATAAATTGAACTTTTCAATATTAGAGCAGTTTGACATCCAGGCTTGGGGACCTGGCAGTGGTTAGTGCCTGGCCAGACTCAGAACACAGAGTTCATCTGATTTAGATGAAATTTCATTCACTGGAGACACAGTAAAATTGCCTCTTATTTGCTCAGCACTAAAAATCCATCTGAAACTGATTGCCAAGACTTGCTGCTGAGTGATGGGATTAACCCCTGCAGTGGCACCATGAAATGAGAGACTGGGAGAGGAATATTAAACAATGACATTTCCAACCATGTGCAGGCCCTGGTGTTCTGCTCTTGGCTTGGTGCTGTCAAAGGAGCTGCTTTTGATGGTTTTAGAGGCACTAATCTGGGCAGTGAAATGCACCTCAGGCACCAACTGCATCTCTGGTGTCTGCAAGTGCCTTTATCTCCCTTCATGCTCCTCAGAACCAAAATCCTGCAAGGACCAAGTGAATCTGAGACTTTGGAAAGGCCCAATCGTGACAGATTTTGGTGAGATTTGAGTCAGGAGATGGAAGCAGCAGCAGCAGGTGCTGTAATCTTCATCCCTACGCTCTCCTGCATGCTGCTGCAGTGTGAAGGCAGCAGGGATTCCATAAAGCACCTTCTGTAGCTCCTGAGGGAAAACAAGTGTCAAGTTCTTTAATTTCTTAGAGTTTCAGGCATGTGTTGTGTGGCTGTGCTGCCCCCCAGGGCCAGGCTCTGCCACTCTCTGCTCCAGCTGGTGCTTCCAAACTGCCCTCTGTGATTTTTATTTGCAAACCACCTCTCTGACCAGCTTCCACTTTGCTTTAAAAATTCAGCACCACGTTTGTGGCTGAACAGGTCCCAAAGCTGGGGAGGAGGATTTGAGATGCAATTTGCATGACAGAGTTGTTACAGCGGGGAAAATGTCACATCCCTCCTGTGCCTGGAGCTGCTAATCTTGTTCTGAACACTGAAAACCTCTTCAGCTGCTCTCATTATACCTCAATTTGATTACTGCTTTGATTTCACACCTCTTTCATGCAGGCTTTTCCTCTCTCCTTAGCTGGAATTGTCAGGCCTGAGGAGAGAAATTTTGTTGAGCCTTGGGACAGTTCCCATCTATCCCTGCTCCTAAAGCTTCTTTGAATTATCTTGGGAACCTGAGCATGAGATAAACTGTCAGGACTTTAGTGAGAGGAAAAGTAAGGCACAGAGGCCAAAGTGTAAATGAAGAGTCTGGGTTACCAGAGTTGTGGGGATCTGAGCCCTGCAAACTCATGTTGTTCTCTATGAATGGCTGATTCCTTCTGTATCTCCTCCTGAAATTCTGAGCACCAGGGCTGGTGCTGGTACTCCAGCCACACAAACTCCCCACAGAGCTTTGTGGGACCCAGTGGGAATCATTGATTTGCTGCTTTTGATGAAAAGTTGTGACATGAACCTCAGTGTCAGGGAGGTGACAGGTTAATGCTGCTGCTGTCAGACAGTGCCCACACACCGTGTCTGGAGACAGCTCTGGAGAAGATGAAGAAAAGCCAGGATTAAATCCCATGTGCTACTGAGCTCTATCAGAAACTGCTTAGAGTGAAGTCTGTGAAGTGACTGGGGAGAGCTGGGTGAAAGGGACAGCTCTGAGAAATGTGTGGTACATCAGGGATGTCCTAATACTGATCTTTGCACAGAGATGAAAACTTGTCAGTTTGCATGGCCTGAATGTCTGGTTCTGGAAATTCTGCATAGCACAAGATGTGCTGAGCTCATCTGGCTCTGAAATATCATCTCTGCACCTTAGCCAGGAACAGCATCAGAGTTCTGAACAGATTCATCAAAATCAGTCATAACCCAGAGGCAAACCTTGGCAATACACATCTATGGCAGGTGAGGAGACCAAAAGCTTCCATTCTTGTTCTTGCAGAATGAATTCAGCAATAAAATATCCTCTCTCTTGGCATTAAAATACTTTAGTTTCAGCTCTGCCCCAGACTGTCAGTGTCAAGTATTTCTCAGGGTGCTTGGGGGTAGGTTCTCCCCCTGGAGCTCTCTGCAGGTTGGTACTAATTCCAGATGTTCCCTCAGGTTCAGATGTTTTGCTGCCTGAGCAGAGTGTGCAGAACAGGGATTACAAGCACTGACATTTGCTGTACTAGAAAGTGCAAGGGACAAATTTTTGCCAATTAACTTCACACCTTGAACTAGGAGGATCAATTCTTATTGTGCTCAGCAGAGTCTGGGGAGAGAGGGGGTTTCCAAAGGAAATCTTGGTCCATGTAGGGTTGAGGCTCCCTCCAGGCTGGCTCCAGCCCCTCAGGGTGCCCAGGAGCAGGGCTTGCCCACAACCCAGTGCTCCCTCCTTAGCCCTGGGGCTGCCCAGGGAAGAGCCATGGCTGAGGCTCTGCAGGAGCACACAGGCTCAGCCCTGCTCCAACATGGGATCCATGGGCCAGGGCACACTGGGCTTCGCCCCTACAGCTCCCAAGTGTGTCCAGAGAAACTGCAAGCAGAGGCTCAACTCTGTCAGGGGAACCCCTCTGTGCACAGGGACCCCCACTCCTGGGGTGGCTGTGCCAGGGACATCCAGCCCTAGGAACCTGGAGCAAGTGGAAACTACAACTTGGCAAAATGCTGCCGGTGCCTGAAGCAAATGCAAGGAGAACTGGGGCGTGAAAAATAAAATTTGTTTATTACAGAAGAACAGCAGAAAAAATACAGAACATATTTACATTGCAAGAATATTTGTAACAACAACAATCGATAGAACATATATACAGAAAAACCTATCTAACAAAAAATATATAAAACGTATTTACAGAAGACAAAAAGCCCTAAAACTTATATCCTAAAGTCAACATCAAAGTGTAAAACGTATGTACAAAAAGGTGGCATCTCTCTCCATGATGTCCATCGCACCTGGAAGAAAAGCAAATGCCACGGTCAGTCCAGTCAGGCACAGAGGGCTCTTGCATGTGCCCCCAGGCTGGCACAGCTGGCACAGCAGCAGCACTCTGCTAGCAGAACTGAGCCTGGCTGGGTCTGGGATGGAGCTTGTGTGGAGCAAACCAGGCACAGGACAGGCTGTGGATGGCCACCAGAATCCAATGCCCTGGGTACAATGTCCCTGAGCAGGGAGCACCCAGCCCAGCCCCAGCCTGGCAGCAGGAGACCCACTCTGCCTGTCCTGCTGCTGGCATTGCTCTTCATGCCAAGATCATGGCCTCTTCCTCACCTTTTTAATCAATGTCCATGTCCTCAATGGACTCTTCCATATCCACATCCATCTCCTCTTCCACAACCACCTCCACCTCCATCTCCTCCCCAGTGTCTGCTCCCTCCGTCTCCATGTCCTCCTCTCTATCAATCTCTATATCCACCTCCATCTCCTCTTCTCCATCTGGGACAGCCTGCAGAGGTAGCAAAACCTCAGAGTGGGCTCCCTGTCCCACTCCATCCCCACAGAGCTCCAGCCCACCCGGGCAGGTGGGGAGTGTCCACCTCCATGGAATGGCACCAGAACTTCCCCAGAACAAAGGGGAGCATCCTGCAGGGCTGGATGATGAAATCCAGGCACTAAGGACCTTTCAGGACTGAGGAAAGCTGACAAGCAGAGTGGGCAGGAGCAAGGTGCAGAGCGTGCGAACACAGCAGCCAAGGGTTGGGTTGTGCCCTTTGCTGGGCGCTGGACGTTCCAGCTGGAGCGTGGGCTGTGACATCACAGTTCCCAGGCTCCATCTGAAGTGGACAGTGGAGACCATGGAATGATGGAGTCCCTGAACGGTTGGGCTTGCAAGGGAGCCTGAAGAACAACATCTTGTTCCCAGCTGAGCAGTCTTCCCCCAGAGCGTGCTGCTCAGAGCCCTGTTGCCAAGGATGGGGCATGCACAGCCTCTGTGCACAGCCTGGGCCAGTGCCCCACCACCCCCAGTGGAAAAGAGCAGCTTCCTTAGATGCAGCTTCAATCAACCCCCTGCAGTTGAAAGCCAATCCCCCCTTGTCCTGTCAGCACAGGCCCTGTTGAACACTCTGTCCCCTTCTTTCCTGCGGGACCCTTCCAGTCCTGCACAGCCACAGGGAGGCCGCCCAGTGTCTCCTCTGTCCAGGCTGAGCATCCCCAGCCCCACTTGCCCAGCAGTCAGTCACATCAGGGCCAGTCAAGGCTGCAGGGTAGCAAATAGCATCAGGAACTGAGAGATGCTAGCTTTAGACCCAGGTTTGCCTCTAAATGTACAAAATTAATAACAGTGGAGGGGAAGATGGTGGGACACTGGTTCTGTTCTAACTGGTGATTTATTTTTTCTTCTTTTCTGTCATGCTGCCCCAGGTTTTTCAGTTTGAAAGGAATCTTGTCAAAATGTCCATTGTCTTCTCCGTTTGTGAAACACCAAGCAGAGTCTGGGCAGGCTGATATGCAGAGCAAAACCTGAAAATATACTAGTGATCCTGAGCCTGGGGGATGCAGCTAAACCCAGCCAAAAGGAATTTCTGGAAAGCTGACCCTGGTTTACATTATCTTGAGTTTGGCTTTGCCAACTTCACCAGTCATTTATGAAAAAGCAAACAAAAAACTCAAACCAAATCAGACAAAAACCCAAACCAATCAAACAAACAAACAAACAAACAAACAAACCCATGAAGCAAACCAATCAAACAAATAGATAAAAAACGCCAAATAAAACCAAAGGAAATGAAGAGTTAGTATTAGTTGCAAGGATAGCACAGCAGGCAAATGGCTGCTTCCCACAGGATCACCATCAAAAGCCACATAGAACAGCTGCTCCAGAATATACCCAAGAGGAGAAAAAGTGATGCATGGCAACTTTGGGGGCAGCTCCACATTCAGGTGAAGGATGAGCACGCAGTGGTACAGATCCAGCATTGCCCACCCTCCAGGCTGCTGTTTGCTCCTGATGAAAGACCCTTGCAGGACTGCGGCCCCTCTCAGTGCAGCGTCAGTCACTCCCAGAGCTCTCTGCTGAGCCACTGGCATTTCCAGAGTGACACCCAACCGCAATCCTACTGCCTGCTGAGCATCTGTGGAAGATCCTGAGCATCTTCATGCCTAGCAGCACAAAACAGCTCAGGATTTCTCTGAACTGCTTTTCAGGGGGGGTTTCCATATCCCCGTGAGATCTTTTCATCCCTCAACATGTATGACTTGATGTACAATGATGCATTTGTGTTCCTTCCTTCCTCCTGTGTGCCAGTGAGAAACCATCCATGGGAATGGAGGATGTTGTGTGCAGGGCAATGTATTCCTGGCTTGCCATTTTGCTTCACTGTCACTCAGCTGAACATGGTCCTTATCTAAGAAGGACTTAGAACTTGCAACAAGTGATAAATTAACCTGCTCCACTCTCCTTAGCATGGGTGTGATGAGTGTTAAGGAAAGCAGCGAGCGCTTGCCAGGATGGGAGCTTGTCCTTTGCCAGGGAGGAGGGAGAAAATCTTGCTTGGAGTAAATAAAGGAACTCTGCTTCCCCAGGAAGAGAAGCAATTAAACATGTGAGTGCTGCATGGATTGATTTGCACAAGGATTGTCTACAATGCAGGAATGTTCCCAATAAACCATGCTTCTCCTGACCTTCATTTTTCTGGGTTTCCACCACATGATAGAAGAGACAATCAATGAAAAAAAGCAAAACAACTTGTGGGGAGATGTTTTTTCCTTTCTTCAGGCTTCCTCTTTCTTTTGTTCCCTCCAGAGCTCTCACTTCATTTCTGCTGTTGTTTGGAGCACGTGCTTCCCTGGGCTTCTTTTGGCTCTGGGTGTCATGGACACTCTTAATTGTGGATTTTTTCCCCTTCATCTACTTCTGACCTCCAGCCCTGGGAACCTGGAGCAAGTGGAAACTACAACTTGGCAATATGCTGCCTGTGCCTAAAGCAAATGCAAGGAGAACTGGGGTGTGAAAAATAAAATTTGTTTATTAGAGAAGAACAGCAGCGAAAATACAGAATATATTTACATTGCAAGAATATTTGTAACAACAACAATTGATAGAACATATATACAGAAAAACCTATCTAACAAAAAATATATGAAACGTATTTATAGAAGACAAACACCATAAAAGCTATATCCTAAAGACAACATCAAAGTGTAAACCGTATGTAGAAAAAGGTGGCATCTCCCTCCATGATGTCCATCGCACCTGGAAGAAAAGCAAATGCCACGGTCACTCCAGTCAGGCACAGAGGGCTCTTGCATGTGCCCCCAGGCTGGCACACGCTGGCCCAGCAGCAGGACTCTGCTCCCAGAACTGAGCCTGGCTGGGTCTGGGACGGAGCTTGTGTGGAGCAAGCAGGCACAGGACAGGCTGTGGATGGCCACCAGAATCCAGTGCCCTGGGTACAATGTCCCTGAGCAGGGAGCACCCAGCCCAGCCCCAGCCTGGCAGCAGGAGACCCACTCTGCCTGTCCTGCTGCTGGCATTGCTCTTCATGCCAAGATCATGGCCTCTTCCTCACCTTTTTAATCAATGTCCATGTCCTCAATGGACTCTTCCATATCCACATCCATCTCTTCTTCCTCATCCACATACACGTCCATCTCTTCCTCTCCAGGGTCTTCTCCATCCATTTCCATCTCCTCCTCCATATCAATCTTTGTATCTACCTCCATCTCCTCCTCTCTGTCTGGGACAGCCTGCAGAGGCAGCAAAACCTCAGAGTGGGGTCCCTGTCCCACTCCATCCCCACAGAGCTCCAGCCCACTCGGGCAGGTGTGGGGTGTCCACCTCCATGGAATGGCACCATACCATCCTCAGGAGAAATGGGAGCATCCTGCAGGGCTGGATGATGAAATCGAGACACTAAGGATCTTTCAGGACTGAATGGGTTATCAGGGGGCAGGTGAAAAGCAGAGTGGGCAGGAGCAGGGTGAAGAGCATGTGAACACAGCGGCCAAGGCTTGTGTTGTGCCCTTTGCTGGGCGCTGGACGTTCCAGCTGGAGCGTGGGCTGTGACATCACAGTTCCCAGGCTCCATCTGAAGTGGACAGTGGAGACCGTGGAATCATGGAGTCCCTGAACGGTTGGGCTTGCAAGGGAGCCTGAAGAACAACATCTTGTTCCCAGCTGAGCAGTCTTCCCCCAGAGCGTGCTGCTCAGAGCCCTGTTGCCAAGGATGGGGCATGCACAGCCTCTGTGCACAGCCTGGGCCAGTGCCCCACCACCCCCAGTGGGAAAGAGCAGCTTCCTTAGATGCAGCTTCAATCAACCCCCTGCAGTTGAAAGCCATCCCCCCTTGTCCTGTCAGCACAGGCCCTGCTGAACACTCTGTCCCCTTCTTTCCTGCGGGACCCTTCCAGTCCTGCACAGCCACAGTGAGGTCTCCCAGTGTCTCCTCTCTCCAGGCTGAGCATCCCCAGCCCCACTTGCCCAGCAGTCAGTCACATCAGGGCGAGTCAAGGCTGCAGGGTAGCAAATAGCATCAGGAACTGAGAGATGCAAGCTTTAGACCCAGGCTTGCCTCTAAATGTACAAAATTAATAACAGTGGAGCGGAAGATGGTGGGACACTGGTTCTGTTCTAACTGGTGATTTATTTTTCTTCTTTTCTGTCATGCTGACCCAGGTTTTTCTGTTTGAAAGGAAGCTTGGCACAATGTCCATTGTCTTCTCCATTTGTGAAACTCTAAGTGGAGTCTGGGCAGGCTGATATGCAGAGCAAAACCTGAAAATACACTAGTGATCTTGAGCCTGTGGGAAGCAGCTAAACCCAGCCAAAAGCAATTTCTGGAAAGCTGATCCTGGTTTACATTGTCTTGAGTTTGGCTTTGCCAACTTCACCGGTCATTTATGAAAAACCAAAGAAAAAACTCAAACCAAATCAGACAAAAACCCAAACAAACACAAACCAACCCATGCAAACTGATCCAAGAAATAGATAAAAAACGCCAAATAAAACCAAAGGAAATGAAGAGTTAGTATTAGTTGCGAGGATAGCACAGCAGGCAAATGGCTGCTTCCCACAGGATCACCATCAAAAGCCACATAGAACAGCTGCTCCAAAATATACCCAAGAGGAGAAAAAGAAAAAGTGATGCATGGCAACTTTGGGGGCAGCTCCACATTCAGGTGAAGGATGAGCACGCAGTGGTACAGATCCAGCATTGCCCACCGTCCAGGCTGCTGTTTGCTCCTGATGAAAGACCCTTGCAGGACTGTGGCCCCTCTCAGTGCAGTGTCAGTCACTGCCAGAGCTCTCAGCTGAGCCACTGGCATTTGCGGAGTGACATCCAGCCACAATCCTGCTGCCTTCTGAGCACCTGTGGAAGATCCTGAGCATCTTCATGCCTAGGACCACAAAACAGCTCAGGCTTTCTCTGAACTGGTTTTCAGGGGAGGTTTCCATATCCCTGTGAGATCTGTTCATCCCTCAACATGTATGACTTAATGTACAATGATGCATTTGTGTTCCTTCCTTCCTCCTGTGTGCCAGTGAGAAACCATCCATGGGAATGGAGGATGTTGTGTGCAGGGCAATGTATTCCTGGCTTGCCATTTTGTTTCACTGTCACTCAGCTGAACATGGTCCTTACCTAACAAGGACTTCAAAGAAATGGGTAGGAATTTTGGCTCCGAGAGGAGCAGAAAGCACATTTTCTACAGCACATTCCAGCAGATTCCCTTTCCCTGGCAGAAAAGTGATTGCCACTCATCTTCCTGGGAAGAATGTGAAGACACATTCAGAGATCCCAGGTTCAGCTGGCCTTTGGCTTTGTCTACCTCATTTCACACATCCACTTTCAAGGGCCATTAGAAGAGCCACGTCTGCCTTGCTACCCAGAAGTTCTTCCCAGGAAAACAACCAAAAATTTGCTGTCCTTTGCTGTGGTAGAAATCTCATCACAATTGTGACTCTGTGAGCAATGACAGCCAGTGATTTTGGGGCTGTAACAGCCGAGAGTGTGGCAGAGCAGGTTTGATATTCTTTTTAGAGTCCTGAAAGCATTGTTCCTAAAACAATCTTTCTCTCCTGTCTTCTGTCATCAACTGTGGAACAGAGAAAATGGAAAGGAGTAGAGGTTTGTTTAAATTTACTTTATTTTAAGTCTTCAAATAGTGTCAGCTCGATGCATGATACTTTAGAAATTGGATTAGTAGCACCTATTTCATCCCATCAGAGAGGTGGGATTGAAGACTTCCAACAACAGAAACACTGGATGTGCAAGAGCTCAGTTTTCCACCCCTCACACAAGTAACTTGCTGTACTATTTGAAGCAGCCTCAGCCAGATCGATTAAAATACTGCTACAAACAACAACAGAATGAAAATGTTCCAACAAATGGGGAAAAAGAAGAAAAGTGGGCAGCAGCCCTTTCTTCAGAGCTTGTGTTGATTTTGCCAAGTCAGATGCAAACAAGGTTTGCCATATTTCTTTGCAAGAAAAATGCAGCTATTGAATAGAAATCTATCTCTGAGGCTGCTAAGTTGGGTATGATTTTAGAGCTGGGAGGAGCAAAACAGGTTCCAGAGAAGCTGTGGCTGTGTCACCCTTGGAAGTGTTCAAGGCCAGGTTGGATGGGGCTTGGAGCAACCTGATCGAGGGGAAGGTGTGCTGAGTCTGGTGAGTCCATGAAAAGAAACTTTTGGTTTTCCTGACATGCTGCCTTTGCAAGGGGAGGTCACAACTACCCCACATAGTTTGAAATGCCCTGAGCAGAACCCAGCTCTGCTTTCTCACAGGTGATGAGGGATTTTCACTTGTATTTTACGGGGGATTTTGACAGGGCAGAGCAAGAGCAGCTGAATGTGTTTGACAGGCAAAGAGGGCCAGTGTGGCAGCAGCTGAATTCAATGGAGCTTTTCCTTCTGTGATCCTGTACAACCTGAGGCACTCTGGGGCTCTTGAACCTGGCAGCTGGGCAAGTCAGTCATTGGAACAAGTGATAAATTAACCTGCTCCACTCTCTTGAGCATGGGTGTGATGAGCCTTAAGTAAAGCCAGGAGCACTTGCCAGGATGGGAGCTTGTTCTTTGCCAGGGTGGAGGGAGAAAATCTTGCTTGGAGCAAATAAAGCAACTCTGCTTCCCCAGGAAGAGAAGCAATTAAATATGTGAGTGCTGCATGGAATGATTTGCACAAGGCTATATCTCGTCTGCTATGCAGGAATGTTCCAAATCAACCATGATTCTCCCGACCTTTATTTTTCTGGGTTTCCACCACATGATACAAGAGACACTCACTTGAAAAAACCAAAACACCTTGTAGGGAGGCATTATTTCCTTTCTTCAGGCTGCCTCTTTCTTTTGTTCTCTCCAGAGCTCTCCCTTCATTTCTGCTGTTGTTTGGAGCACGTGCTTACCTCTTTCCTGATGCCCTGCGCTTCTTTTGGCTCTGGGTGTCATGGACGCTATTAATGGTGGGTTTTTTCCCCTCCATCTTCTTCTGTTTCTTCATGTGGTTTACCTTCATTTACCTGTTGGAGTGATGGATTTTTCTCACCTTTTATTACTCAGTGCTTTTTCTTCATTCTCTAATACCAACTTGTCACTTGCCCTGTGGCTGTTAGGTGCCAGTTATGGGAGCATGAATTCTTTCTCTAGCCCTTGTCTGAGCTTTCTCAGGGAGCTGAGAGCTTTTTGGGGTTCAATTTGACTCAGTTCAGCGCCTTCCTTGGTGCTGCCTGTGTCCTTGAACACTTGAAGGGAATAAAGTCTCAGTGTGGAGATGACAGCTGTGAAATGATGGCTCTTTTGGAGAAGACAAGAATGCTGTTGTCAGTCTTTTCAAGGATAAACTGAGCACCTGGTTTTGGGGAGAAACCGGCTCAGCTCAGCACAGAGGTGGCTGTTGCAAGTGCCCAGGTTTGGAGGGAAGGCTGCAGCTCCTGGGGGTGTGTTGGTATGGGGCTATAAGGTTTGTGCTGGGTCCCTGGAGCAGTGGGAACACCCCACTGTGAGAGGCACATCAGGAAATGGGTGCAGAAAGGGCCTGAAGTGTGACCAGCTATAGTGAAGGGTTCCATAGGAAATAATATTTTTGCTGAGATTTTGGACAGTTTGAGGCTCCTTCTCGTGTCCTTTGCCTGATGAACATTCCCCTTTTGCAAGAGCTTGGGGAATCCTGAGCTCACACAATGAAAATCCCTGATCATTATATCTCTTTTCTGTTTTTTGGTGTTGTCATCCCAGCAGGAGTCAGAGGAAGAGAATATGTGTGACCTGCCTGGCTTTAACAATGTGCCAGGAACAATGCCATGGGGAAGCTGGTCAGAGAAGCATCTGAGAAGTGTGTGGTACATCAGTGATGTCCTACTACTGATCTTTGCACAGAGATGAAAAAGTATCAGTTTGCATGGCCTGAATGTCTGGCTCTGGACATTCTGCATTACACAAGATGTGCTGAGCTCATCTGCCTCTGAAATATCATCTCTGCACCTTAGCCAGGAACAGCATCAGAGTTCTGAACAGATTCATCAAAATCAGTCATAACCCAGAGGCAAACCTTGGCAATACACATGTGTGGCAGGTGAGGAGACCAAAAGCTTCCATTCTTGTTGTGGGGAATGAATTCAGCAGTAAAATAATCCTCTCTCTCGGCATGAAAATACTTTTGTTTCAGCTCTGCCCCAGACTATCAGTGTCAAGTATTTCACTGGGTGCTTAGGGGTAGGTTCTCCCCCTGGAGCTCTCTGCAGGTTGGTGCTAATTCAAGATGTTCCCTCAGGTTCAGATGTTTTGCTGCCTAAGCAGAGTGTGCAGAACAGGGATTACAAGCACTGACATTTGCTATGCTAGAAAGTGCAAGGGACACATTTGTGCCAATGAAGGTCACACCTTGAACTAGGAGGATCAATTCTTGTTGTGCTCAGCAGAGTCTGGGGACAGAGGGGGTTTCCAAAGGAAATCTTGGTCCATGTAGGGCTGAGGCTCCCTCCAGGCTGGCTCCAGCCCCTCAGGGTGCCCAGGAACAGGGCTTGCCCATAGCCCAGTGCTCCCTCCTTAGCCCTGGGGCTGCCCAGGGAAGAGCCATGGCTGAGGCTCTGCAGGAGCACACAGGCTCAGCCCTGCTCCAACATGGGATCCATGGGCCAGGGCATGCTGGGCTTTGCTCCTACAGCTCCCAAGTGTGTCCAGAGAAACTGCAAGGAGAGGCTCACCTCTGTAGGTGGGACCCCTCTGTGCACAGGGACCCCCACTCCTGGGGTGGCTGTGCCAGGGACCTCCAGCCCTGGGAACCTGGAGCAAGTGGAAAGCACAACTTTGCAAAATGCTGCCTGTGCCTGAAGGAAATGCAAGGAGAACTGGGGTGTGAAAAGTAAAATTTGTTTATTACAGAAGAACAGCAGCAAAAATACAGAAGATATTTACGTTGTAAGGACATTTGTAACAACAATCAATAGAACATATATACATAAGAACCTATCTAACAAAAAATATATGAAACATATTTACAGAAGACAAAAAGCCCTAAAACCTATATCCTAATGACAACATCAAAGTGTAAAACGTATGTACAAAAAGGTGGCATAGCTCTCCATGATGTCCATAGGTCCTGGAAGAAAAGCAAATGCCACGGTCACTCCAGTCAGGCACAGAGGGCTCTTGCATGTGCCTCCAGGCTGGCACAGCTGGCCCAGCAGCAGGACTCTACTCCCAGAACTGAGCCTGGCTGGCTCTGGCATGGAGCTTGTGTGGAGCAAAGCAGGCACAGGACCGGCTGTGGGTGGCCACCAGAATCCAGTGCCCTGGGTACAATGTCCCTGAGCAGGGCGCACCCAGCCCAGCCCCAGCCTGGCAGCAGGAGACCCACTCTGCCTGTCCTGCTGCTGGCATTGCTCTTCATGCCAAGATCATGGCCTCTTCCTCACCTTTTTAATCAATATCCATGTCCTCAGTGGACTCTTCCATATCCACGTCCATCTCTTCTTCCTCAGTCACATCCACCTCCATCTCTTCCTCTCCAGGGTTTTCTCCGTCTATTTCCATCTCCTCCTCCATATCAATCTTTGTATCCACCTCCATCTCCTCCTCCATATCAATCTTTATATCTACCTCCATCTCCTCCTCTCTGTCTGGGACAGCCTGCAGAGGTAGCAAAACCTCAGAGTAGGGTACCTGTCCCACTCTATCCCCACAGAGCTCCAGCCCACCCGGGCAGGTGGGGGATGTCCACCTCCATGGAATGGCACCATACCTTCCTCAGAACAAAGGGGAGCATCCTGCAGGGGTGGATGATGAAATCCAGGAACTCAGGAGCTGTCAGGAATGATGGGGGTATCGGGGGGATAAGAAGAGTGAAAGGCGAGGGCAGGAGCAAGGTGCAGAGCGTGCGAACACAGCGGCCAAGGGTTGTGTTGTGCCCTTTGCTGGGCGCTGGACGTTCCAGCTGGAGCGTGGGCTGTGACATCACAGTTCCCAGGCTCCATCTGAAGTGGACAGTGGAGACCATGAAATGATGGAGTCCCTGAACGGTTTGGCTTGGAAGGGAGCCTGAAGAACAACATCTTGTTCCCAGCTGAGCAGTCTTCCCCCAGAGCGTGCTGCTCAGAGCCATGTTCCCAAGGATGGGGCATGCACAGCCTCTGTGCACAGCCTGGGCCAGTGCCCCACCACCCCCAGTGGAAAAGAGCAGCTTCCTTAGATGCAGCTTCAATCCACCTGCTGCAGTTGAAAGCCATCCCCCCTTGTCCTGTCAGCACAGGCCCTGCTGAACACTCTGTCCCCTTCTTTCCTGCGGGACCCTTCCAGTCCTGCACAGCCACAGGGAGGCCGCCCAGTGTCTCCTCTCTCCAGGCTGAGCATCCCCAGCCCCACTTGCCCGGCAGTCTGTCACATCAGGGCGAGTCAAGGCTGAAGCGTAGCAAATAGCATCAGGAACTGAGAGATGCAAGCTTTAGACCCAGGTTTGCCTCTAAATGTACAAAACTAATAACAGTGGAGGGGAAGATGGTGGGACACTAGTTCTGTTCTAACTGGTGATTTATTTTTCTTCTTTTCTGTCATGCTGACCCAGGTTTTTCTGTTTGGAAGGAAGCTTGGCACAATGTCCATTGTCTTCTCCATTCGTGAAAGACCAAGCGGAGTCTGGGCAGGCTGATATGCAGAGCAAAACCTGAAAATATACTAGTGATCCTGAGCCTGGGGGATGCAGCTAAACCCAGCCAAAAGCAATTTCTGGAAAGCTGATCCTGGTTTACATTGTCTTGAGTTTGGCTTTGCCAACTTCACCAGTCATTTATGAAAAAGCAAACAAAACTCAAACCAAATCAGACAAAAACCCAGTCAATCAAACAAACAAACCCATGCAGCAAACCAATCAAACAAATAGATAAAAAACGCCAAATAAAACCAAGGGAAATGAGGAGTTAGTATTAGTTGTGAGGATAGCACAGCAGGCAAATGGCTGCTTGCCACAGGATCACCATCAAAAGCCACATAGAACAGCTGCTCCAAAATATACCCAACAGGAGAAAAAGAAAAAGTGATCCATGGCAACTTTGGGGGCAGCTCCACATTCAGGTGAAGGATGAGCACGCAGTGGTACAGATCCAGCCTTGCCCACCCTCCAGGCTGCTGTTTGCTCCTGATGAAAGATTCTTGCAGGACTGTGGCCCCTCTCAGTGCAGTGTCAGTCATTCCCAGAGCTCTCAGCTGAGCCACTGGCATTTCCAGAGTGACATCCAATGGGATACCCTTTTCGGTTTGTCTCCTAATGCCACAGGGGTCCTAAACAGTATATGCCATCCCATTTTTGTTCCGTTGATATTGACTGCTTGGTTTTATTTTGTCACCAGTTCTATTCATTATGAATTGGAATATGATGAAGATACTAAGGAAGTTAGCACCTATAATTAGTGCACATAGCTTAACTGATGCGGCAGCTCATTTAATGCTTGCTAGGAAAGAACTAGAAAGATGTAATGAACAAAATTGGAAAAAAAAATAAATGGGGGATTTGTAATAAGTAGTAATACATTTGTTCATTAATTAAATCAATAGATAAATAACTATATGTTATAAAACAATAGTTAAATAGCCAAAAAAACTTCTTGTGCAGATACATATGGTTGCTGGTTTACTATAGTGCTTTGGGAATTCCATTGTAAAGTTATGCCTTGTGAAAGGAAAGTAATGAGAAGCAGCTGTAACAACAATCCTTAAACTCGCTAGAATTGCTTAGCTTGCAGAAAGTGTATAGTACTAGTAAGAATTGCTTAGCTTGCAGAAAAGTGTATAGTGTTCTGTATAGATATGCCTTATAAGGCATAAGTTCACTCAGCGTTCACAAAGAGGAAGACTAAGGGGGACTAAGCCTTCATCCCACGACCACCAGAAGGCAGAAAAAGACCCCCTAGCAACTGAATGAGCAAGCGCAGAAGACAGATCACGTCATCCCTAAACCCGGAGAAGAAGACAATAAAAGGTGGACTCAGGGGATAGGAATTTTGTGAGCCAAAGTGGAGCGGAGACTCCGGGCCGCCCAGCGCTGTCCTTGCTTATTCTTGCTTGCAAAAAATAAGAAAGATAATTATTTGATCCTTAAATTCAGTGGACTTGTTTATCCCACTGCCCAGACCCTAAACTGCCCCAAATGTGCCCCAGAAATGTCTCCAGGGACCCCAAAGTGGCCCCTTTTACCCTGTCCGTGAAAATAATAAAAAAATATGTCAAAAGATCTAAAAATAGCACTAATTAGCATTAAGAAGGAGAAATAAATGGCCAATAGTGGTCAATGATTTAATGAAAGGAATTGTTTTATTTAAAACCAATGACAAATAATTTTTTGATTGCTAAAAATGTATTCAATTTTTCACATAAATATCAAAGGTAATAGAAATATACAGTAATACTAATATAAATTAAAAAACTATAATTATAATTTTATAAATTAATCAATCTTATTTATTTTAAAAATGCATACTTTTTTATGTTTTGGGATGTCAGTCCCAGGGCCATGTCAGACATGGTGAGGCTGGGGTGAGGAGCAGGTTGTCCAAAATTGGTCAGCCTGCAAGGGGCTTGTTCCTCTCCATGCCCAGATCTTCTAGGGAGACATTCAGCATCAAGATCACCTGGGGAATCATTCTTTCACCTCTTTTCTGAACTGAAAAATAAAAACCCACACACGTGATTAAAACCAAACATCATGCCGTCGGTGCACTTTGAAATCTCCCTCCTTAACAGAACTCCAGACTGACTCCAAGCAGCTCCACAAGCCCTGGAGGCTTGGAGGAAAATTGAAGGAAGAGAAAGAGCCCCCCAGGGCTTTCTGTGTTTTAATCAGCCCCACGGTGGATTTGGGGCTGGGTCCAGGAGCCTCAGGCACTGAGAGAAGGATGAAGAAGCTGCTCAAGGAGTCAGCAGCAAAACTCCAAGTGCCTTGGAGCATGGCTGGGCCCCAGTGAGGGCAGGGAGTGCCAAAGGCTCCCCAGGGACTGGTGAGAGCAGATCCTTGAGGCCAGGAGTGCAGGGAGCCCAAGGCTCAGGCAGGGAACTGCAATGCTGAGCAAGGCCTGGGCTGGCTGGGGGAAGCAGAAAGGCCAAGCCCTGAGCCCAGCCTGGGCCAGCAGGGCCTGTCCCTCACGGGTGGCTCGGGGCTCTCTGTGGGGCAGGGGGATGTCAGGGGCAGCAAGGACAAATGCCATCAACCTGCAGCCCCTGCCAGCCTGGCCAGGGAGGCCGAGGGAGAGCCAAAGTGCAGCCCCTGCCAGGAAAGTTCCTGCTGTGGGGCCTCCAGAGGCGCTGCCCGAGCCCAGGGCACAAAGGCCTGGGTGCCTGTGGCCCTGCCAGCCCTGCCCAGCCCTCGGCCATCTGTCCTGCAGGCTGTGCCCCCTGTGCGTGCTGCTCCTGTGCCCTGGCTGGCTGCACTCGCCCCTCTCGCTGTGCCCCAGCATTTCTCAGCCAGCGTTTCTGTGCCCTCCCTGGGCTCCCTGCACCCAGCGCTGCCAGCTCCTGGCACACAGAGCCAGCCATGGCCCAGCCTCACGCTGCCACACCTCGAGCACCACAATTCCACCCTGGCAGGGACTTTGCTTTCTCCTCAGCTCCAGCCTGAACCTTCCAAGCTGCACTTTGGGGATGTTTCCTGCAATTCCCACTCCCAAGGAAAGCTCTGTCTCCTGCTGGTCACAAAGAGAGAAGGGCTGGTGGGAGATGTGCTGGTCAGAGGCTGTTTGGGGCTCAGTCACCATGAAATTATGAGTTGTTTCAATATTGTGTGAAAGAAGGAGGGGCATCAATAAATTTTCTGCCCTGGACTTATAAGAGCAGACTTTGGCCTATTGAGGATGCAGATTTGGGGAGTACCAAATCAGGTATTGATTTTTTAAAGATAAACAGCCCATAAAAACAACGAGTTCCAGGAAGGATGGAAACGCTTCAAAAAAGAAATCTTGAAGGAGCAAGAGTAGGCTGTCCCTTTGTGCAGAAAGATGACCCAGAGGGGGAAATGACTGTCATGGCTAGGCATGGAGCTTTTGCAGGAATTTAGGGGTTACAAAGAGGGTGCAGCGCCTTTGGACATAGGGGCAGGTAAATCAAGAAATATTTAAGGTTGTTGTTAGTTTGTGCAGAAAGAAAATTAGAGAAATGAAAGCTCAATTAGGACTTAATATGGATACTTCTGTGAAGGATAATTATTATGTTTTTATAAGCACATTCATGGCAAAAGGAGGGGTAAGGACAACCTGCATTTCTTATTGTGGGAGATATGGTTACCAAAGATGAAGAATGGGCTGAGGTACTTCACCCCTTCTTTGCCTCAGTTTTCAACAATAAGACAGGCTATCCTCAGGACAAGTGTTCTCCTGAGCTGGTAGATGGGCACAGGGAGCAGAACAGCCCCTGGAATCCAGGAGTAAGCAGCTGGAGACCTGCTGAGCCACTCAGGTGCTCAC
Source organism: Passer domesticus (assembly GCF_036417665.1). Classification (NCBI taxonomy): domain Eukaryota; kingdom Metazoa; phylum Chordata; class Aves; order Passeriformes; family Passeridae; genus Passer; species Passer domesticus. Next base: position 834,477 of record NC_087481.1, on the reverse strand, counting down.
AGGTGTCTCTGGGATCAGAGGGGATCCATCCTAGAGGGATGATGGAGCTGGTGGATGAGCTCCCCAAGCTGCTCTCCATCATTTACTATCAGTCCTAGCTCAGCAGGGAGGTCTCAGAAGAGTGGAGGTGCCAATGTGAGCCCATCCCCAAGAAGGGCTGGAAGGAGGATCTGGGGAACTCCAGGCCTGTCAGCCTGACCTGGGTGCCTGGCAAGGTTATAGAACAGATCAGCTTGAGAGCCATCACAGGGCACCCACAGGATGGCCGAGGGATCAGAGCCAGCCAGCGTGGATTTCAATATCTGCATTGATAGTCTGCATGAGGGCATTGAGTGCACCATCAGCAAATTTGCAGATGACACCAAGCTGGGTGTGAGTGTGGATGTGATGGAGGAGAGGAGGGCTCTGCACAAGGCCCTGGACAGGCTGGATCCAGGGCCCAAATCCAACAAGGTGAGGTTTAACAAGACCAAGTGCCAGCTCCTGATCTTTGGCCACAACAACCCGTGCAGCACTACAGGCTGGGGACAGAGTGGCTGGACAGCAGCCAAGCAGAAAAGGACCTGCAGGGACTGATGGACAGCAGGCTGGACATGAGCCAGCAGTGTGTCCAGGTGGGCAAGAAGGCCAATGGCTCCTGGCCTGGATCAGGAATGGTATGGCCAGAGGAGCAGGGCAGTGATTCTTATCCTGTTCTCAGCACAGGCTGGGCAGCACCTCCAGTGTTATATCTAGTTCTGGGCCCCCAATTTATGAAGGACATGGAGGGGCTGGAGCATGTCCAGAGAAGGGCAACAAGGCTGGTAAGGGGTCTGAAGCACAAGAGCTGTTACGAACGGCTGAGGGAGCTGGGGTTGTTTATCCGGGAGAAGAGGAGGCTCAGGGAAGTCAAGTCAGTGTAAGGAGACAGTTTGGACTTGATTATCTCCAAGGTCTTTTCCAACCTTGCTGATTCTGGGATTCTCTGAAACCACCCTTGGGGCAGTTGCAGGATGAGCCCTGGGCCTCCTCTTCAGAAGCTCCAGCAGCCCAGGTACCTCAGCTTCTCCTGCCAGCCCCAAAGCCCATCCTGTCAGTCCTGCAGAGCCTCTGCAGCTCCTCCTCATTGCCCAGAACAGGGAGCCCCACAGGCAGACACAGCAGCCCAGATGTGCCCCCCTGGCCTGGGGTGCCTCTGGCAAGGGAGCAGCACCAGGCACTGCAGGAGTGTGCAGACAATTCCTGCAGCACTTGGAGGATGATCCTGCTCCCCAAGGGATGTTCCCATGGTGCCAAGTCAGGAACTGCAATGGGGAGTGGGGCCAGAGAGGAAAGGGCAAACAGGGATGGGCTGTTTGCAGGGGAGGGAACAGGGCTGGGCAACAGGAAGAAATTTGTAGAAGGAAAAGCAAAGGAAGCAAAGGTGAAGCCAAGGAAATGCTGAGGGCAGTTTGGGGATGGCTGCCAGTCAGCCATGGCTCTGAGCAACAGCGTCTGCAGTGGCACAGGAAACTCCCAGCTGATGGGAACAAACTTTCTGGCTGACTGCAGAGGCCAGGACAAAGCTGAGTGGTTTCTCTGGTGTCCCCCATACCTTGCTGTCCCCAGGGGCTGATGGCATTTGTGCTCCCTCAGGTTCATGTCCCCACAGCAGCAGCATGGGGGTGCTCCCGCCTGCTCTGTGCAATGCAAACAGGGGCTCCTGAGCCAGTGCTGCCGTGGCTGTGCCTGCAAGGATGCGGCACCTGTGTGAGCTGGGGGAGAGGCCAGGGCTGCAGAGGGGGGATGTTGTTGGCAGCTCCATGAGGACGCTCTGGGACGCTGCCCTGGGCTGTGCAGCACACTGGGGATGGATCAGCCCCTGCTCTGCTGCTCCTTCCCGTCTCCCCCAGGGCCCTTGCAGAGCCCCAGCCATGCTGTTTGCCCCCAGCCTGCCCACGGCCAGCCTGGGGCTGCTCACCCTGGGGCTTTTCTGTGCTGAGCATTGGCCTGGCCATGTTCTTGAGAGAGCCTGGGCAAGGAGCCTGGAGCCCCCAGGGCCTGGCCTGAGGCGTCAGCGCTGCCCCAGCAGTGCCCATGGCCTGTCCCTGCTGCAGCCCCGCCACTGCCACCCCCAGGACTGTGCCCGGCCCCGAGAGCACTCAGGCCCTGCAGCAACACCAGGGCCACCAGGGCAGCGGGGCAGGGCCACGGCAGCAGCACTGGCAACACCAAGTGCTGCTGCTGCTGCTGGGCACAGCTGCTGGGCCAGCACTGATCTGCCTCAGCTCTGCACACAGACATTGCTGCTGCAGCTCCAGAGATGGCAACAAAAGATGGATCTCTGCAGAAAACTTTGCTGGGAGATCCTTTAGTTCCTTTAAAACCTTTGAGACTGCAGCCCATCATTGTCACAGTCTGTGGCCACAGGGAAGGTGGAGAGAAACAAAGTCAGAAATGGCAGAAACAATCATCTAGCTTTAGGAAGAATATTTAAAAAGGAAAATGACAGGGAAATCAAAGAACCAAACCAAAAGAGCTATAAGTGATGACTTTTATGACAAGTGATTTGCAGAAATTGGCAATCAGTTTAATGCTTCCTAAGATGTGCAGTGATCAGTCTTCTCACTGCAGCCTTGAGCTCCTGGTTCCTCAGGCTGTAGACAAAGGGATTCAGGGCTGGAGGCACCACCGAATACAGAACTGACACTGCAAGACCTAGGCATGGGGAGGAAATGGAGGAGGGTTTCAGGCAGGCAAATACTGCAGTGCTGAGAAATGCATTTCTCCTGCATTTTTCCTTTACAGATTATTTCAGTCATCTCCTGAGAGGTACAGTTTTTTCTGGTGCTTTTCATGAATTGATTTTACTCTTGATTTAGATGGAGATTTTAGAATTGATTTCAGATGTAGAAGAATCTGAAGTGAGCACAGAAACAAACTCCCTCTGTCAGCCCATTTTCATCTTCTAGATCACTTTCAAGATGTCCTTGGGGGTGTTGGAATGATGATCACACAGCTCTCCACTTCTGGCTGCAGGCTCTGCAGATTCTTTCTTTGCATTCAGTCAGGCTTGCATTCCCCAGGAGTTCTTGGTAGCCCGTCATGTTTTCTTAGGGTAGAACAGTAACAATGAAAACCTTACCAATGGCACAACTGCCCAGCCCACAAGGAAAAGAGAAGAACAAGCTGTCAAGTTCTTCAAATATTTGTCCTGCTTTGCTGCAAGTGTGCTGCACACACAGTGTGGAAAACCAAGAGAAGCTGCACTTGGTGGCACACCTTGTGACAGAAGCTGCACCTCATTCTTCAGGAAAGCATACAGGACTGAGGAGAAGTTTCTGGAAAAACTGAAAGAGCTTTTAAGAAATTAACTGAAAATTGAAACAATTCAAGACATTTTTCTCGATTTATTTTTATGCTCCCCTTTTCCATCTTGCACTAGTTGTCCATCCCATTAATTCCAAACAGATCTCACCTCTAAGATCCATGAGTTGGCACGTTTTAGACATTTTAAGATACCATGACCTACACACAGTTTGGCTTCCCCTGTTTTTCTTGGAAAGCAATGTTGGAGAGATAAGTGCAGTGTTTGTGTCAGGTACAAATTCTGCATTCAGGGAACACGCTCTGAGAGTGTTCGACCCTCAGCAGGGACAATGCACAGCAGGGACCGAGGGGATTCCTGAGGCACTGTGCAGGAGTCCAGACTCTGGCTCTTGGCTGAACTCGGCAAAGTTCCCGTGTTTGGACAGGCTCAGGGGCTGCCCTCGGGTAACGTGGGGCTCGAGGCGGGGGCGAGCGGGCAACGGACAAAAGGACACGGGGACAAACGGCCCCGGAGCTTCAGTTGCAGCAGCGGCAGCAGCGGCAGCAGCAGCAGCAGCGACTGCGAGAGAAGAAACTTCAGATTCCCTTCTCCTCTCCCTCTCCCTCTCCCGCTGTCCCGTACCTCTCCCGCTCTCCCTTTCCCGGTCTCCCCTCCTCTCCCCGCCTCCCTCTCCCCGTGCCCGGCCGGGCCATGCCCCCGGCCCGCCCCCGGCCCCGGGCGGGGCTGCCCCGTGCCCGCCCCCGGCCGTCCCGCCGCCGCCTGGCCTCAGCCCGGCTCTGGCCGTGCTGGCGCTGGCGCTGCTGGGCGGGGATCAGTGCCTGGGGCTGGGGTGGTATTGCCGGCTTTTGGCTCCGCCTGGGCCGAGGCCGAGCCCGAGCCCGAGCCCGGCCCCGGCCCCGAGCCCGGCCCCGGCCCCGGCCCCGGCCCCGGCCCCGGCTCCTCCCGGGCCCCGCGGAGGACACAGGCGGCCCCGCCGCTCCCGCCGCCTCCGCTGCGGCTTGCCCGGCCCGAGCTCCGCCGCTCGGCAGCGCGGCCCCCGGCCCCGCGGCTCCCGGGTCGCGTTGCAAAGAGCGAACGCCGGGGGATGGCCGGGCCGGGGCGGGTGAGGGGCGCTCGGGGGCCGTTGCTGGCCCCGGGCCGAGCGCTGACAGCCGCGTCCCGCCCGCAGGGAAGGCACAGCAGCGCCTGAAGGAGCGGTACCGGCTGGGCTCGCTGCTGGGCCGGGGCGGATTCGGCAGCGTCTTCGCAGCAACGCGGCTCTCGGACGGCGCCCCGGTGAGCGGCGGGGCCGGCGGCGGGCGCAGGAGGAGGGGGTGGAGGAGGAGGAGCAGGGCGGAGGAGGCGGGAGGAGGATGGCACTGGGCAGGGTGGACAGCGAGCTGAGCCCTGTTCTGCACTTGCCTTGCAGGTGGCCATCAAAAGGGTGCCACGGTACTGCGTCCATCACTGGGGTGAGCTGGTGAGTGAGCGAGGTGCTGTGCTGGGCAGGGATGAGCTGAGGCCCGGCAGGGTAGGGGTGCCAGGACGCCTCGAGGGAGAGCGGGCATGGGGCCAGCGCAGGGCGCAGAGCATCCCGGGCTGGCTGAGGGCTTCCTGACCCCCAGCACGGCATCAGCCCCACTGACGGCATTGTGCTCCTCCCGCAGCCCGACGGCACCAGCGCGCCCCTGGAGATCGTGCTGCTGGACAAGGTGTCCAGTGGCTTCTCCGGCGTGGTCCAACTGCTGGAGTGGGTTGAGCTCCCCAACGACATCTTGATGGTGCTGGAGCGCCCGGAGCACTGTCAGGACCTGCACCATTTCATTCGGGCACGGGGATTCCTGTCCGAGGGGGTGGCGCGGCAGCTGTTCCGGCAGGTGCTGGAGGCCGTGCGGCACTGCACCAGCTGCGGGGTCCTGCACAGGGATATCAAGCCAGCGAACATCCTCGTTGACCTGGCCACCGGGCAAGCCAAACTGATTGATTTCGGCTGTGGCACCTACCTGCAAGAGACAGCCTACATTCGCTTTGCAGGTGAGCCTACACAGGGCTGTGCTCCTGGTTCTGGTATCTCATGGCCCAGCATCTCAGGGCCCAAGCTGGGTGTGGCAGCGGGGATTCTCCCTTTTGCTGCCCTTCATGGCCCTGAGATTTCAGCTGAGTTGGGTTTGAGCAGGGCTGGGTGGGGAGCCAGCTTCCAGTCCTGCTGGCAGCCTTTGCCCACCACTCTGCCCAGGATTGGGGCTGGGGCAGCCAGCCCAACAAAAACACCCGTAGGTGAGGGTAGCAGAGATGGGGGGGCCTGGAACCTGTGCCCCAGCCAGTTTGGTGTGCAGGTGAGAAGGGCTTAGGCTCCTCCACTCACCTGGTTTGTTCTGGGTTTGTTTTTTGGGGCAATGCAGGCAGGGAGGATGAAGGCATGGTTTTCCCTCAGCACTAAGTGTGTTTCTGTCATGGTTGAGCCTTGCCAGGGCTTCTGCTGCCCTCTTCCAACACCGATGGCTTCTTTTCCAACCCCATGTGTTGGAAAGAGGGGCAGTGGGTCAACCTGCATACCACTGGGGCAGCCCCTGCACGCCCAGGGATGCTGGGGCCAGCCTCTGGGAGCAGCAGCATCCCCCTGATGAACTCCATCTGTATTCCATAGGAACACCATCATACAGCCCCCCAGAATGGACCCATTTTGGCTGGTACTATGGCAAGCCAGCTACCATCTGGTCCCTGGGTATCGTGCTGCACCAGATGGTCTGCGGGGAGCACCCTTTCAGGAGGGACCAGAACATCAGCTGGGACCATCAGCTCTCGCTGCCACAACGGCTTTCTTCAGGTGGATCCTCATCTCTGGGCATGGGTGCAATACCAGTGCTGGGAGACAGCAGCGGGCTCGGGAGCATCCCACTCTGGCAGCTGCTGAGGAGGTGGCACATGTCCTGCTCTCCTGCTCGCCTTCAAAACAGGGAACTGATGGGAAAGTTTAGGCCCAGCTCTGAGCACATCCAGCATGGAGTGGGCAGGGAATGGTTGGGCAAAGCCAACAGGAGCCTTCTCCAACTGACCAGCGGTTTCTGGTTTCTCTGCCCAGAATGCCAAGATCTGATCAGGCGGTGTTTATCCATGCTGGACTGGGACAGACCCTCATTAGAAGAGGTGTTCTGTCATCCTTGGATGAAGGATATTCATCTGCCATAGAAGAAGGGAGAGAGCCACAGGCACACTGTGCTGCAGGGCCCCGGTAAGTTACAGCTGCACACATGCCTTGGCAATGAGAAGCAAAGGAACCCCAGACTTTTTTGTCCTGCCTGTGTCACTGCCCAGGGCTCATCAGATGGGAGCACACAGCCCTTGTGCTGGAGCTGAGCTGCTCTGCCCAGCACTGGTGGCCACCATCCAAGCTGGTTTTGCTTGTCCTGGTTCCCTGACAGCTGGGGCCCTGGACAGAACCCTGACAGCCTGGTCGGAGCCCAGGGAAGTAGAAGGAGCCCCCAGAGAAGCTGTACCAGGTGGGGCTGCTGCTGCAGGAGACAGCGAGGATCACATCAAGGATGACAGCCTCTTCCTGGACCTGGCCACTGGTAAGCTTAAGATGATGGACTTCAATTCTGGCACCTTCTTCAAAGCCTGGCTGCACAGCAAATTTACAGATGAGTCCACATGCAGGGGGATGCTCCCAGATTTGGGCATTGCACAGCCTGGCCTCAACCCAAAAGTTCCCACCCCACTCATTGCTGGGATGGATGCAACTAATTCTTCAGTCAGCTGCCCAGCTGCTTTTGGCAGGGCTGGGGGCATGGGCTGGGGTGGGTACGAAATGGGAGTGGGCTCCTGGCCCTGCCAACAGCCCCCAGCACCCACCGTGCCCCAGGCTGGGGCTGGGGCTGGGGCAGCCAGCCCAACACAAACAAACCCCTGTGGTGGGAGCAGAGGTGGGACTCCAGAACCTGTGCAGGGGCTGCTTTGCTGTGCAGGCAAGGAAGGGCATGGGCTGCTCCACTGCCCTTGTTTGCTTGGGGATCATGGTTATTGTGGGGAACAGTGCAGGGGGAAGGGAGGAAGCCTGGGCTTTGCTCACACATGGCTGGGTTTTTCCCTGGCATGCCTTGGGCCTTCCTCAATCCCCTCACAGAGATATGATTTTTACCTTTGTTCTTTTTTTCCCTTTTTGTCTGTAATCTATTTTCAACAATTTGTTGTTTGTTTTTCTAGAGGAAGCATTCTGGTTGGTCCAGTCTGGATCGGGAAGTTCTTGAGAGCAGCTGCGGCGTGGATGGGCCGTGCCCTTGGAGCAGGCTGAGGACATCGTTTGGGACCAGCTTTTCTTCCAGCCATGGATGGCATGAGGTGGGTCCCCGTCTGCTTGGCAGGGTGGGATCAGAGCTTTTGGGAGATGGCAGCGAGCACAGGAGCATCCTGCTCTGGGCAGCTGCTGAGCAGGTGGATGTGCCAAGGCTGGCTGCAGGCTGGGCACATGTCCTGCCCTCCTGCCCTGCTCCCAAAGGCAGCACTGATGGGCAGCTCTGGGCACAGCTCTGGGCACAGCCAGCATGGCCTGGGCACCATGGGCAGCTGGGACAAGGGGACAGGAGCCTTCAGCTGACGGGCAGTTTCTGCTTTCTCTCCTTGCAGCCGGGCTCTGCGGATGCTGAGGCTGCTCTGGGCTCTGCCAGGGCTCTGCTGGAGCTCAGCACCGGGCTGGAATCAGCCAAAGAAGAAATGGTGTCACCTGCAGCACAGACTTGCTTGAGCATTTTGGCAACACAGCTCAAGTTTGCAGAGTGTACACCTCCAAGGGAAAACATGACACCTCCCAAAAATTAAACTTGTTCAATACCTTCTGAAATCAAATCAATCTGGGAGGACTCCAAATGACATTTTTCAGCTTGCTCAAGCTGTAGCTCAGCCCTTCTCTGAACAGTTCTCTCCCCCACCTGCCTTTTACTTCTCAACTGCTCCCTTTTTTCCCCCCCAGTGAATTCCCAGCCCATTGCTGTCTCCATCACTCTGTTGCCTATCTTGATGCCTCTGACCACAAGGAAGGCCGAGCCCCAGGTTTAGGGACTCATGCTGTCACTGGCTGAGGAGCAGCAATGTCTCAGAGGTCTAGTGGCATTTTAGTATCATTCAGAGCCACTCTCCAGCCCTCAGCTCTCCTCACTGCTGAGTTCCCACTCCCTTTTCCTTGTCCTTGCAGCTGGATGAGCTCTGTGAATCCCCTTGAGCCTCCCCACTCTTCCCAGCCAATGCACCCACCTCAGTGAGGCTGAAGCTGAAGCTTCTCTGTCTCCTCTGGCACTCCAGTCCCCTGTGTGGGGAGCCCCAGCCCCAGAGCACAGCACACAGCAGTGCAGTCCGGGCTGGAGCAGCTGCCCTGCAGCCCTGGCTTGGCTGTTTGTGGCAGCTGAATGCTCCCTGTTTCCAGCTGTCCCTGCAGGATGGCCCCAGGGCAGAGCCCAGCCGGGCTCCCACTGCAGCCCCTGGAGCTTGGGGCAGACAGTGCTCCCAGAGCTGAGGTTCATGGGGAGCACCCGGAGCTGTGCCTCGCACTCAGTGCTGGCAAGTGGTGTGTTCTCATCTCCTGCAGCCTGAGGGGAAAACAACCTGTGCTGCCAGGCCAGCACTGCCCCTCTGGGCAGGGAGAAGGCTGAATGGCTTTCCCATTCCAGAGGATCCTGCACTGAGCCTTGGCAGGGCCTGGCAGGGCTGGAGCCGGGTCTGGCCTGCTGTCCAGGACTCGCTGCCCACCAACCACCCCCACCCACCACGCTCCATCCTCTAGAGACAGAAGGGTCTGTGTGTGCCAGGGGCTCTTGGATGTCTCTGTATCCATGGACAGAAGGGTCTGTGTGTGCCAGGGCTCTTGGATGTCTCTGTACCCAGGGACAGAAGGGTCTGTGTGTGCCGGAGTTTCCATAACGTCTCTGTACCCATGGGTATGGGATGAACACGGACAGTGAAAGTGTCTATCACGTTGCTTGCACACTCCTTCCTTTGTACACAAGACAAATCCATGCACACCCCCACATATTGGTATATTAATAGGATAGGGATGGATAGAGATTTCCCACAGAGCTCTAACTTTGGCATAACTCGCCATTTAGCCAGAGACCAGGGGATTTTTTACCCAGCTCTGTGTGAGAAGGTGTCCAAGAGCTGAAGGAGCAGCATTCAGAAGCAGTTTCAGGATTTCTAGGCAGGAAGTGGAGCTCACAACCATCCATATAACTCACCATATTCATTGGGATGGGCTGCTGCTTCTCTAGGAATATGGCCCAATGCAGACATGAGACTTGGAAAAATCCCAGCTCTCTGTGGGTTTGTGCAAAAGGGGGAGCAGCACAAACACTTTGTGCCTGCCTGGGGGCACAAGGTCCAAGGAGCTTTGGTGGCAGAGGGTGACCTGGGCTGGTGGCAGGCGAAGTTCCATTCCATGACATCTCAGAGTGGCACAGGACAAAGGTCCAAGTACCCCCAAGCCCACTGATGAAGTCCTTGGAGTGCTGCACATCCTCTATGAAAAGCTGCTGTCACACAATCCACTGGGATTTATAACTTTCATTTGCAACACTTTAGATCCAAATTCCAAACTGCAATATTTTTACACTCAAGACACAGTCATCCACAATCCATCTTTCAATTTCCTATTGATTCAACCACAATTTAAAATAACTTAATATTGCAAACAAAACCCAGAATCTTTTAAAAAAGTGATGCTGAGGTCAGTAATATGGATCCATGCCATCAGAACCTTTACAAAGTAACTGAGTTCTCTTTTTAAAAAGATCAGTTACCTCTTAATCTAAAGTTAGAGAAGATTTTCACTACACATTTGTTTTTTGTTTTTATCTTTCATATTTTTCTTTTTTCCTTTTTTTTTTAACAGAGAACTTGTAATAAAAAAGGAATGTACAGCAAAATGAGAAACATTTCTGATAAACAATGAAAATGTCGGCTCCTCCTCTGTTTACTTTTCTCTGGGTACCCTGAAGAAAAAAAGCTAGCAAGTATGAGCAGAGGTGTGAAGTGTTTCATTTGGACTGTGCTGGAGTTCAGCACTGCTGACATCCTGATCCAGTCAAGAGCTGCAGAATTCTTTTGCCCATCTTGAACTCTGTGTTTGCAGGCACAGCACCTGCAGTGCTGACGCACCAATGCACATGAATAACTCTGGTATTCCCTCTCAGAATTCGGGCTCTGCCCCAGCACGAGGTGCTGCAGCCCTTTGCTCCTGGTTCCCGTGTGGAGCAGCTCCCTTCCTGCTGGCTGAGCTGCTCAGGCAGAGCCCGGCAGCTCCTGGCCCTGCAGGGCTGAGGCTTTTCCCCACTGCTGGGCACAGACTGATGGAGCAGCACTGCTGAACACGGGGACACCCAGAGGCACCAGGAGCAGCTGCCTTTGGCCACCTGAGACTCCAAGGCCCAAACTCTGAGCAGCCAGGGCTGGAAGAGACTCGCAGGCTCCCTGGTGGCTGTGCTGCCCCACTTGTGCCCGGCCCAGCTTTGCTTGGGGCAGAGGGAGAACAAGGGGCAGCTCCCTCCCAGCCCAGCCCAGGGACCCCTCCAGCCCCGGGGCTTGGGGCACTGTCAGCACCTGCTGCTCCAGCCACCGCTCCTGCTGGCCCTGACAGCAACACCCAAAGTGGGGCTGATCCCGAGGGAGCAGCAGCAGGGCCTGGATCTGATCCCTGACTCTGGGGCCAGGCTGAACAAATGACCCCACAGCAGCAGCAGTAGCAGCAGCACATGGAGCTGACTTTCAGCACAGCCCCTGCCACTCTTCCCTCCTGTGTGCAGCGGTGTCACAGCAGCCTGAGGCACCTGGGAGCCCCCAGTGCCAGCAGGGACTTGAGATGGCAGCCCTGGGCTCCTGGAGGTTGTGCAAGGAACAGAGCTGGGGACTCCCTGTCCATGGGGAGCTTCCAGATGGAAGAGGCTGCTGTGTCCAGGCAGCTCCAAGGCCACAGCAAGGAGAATCTCAACCACTGGATCTGTGCCAGTCCCACAGTCCTGGGCAGCAGCCACTGAGCCCTGGGGGAAGAGAGGGCACAGCAAGAGGGACAAAAGCAGGCAAGGTCAGAGACTGGAGAGAGCCAGACCTGGGAGCAGGAACAGGTGCTCCTTTGCACTCTTGGAGAAAGCTCTTGGCTGGTTCCAAGCACTGAAAGGCATGAAGGACAGAGAGGAGGCCACAGCAAACAATGCTCCTGTTTCCACACCCTCCCCTCTCTGTGTCCCAGAAGGAATTGGATGGACTGTGTTCTTCTCTCCAAGTCGTCTCATTCAGCATGAGCAGCTTAGCACCAGCAGCTGAAGGAGCTGAAGCCTCAGGCCACAAGAGCTGAGCAAGAGGAGACTTTCTGAGCAAATGAGTGCTGCTCAAATGGACCTAGCTGAGTGCAGCAGACAGAATCCTGGAATCACAGCATCCTTTCTGTTGGAAAAGACCTCTGAGCTCATCCAGTCCAGCCGCTCACCCAGCAGTGTCAAGCCCAGCACTAAACCACGTCCCTGAAGTGCCAAGGCCTGGACAACAGCCCTGAGTGAGGCCTGAACAGCAGGCCTTGAATGAAAGGTGGCCTCTGGATGAACCTTCCAACCAAAGGTTATCTTTGCATCTGCTCACTGATGAAATATGCATGGTCATTAGCACTGTGATAGATGTAGCCACTCATTAGTGACACATGTATTGACCTTTCTGTATTTAGAAGCCAGACAAGGCCATGAAATCTGACATCTGGCCTTGTTTGGGGCTGAAGGATCAAAGTCAGCTCCCTTGGTTCCTCCTTGAGCCCTGGCCAGGCTTTGGGAGGAACCCAAGAGGAGGATGAAACCAGATGTTCCTGCACTAGAAGTGCTGTCAGTTTGTTCATTCAGCACTGTCAGAGCTGGGCCCTCTCACAGCGAGGTTGGAGCCTCACCTGTGGCTGGAGGCACCTGCAGGAATTCCCAGTGTCCAGGAGTGGGTCTGCAGCCCTTGGCTGGGACAGCTTCCCCCAGCTGCTGTGAGGATCTGGGGGATGGTGAAGTCTGAGGGTAACTGGTGCTGGATCTTTCTTAATCACTGCTGCAATCCTTGGTGGTGATGATTGGTTGCATTGCTGAGCTGCTCCTTTTGTGATCCTTTGCTGCTTTGAGCTGCAGTAAATGACACTGATTCCTTCCGTTGGAGTCTGTGCCTTTGGTGCTGACCCTGCCCACTGGTGAAACAAAACTGGCAGAGTCTGGCCAGATCACAGCAAAATGTCACTTGTTAAATGTAAATGTGAGGGATCAGTGCCATCAGAAATTCCCAGATGGGAAGCCCTTCCCTGGAGTTGGCTGGCCTGGAGTGGGCTGAGGTCGGGGCACCGTGTGAGCAGTGGGGCAGTTGGTTAAAGGAGGATGAACCCCTGGATGTCTTAAAATGCATCCAAAAATTGCATATGGGAAAGGAAAAGAACTTGTGGGCTTGGGCAGATGAGGATGGATTTTGTTAAAAGCACATTGGAAACAGCACCAACAAAAGGAAAATTGTTGTTGGAATACTCCCACATAGAACAACAGCAGAAGATTTTAATCTTGAGCTCAGATCCATTTGTGCAAGTGATACTAGTAACACTAATAGTAATACTAATATTAATACTAATACTAGTAATAAATATAACACAAAAATTTATATTTATATCTGCATAATTAAAAATGGATACTGTGAAATAAGGCTGACACTCGTAATATGTCCGCTTTGGTTGCTCACTGTAACACTAAATACCCTACATAAAAGGACTAGCCAAGACCCAGCTGTCAGTGCTAAACTTTGCGAGATAAAGGAGGAAGGGATGAATTTGGCTATTTTTATAGGATTTGCTGATACTGTGATGGGGAATCCTTTGTCTGTTAGTGTGAAAAATACAATTATTAAGTCTGCTGGGTTTTTCATATCCCAGACAATCCACAAGCTGCAGGATTGGTTGAATGGGTGTAGGGGTTATTAAAAGAGCAGTTGACAAAATGAGGAGATGGGAACCTGTCCCCATGGAGAACCCATCCTCCATATGTGCTCCATGCCCTTAACAGTGGCCCACCGGGGAAATGGAAACCCCCTGGCTGTGCACGGCTGCACCCAATTTGCAACTACAACCATGGACAGTGAGGCTTGGACTGCCTGGGAGATTGTTGTGGGTGTGATGGCCCCTGGCAGGGCCAGCCCAGAGGCTGCAGGGCTGGACCTTCATGCCTTGGAATTAATTAGCATAAATCAGAAGCAAATGAGAGTTATAAATACCAAAACAGTAATTCAGATTCATCCAGGACACTTTGGTTTGATAACTGCTCACTGGAGCTTGGCCTTGAAAAGTGTTCATGTGATGGGAGGAGGAACTAATGCAGATTTATCAAGGAAAAATTAAAGGAATTGTGTTAAAAATAGTGAACAAAATTGGATTATTCAACTACAGAATAGCACTATTACTGATATTGTCAGTTTTTAAAACAATTGGAAAAAAGGACATCCACCTCAAATCACTGCTGTTAGTAAAGATAAAGGGTTTGGAGGCAGCAGTCCTAATTATGGAGCCAGAGTGTAGCTCCAGAGGCCAAAAGGCCCTCCTGAGGCAGCTGAAGGAACAGCTCTGGGGAAAGACAGCACTGTTTGAATCCTGAAACCTGGGCACGAACAATGGGAATATGTCCCTGCATCCAAGTGTTCTGTGTGAGAACAAGGAAATATTACAGGAGATTGTTTTAGGCACCCTGCCAGACCAAATCTCCTTGTTTGCCTCAATGGCCCCTTTGGAAAATGCTCTGATCCACAGGGCTCCCTGTGAAGGCTGCTGTGACACTGAGGGACTTGCACAGAAATTCCATCCAGGAGCCTGGGTCCCCCTCATGGACTGGGACCCGGCCCCCTTCCAGCCAAAGGGGAAAGGGCCCCACCAAGCCTTGTTAGCCACAGACAACATGGTAAAGCTGAACAGCAAAGGACCTTGGAGGCATTATTCTGGAATTAACACAGTGCCAGCTCCATGAACGACAGAATTATTGTTCCTAACCCAAATGAGACTGAGGAAAAAGAATGAGTAACCTTGTCACTGAAGTACTGCTGATGTCTGTAAGCTGTGTCTTGAGAGTCAGCCAGAATCTTTGTTTGCCACAAACACCTTTAGAGTTTCACCAAGGATTAGTCATTAAATTCTTATGAGAATGTAAAGATCAAAGTAGCCAAAATACTCAATGTAACTAATTTCTGGAAATGTTCTCAACTGATGTTGGGAGGAATGGGGTTCCTTTGGAGGGCCCAGGGAGGAGCCCTGGATCCATCAGCAGCCCACAGTGGGAAATAGGAAATCAGACCTTTGGTACCAGGAATGGGAGCTGCTGGGTCTGTGGAGACTGCCCATAAACAGCTTCCTAAAGGATGGTTTGAGTCCTGTTTCCAGGCAATGCTGATGCCTCCCTTGAGAGTCCTTCAGCAACAATCACAAGGAAGAGTTGGGGCCAAGAGAACATTTTCCACCCAAGGAGTGTCTTTGTTCTCAGAAAACCAGATTCTGGCTCCCCCTGTGCCTCATGTGTGCTGCCCTGTCCTGTGGACATTACAGTAAAGATATAAATTGATTATTAGAAAAAATAGCAAATGATCCTGTTAAAATATCCAATAGTACATCCCAGGAGCTCCAACAAACACAAATGGGGCTCTACAGAATCACACAGCCTGGGATTATCTGCTTGCTGGCCAGGGAGGAACCTGGGCTCTCATGGGACAGGAATGTTGCAGTGCTATCTGATGGGTTTGAGAACCAACAGTCAGGAATCACCTTGACAGAAAAGGCAGTAGAAGAGTGGCAACAAGAAGAAAATGATTTTTGGTGGCCTTGGCTTCATGACTGCCAAAGTGGAGGCTGCTGTGTAATGAATTTGTGGCAGTCACTGTCATCATTGCAGTGTGAGCACTTGGTGTGTTATGATTTCATGTTAGAGTTGTTGTGACACTGTGCTGGAAATGGAGTACTGAGACTTCTCTAAAAAGACACAGTCTCAAGAAAAAAGGGGCATTTGACAAAACAACAGAGAATAGCAACTAATTAGGGCTGTTTTAAATGGAATGCGAATTATAGCTCTGAGTAATGAACTTGAACAGCACTTAATTGAAGAACAAGAGGCAATGACTTTATGCCTAATATCTAAATCTAAACTGTGTTATAAAGGTTATAGTTCATCTGCAGGTTAAAGGACCCAATTGAAGTCCTGAGTCCTCAGCACCAGGCCCTGACTGAGGCCTGAACAGCAGGCCCTGGGCCAAAGCTGACCTCTTGATAAACCTTTCAACCAAAGGTTATATTTGTACCTGCTCATTAATGAATCATTTTTAGCAGTATGATCTCTGTATCTATTCATTGGTGAAATGTGGATTTATCTTAGTGTACTTAAAAATCAGACAAGGCCCCATCTGGCCTTGTTTGGGGCTGAATGGTCAAAGTCAGCTCCCTTGGTTCGTCCTGGGCCCCTGGCCAGGCTTTGGGAGGAACCCAAGAGGAGGATGAAACCAGATGTTCCTGCACTAGAAGTGCTGTCAGTGTGTTCATTCAGCACTGTCAGAGCTGGGCCCTCTCCCAGCGGGGTTGGAGCCTCACGTGTGGCCGGAGGCACCTGCAGGAATTCCCAGTGTCCAGGAGTGGGTCTGCAGCCCTTGGCTGTGACAGCTTCCCCCAGCTGCTGTGTGGATCTGGGGGATGGTAAAGGCTGAGGGTAACAGGTGCTGCATCTTTCTTAATCTCTGCTGCAATCTTTGGTGCTGATGATTGGCTGCATTGCTGAGCTGCTCCTTTTGTAATTATTTTCTAATAATTATGTGTTTTACTTTTGTAATTTATATTACAAATATATACATATAATATACATATAATATACAATGGCTCATTGGTTCCACAGTGTCACAACGGGCTCTGCATTTTGCCAGGCCCCAAAGTGTCACAGTGGTCTCCATGGTCCCACGAGGCCACACAGTGTCACCGTGGTCTCCACAGGAAGGACACTACAGAGCTCAGATGTTTCAGGGGCTGATGAGCTGCAGCCCCCAGAGGCCAAAGCCAGACAGACCTGTCTGTCCTGCAGGTTGGTCTGGGAACAACCCATGGATATTCAAAATTTTGAATGTGAAATCCCAGTTTCAGCCCTTTGTTCCTGGAGGACAAGACCAGTTCTTTTCCATAGAAGTGAAAGCACAGAGCCCCTGTGTTTGGAAGGCAGGTGAGAGCTAGCCATCAGGAGGCCAAGGCCAGCCAAACCTTTCTGTAATGGCAGCTTTGTGTAGGAGCAATCTTTGGATATAGCACTTTTTGAGGTGGAATCCCAATTTCAGCCATGGGTGCCTGGAGAAGGATGGTTCTTTTCCACAGGAAGGAAACCACGGAGCCCCAGTGTTTCAGGGCAGAATAGAGGCAACCACCAGAGGCCAAGACCAGTCAGACCTGTCTGTCCTGGCAGCTTTTGACTGGAAGAAACCCTTGCATATAGGGACCTTTGGAAGAAAAGTACCAATTTTGGCCATGGGTGCCTGCGCAGGAGGGACGGTTATTTTCCATAGAAGGAAGGCCCAGAGCCCCAGTGTTTGAAGGCAGATGGGAGCCAGCTGTCAGGAAGACAAGGTCAGCCAGACTCATTGGTTATGGCAGCTTTGGTCTGGCTGCAATCCCTGAATATTGGGAATTTTGGATAGGGAATCCCATTTTAGCTATGGATGCTTGAATGAGAAGGGCAGTTCTTTTCCATTTGAAGGAAAGCCCAGAGCCTCAGGGTTACAGGGCTACATGAGAAGAGACCTTCGACATGCCAAGGGCAGTTGGACCAGTCAGGCCAAGCCAAGCAGACCTGTTCCCTGTTACCTTGGATTCATGGGGCCCCACAGTGTCACAATGGTGCTGACCTATTGGATCCTTGGTTCCATGAGGCCCAGATGTGTCACACTGGCCTCTTGTTTCCATGGGGCTCCAGAGTGTTACAATGGTCCCTTGCTTCCATGAGGCCTTGCGGTGTCACAGGGGTCTCCTTGGTGCTGCAGTATCACAATGGACCCTTGGTTCCAGGAGGACGAGGAGGAGAAGAATGAGGAGGAGGAGGAGGAGAAGGACAAGGAGGAGGAGTGGGACAAGGATGAGGAATACAAGGAGGAGGATGAGGAAAAAGAGGAGGACAAGTAGGAGGACGAGGAGAAGGAAGGTGGACGAGGAAGATGAGGAGGGGGATGAGGACAAGGACCAGGAGGAGGACAAGGAGGAAGATGAGGAAGGGGAGGATGAGCAGGAGGACAAGGAGGATGAGGAGGAGGAGACTGATGAAGAGGAGGAGGAGCAATACAAGGAGGAGGAAGAGGAGGATGAGGACGAAGATGAAGCTGAGGAGGAAGACGAGGAAGAGGACAAGGTGGAGGATGAGGATGATGATGATGAGGAGGGGGAGGGGCACAATAATGAGTAGAAAGATGATGACTAGGATGAGGAGGAGGAAAAGGAGGATGAGAAGGGGAATGAGGAAAAGGCGGATGAGCAGAATGACGAAGCTGAGGAGGAGGATGAGGAGGAGGAGCAGGACAAGAAAGAGCAGGATGAGGAGGATGAGGAGGATGAGGAGGATGAGGAGGATGAGGAGGAGAAGAAGTAAAAGGAGGACGAGAGGAGGAAGCGGACAAGAAGTAAAAGGAGGACGAGAAGGAGAATGAGGATGAAGAGTGGGAGGAGGGGGAGGAGGTGGAAAACAAGGATGAGGAGGAGGTGGACGAGGAGGAAGAAAATGAGGAGGAGGAAGAGGAAAGATGATGGGCAGGAGAAGAACAAGGACGAGGATGAAATGGAGCATAAGGATGAGAAGGAGGATGAGAAGGAGCACGAGGACGAGGAGGAGGAGGACGAGGACAAAGAGGAGGACAACGAAAAGGATGAGGTGGAGTATGAGGAGGAGGAGGAGAAGGAAGAGGAGGACGAGGACGAAAAGGAGGAAGAGGAGGAGGACGAGGACAAGGAGGAAGTTGAGGACAAGGAGGAGGAGCAGGAGGAGGACAGTGATGAGGAGGAAGATAAGGACAAAGACGAGGAGGAGGAAGAGGAGGGCAAGGAGGAGGATGAGGAGGAAGAAGACGAGCAGAAGGAAGAGGATAAGGAGGATGAGGATGAGGACGAGAAGGAGGACAAGAAGGAGGAGGACTTGGAGGGCAAGGATGAGGATGAGGAGGAAGATGGGGAAGACAAAGAGGGGGAGGAGGACGAGGATGAGGAGGAGCATGAGGACGAGAAGAATGACAAAGAGGAGGAGGATAAAGAGGAGGAGGAGGAGGAGGATGACGAGGAGGAGGAGGATGAGTAGGAGGAGGACTAAGAGGAGAAGGATGAGGAGGTGGGGGAGGTCAAGGATGAGATGTAGGATGAGGACAAGGATGAGGAGGTGGACGAGGACGACAAGGATGGACAGGAGGATGAGGACGACAAAGAGAAGGAGAAGGAGCAGGAGGAGGACTATGAGGACAAGGAGGACACGGACGAAGAGAAGGATGAGATGGAGGATGCGGTGGAGGATGAGGAAGAAGACAAAGATGAGGACGAGGAGGATGAGGATGATGAAGAGGAGGACAAGCAGGAGGCGGAGGAGGAGGACGAGAAGGAGGAAGAAAAAGAGGAGAAAAACGACGAGGAGGAGGATGAGGAGGAGGATGAGAAAGAGGATGAGTAGGAGGAGGAGGATGTGGAGAAGGATGAGAATGAGGAGGAGGAGGAGGAGGAGGACAAAGACGAGGAGGTTGACGACGAGGAGGTTGACAACGAGGAGGACGGAAAGGAGGTCAAGGGGGAGGAGGAGGAGTACGAAGATGAGGAGGGGGAGGAGAAAGAGGACGAGGACAAGGAGTAATAGGAGGAAGGGGAGAATTAGGAGGATGAGCAGGACGAGGGGGATGATGAGGAACAAAAGGATGACAAGGTGTAGGATGAGGAGGAGGAGAAGGATGAGGAGGAGAGGACAAGGAGGAGGAGGAGGAGGACAAGTAGGCAGACAAAAAGGACAAGGACCACAACAAAGAGAATCTTGAGGAGGAGGAGGAGGATGAGGTGGAGGAGGAAAATGAGGAGGAAAAGGAGAAAGAGGAGGAAGTCGAGGAGGAGGAGGAGAAAGGTGACGACGACAACGAGGAACACAAGGACGAGGAGAAGGAAAAGGTGGAGGATGCAGGAAAGGAGGAGAATGTGGAGAAGGAGGAGGACAAGGATGACGATGAAGATGAGGTTGAGGAAGACAAGGACGAAGAGAAGGACAAGGTGGAGGAGGAGGAGGAGGAGGATGACAAGGAGGTGGATGAGGAGGAGCACGAAGACGAGGACGAGGACGAGGAGGCGAATGAGTAGGACGAAGAGGAGGATGAGATGGAGGAGGAGGAGGAGGAAAAGGAAGAGGAGGAGGAAGATGAGGAGGAGAAGGACAAGTAAGATGAGGAAGAGGTGGAGGAAAAGGAGGGCGAGGATGAGGATGAGGATGAGGACGAGGAATACAAGGAGGATGAGGAGGACTAGCACGAGGACGAGGAGGAGGATGAGGAGGAGGACAAGGATGAGGAGGATGAGGTCAACAAGGAGGAGGAGGACGAGGATGAGGAGAATGATGAGGAAAACAATGAGGAGGAGGTCAAAGCGGAGGAGGAGGACAAGGAGGAGGATGTGGAGGAGGAGGGGGATAAAGAGGAAGACGAGTAGGAGGATGATGAGGACAAAGATGAGGAGGAGGAGGAGGAGGACAAGGAGGATGAAGAGGAGGAGGAGGAGGACGAGGATGAAGAGGAAGACCAGGATGAGGGCAAGCAGGACGATGAGGAGGAAGATGACAAGGATGAGGAGGATGAGGAAGAGGATGATGAGGAGGGCAGGGAGGAAGATGACTATGAGGATGAGGAAGAGAACGGGGACTAGGAGGAGGATAAGCAAGATGAGTAGAGGATGAGGAGTAGGAGGCGGAGGAGGAAAAGGAGGATGAGGATGAGGATGAGTATGAGGAGGACGAACAAGATAGCGAGGAGTACGGGGATGAGGATGAGGAGGAGAACGAAAATGAGGAGGAGGTGGACATGGACGAGGAGGATAAGGAGAAGAAAGAGGATGAGGAGGATAAAGATTGGTGGAGGAGGATGAGGACGAAGAGGAGGTGTATGAGGAGGACGAGGAGGACGACGAGGAGGAGGAGAGGTGAAGGAAGAGAAAGACAAGAATAAGGACGAGGATGAGGACTAGGAGGAGGATGAGGAGGATGAGAATGAGAGGACAAGGAGGAAGAGGAGGAGGAGGAAGAAAAGGAAGGTGAGGAGGAAGAGGATCAGGATGACGAGGACTAGGATGAGGACGCGGAGGAGGATGAGGATGAGGAGGATGAGGAGGAAATGGAGGAGGACAAGCAGGAGGACAAAGGGGAGGAGGATGAGGAGAAAGAGAAAGAGGAGGTGGAGGAGGATGATGTGGCGGACGGCGAGGAAATGGACGAGAAGGAAGACGAGGAGGAGGAGATGGGGATGAGAATGAGAGGACAAAGAGGATGAGGAGGAGTTGGAAGACAAGGAGGATGAGGAGGAGGAGGAAGACAAGGAGGATGGCGAGCAGAATGAGGTGGTCAAGGATGAGGACGAGGCCAAGGACGATGAACATGAGGAGGAGGAGGACAAGGATAATGCGGAGGACGAGGAGGAAGACAAGGAGGAGAAGGAGGAGGAGGACGAGGAGGAGGAGGAGGATGAGGACCAGAAGGAGGAGTATGTGGAGTACCAGAAGGGTGAGGACGAGGAGGAGGGGTTAGGAAAATAGCAAGGAGGAGGAGGACAAGGAGGAAGAGGACGACAAGGTGGAGGAAGAGGAGGATGAGGATCAGAAGAAGGACAAGGATGAGGATGAGGAGGATGAGGAAGAGGACGATGTGGAGGGCAGGGACGGGTAGAAGTATGAGGATGAGGACAAGGATGAGGACTAGGAAGAGGACAAGTAATATGCGAAGTAGAGTATGAGGAGTAAGAGGAGGAAAAGAAAGAGGAGGATGAGAATGAGGATGAGGATGAGGACAACGAGGAATAGGAGGAGGAGTATGAGGTGGAAGATAAGGAGGAGGAGGAGGGTGAGAAGAAGGAGGAGGATGAGGTGGAGGAATAAAAGGAGGAGGAGGATAAGGAGGACGGCATACTTGGAGGAGAACCAGGCTGAGGAGAAGGAGGACAAGGAGTACGAGGAGGAGGACGAGAACAAGGACAAGGAGGAGGAAGAGGAGGAGGACGATGAGGACGAGTAGGAGGACAAGGAGGACAAGAAGGATGAGGAGAAGGAGGAGGAGGAAGAGAAGGACGAGGAGGAAGAGGAGGAGGAAGACTAGGAGGAGGAGGAGGAGGAGGAGGAGGAGGAAGACTAGGAGGAGGAGGAGGAGGAGGAGGAGGAGGAGGAGGAGGAGGAGGAGGAGGAGGAGGAGGAGGAGGAAGAGGACGAGGAAGAGGATAATGAGGAGGAGGAGGACGAGGAGGAGGAGGAGGAAGAGGAGAAGGAGGAGGAAGACGAGGAGGAAGAGGAGGAGGAGGAGAAACAGGAAGAGGAGGAGGAGGACAAGAACAAGGAAGAGGACGAGGAGGACGAGGACGAGGAGGAGGATGAGGAGGACATGGAGGACGAGGATGAGGAGGAGGACGAGGAGGAGGAGGAAGAGGAGGAGGAGGACGCAGAGGACGAGGAAGAGGAGGAGGACTAGGAGGAGGATGAGGAGGAAATTAAGGAGGTGGAGGAGGAGAACTAGGAGAAAGAGGAAGAGGACGAGGAGGAGGAGGAGGAGAGGAGGACATGGAGGATGAGGAGGAGGAGAAGTAGAAGGAGGAGGAGGACGCAGAGGATGAGGAAGAGGAGGAGGAGTAGGCGTACGAGAAGGATGAGGAGGAAGAAAAGGAGGTGGAGGAGGAGGAGTAGGAGGAGGAGGACGAGGAGGAGAAGGATGAAAAGTTGGAGCACGAGGATGAGGAGGACACGGAGGATGAGGAAAAGGAGGAGGACGAGGAGGAGCAGTAGGAGGAGGAGGACAAGGAGAAGGAGGAGGAGGCGGAGGACAAAGAGGAGGTGGAGGAGGAAAAGGAGGAGGAGGATAAGGTGGATGGAACAGTTGGAGGTGGACCAGGTTGAGGAGAAGGAGGACAAGGAGTACAAGGAAGAAGACAAGAAAAGGACAAGGAGGAGGAGGAGGACACGGAGGAGGAGGACAAGGAGGATGATGAAGAGGAGGAGGAGGAGGAGTAGGAGGTGGACGAGGATGAGGACGAGGACGAGGAGGATGAGGACGAGGACGAAGAGGAGGAGGCAGTCGAAGAGGACGAGGAGGAGGAGGAAGAGGAGGAGGAGGACAAGGACAAGGAGGAGGAAAGTGAGGAGGACGAGGAGGAGGAGGAGGACAAGGACGACGAAAAGGAGGATGACGAGGACGAGGAGGACGAGGAGGAGGAGGACGAGGAGGATGAGGAGGACGAGGAGGAGGACAAGGAGGAGGAGGAGGAGGATAGGGGAAGAGAAGGAGGAGGAGCAGGACGAGGAGGAGGATGAGGAGGACAAAGAGGACGAAAAGGAGGAAGACGAGGACGAGGAGGACAAAGAGGAGGACGAAGAGGACACGGAGGACGAGGAGGACACAGAGGATGAGGAGGAGGAGGAATAGTTGAACGAGGAGGAGGAGAAGGATGAGTAGGAGGAGGTGTAGGAAAAGGAGGATAAGGAGAAGGAGAAGGAGGAGGAGGACAAGGAGGAGGAGGACGAGGAGGACGAGGATGACACGGAGGATGAGGAGTAGGAGGAGGAGGACAAGGAGAAGGAGGAGGAGGAGGAGCAGGACGAGGACGTGGAGGACGAGGAGGAGGAGGAGGACAAGGAGGATGAAACGTAGGAGGATGAGGATGAGGAGGACGAGGAGGAGGAGGACGAGGAGGAGGTGGAGGCGGAAAAGGAGGCAGAGGATAAGGTGTATGAAATAGTTGGAGGAGGACCAGGCTGAGGAGAAGGAGGACAAGGAGTACATGGAAGAGGACGACAAAAAGGACAAGGAGCAGGAGGAGGAAAAGGAGGAGGAGGACGAGGACGAGGACGAGGACGACGACAGGGAGGACAAGGAGGAGGAGGAGCATGAGGAGGAGGACGAGGAGGATGAGGAGGATGAGGAGGAGGAGAAGGAGGAGGAGAAGGAGGAGGAGGAGGAGGACGAGGAGGAGGAGGATGAGGACGAGGAGGAGGAGGAGGAGGAGGACAAGGAGGACGAAAAGGAGGAGGATGATGACGAGGAGGAGGAGGACGAGGAGAATGAGGAGGACGAATGGAGGAAGACGAGGACGAGCAGGAGGAGGACGAGGAGGATGAGGAGGACGAGGAGGAGGACAAGGAGGAGGAGGACGAGGAGGACGAGGATGACACGGAGGATGAGGAGTAGGAGGAGGAGGACAAGGAGAAGGAGGAGGAGGAGGACGAGGACGTGGAGGACGAAGAGAAGGAGGAGGAGGAGGACGAGGAGGAGGAGGACGAAGAGGATGAGGAGGACGAGGAGGAGGGCAAGGAGGAGGAGGAGGACGAGGAGGAGGAGCAGGACACGGAGGATGAGGAGTAGGAGGAGGACGAAGAGGAGAACGAGGAGGAGGAGGAGTAGGAGGAGGAGGAGGACAAGAAGAAGGAGGAGGAGGAGGAGGACAAAGAGGAGGTGGAGGAGGATGAGGAGGAGGAGTATAAGGTGGATGGGATAGTTGGAGGTGGATGAGGCTGAGGAGAAGGAGGACAAGGAGTACAAAGAAGAGGACGAGAAAAAGGACAAGGAGGAGGAGAACACGGAGGCGGAGGACAAGAAGGAGGAGGACACGGAGGAGGACGAGGAGGAGAAGGACGACGAGGAGGTCGAGGAGGATGATGAAGAGGAGGAGGAGGAGGAGGAGTAAGAGTGGGACGACGATGAGGATGAGGACGAGGACGAGGAGGATGAGGACGAGGACGAAGAGGAGGAGGCGGACGAAGAGGACGAGGAGGAGGAGGAGGAGGAGGAAGAGGAGGACGAGGAGGAGAAACAGGAGGAGGAGGAGGAAAACGAGGACGAGAATGAGGACAAGTAAGAGGATGAGGAGGATGAGGAGGACGCAGAGGACGAGGAAGAGGAGCAGGAGTCTGAGGAGGATGAGGAGGACGAGGAGGAGGAGGAGGACAAGGACGAGGAGGAGGAAAAGGAGGAGGACGAGGACGAGGAGGACAAGGAGGAGGAGGAGGAGGAGGAGGAGGAGGAGGACGAGGAGGACGAGGAGGACGAGGAGGAGGAGGAGGAGCAGGACGGGGAAGAGAAGGAGGAGGAGCAGGACGAGGACAAGGAAGAGGAGGACAAAGAGGACGAAAAGGAGAAAGACGAGGACGAGGAGGACAAGGAGGAGGACAAGGAGGAGGACGAAGAGGACACGGAGGACGAGGAGGACACAGAGGACGGGGAGGAGGAGGAATAGTTGAATGAGGAGGACGAGAAGGATGAGCAGGAGGAGGTGTAGGAAAAGGAGGATAAGGAGAAGGAGGAGGAGGAGGACAAGGAGGAGGAGGACGAGGAGGATGAGGATGACACAGAGGATGAGGAGTAGGAGGAGGACGACAAGAAGAAGGAGGAGGAGGATGAGGAGGACGAGGACAAGGACGAGGAGGAGGAGGACGAGGAGGAGGTGAAGGCGGAAAAGGAGGCAGAGGATAAGGTGTATGAAATAGTTGGAGGAGGACCAGGCTGAGGAGAAGGAGGACAAGGAGTACACGGAAGAGGATGACAAAAAGGACAAGGAGCAGGAGGAGGAAAAGGAGGAGGAGGAGGAGGAGGAGGAGGACGAGGAGGACGAGGAGGAGGTGGAGGCGGAAAAGGAGGCAGAGGATAAGGTGTATGAAATAGTTGGAGGAGGACCAGGCTGAGGAGTAGGAGGACAAGGAGTACACGGAAGAGGATGACAAAAAGGACAAGGAGCAGGAGGAGGAAAAGGAGGAGGAGGAGGACGAGGACGAGGACGACGACGACGACAGGGAGGACAAGGAGGAGGCGGAGCAGGAGGAGGAGGATGAGGAGGATGAGGAGGATGAGGAGGAGGAGAAGGAGGAGGAGAAGGAGGAGGAGGAGGAGGACGAGGACATGGAGGACGAGGAGGAGGATGAGGAGGACGAGGAGGAGGAGGAGGACAAGGACGAGGAGGAGGAAAAGGAGGAGGAAGAGGACGAGGAGGAGGAGGAGGAGGAGGAGGACGAGGAGGACGAGGAGGACGAGGAGGACGAGGAGGATGAGGAGGACGAGGAGGAGGACAAGGAGGAGGAGGAGGAGGAGGAGGACGGGGAAGAGAAGGAGGAGGAGCATGACGAGGAGGAGGACGAGGAGGACAAAGAGGACGAAAAGGAGGAAGACGAGGACGAGGAGGACAAGGAGGAGGACAAGGAGGAGGACGAAGAGGACACGGAGGACGAGGAGGACACAGAGGATGAGGAGGAGGAGGAATAGTTGAATGAGGAGGACGAGAAGGATGAGTAGGAGGAGGTGTAGGAAAAGGAGGATAAGGAGAAGGAGGAGGAGGAGGAGGACAAGGAGGAGGAGGACGAGGAGGATGAGGATGACACGGAGGATGAGGAGTAGGAGGAGGAGGACAAGGAGAAGGAGGAGGAGGATGAGGAGGACGAGGACGAGGAGGAGGAGGACGAGGAGGAGGTGGAGGCGGAAAAGGAGGCAGAGGATAAGGTGTATGAAATAGTTGGAGGAGGACCAGGCTGAGGAGAAGGAGGACAAGGAGTACATGGAAGAGGACGACAAAAAGGACAAGGAGGAGGAAGAGGAAAAGGAGGATGAGGAGGACGAGGAGGAGGACAAGGAGGAGGAGCAGGAGGAGGAGGACGAGGAGGATGAGGAGGATGAGGAGGAGGAGAAGGAGGAGGAGAAGGAGGAGGAGGAGGAGAATGAGGACATGGAGGACGAGGAGGCGGAGGAGGAGGAAGAGGAGAACGAGGAGGAGGAGGAGGAGGAGGAGGAGGAGGAGGAGGAGGAGGAGGAGGAGGAGGAGGAGGAGGAGGAGGAGGAGGAGGAGGAGGACAAGGAGTACAAAGAAGAGGACGAGAAAAAGGACAAGGAGGAGGATGAGGATACGGAGGCGGAGGACAAGAAGGAGGAGGACACGGAGGAGGACGAGGAGGAGAAGGACGACGAGGAGGTCGAGGAGGATGATGAAGAGGAGGAGGAGGAGGAGTAGGAGTGGGACGAGGATGAGGATGAGGACGAGGACGAGGAGGATGAGGGTGAGGATGAAGAGGAGGAGGCGGACGAAGAGGACGAGGAGGAGGAGGAGGAGGAAGAGGAGGACGAGGAGGAGAAACAGGAGGAGGAGGATGAGAATGAGGACAAGTAAGAGGATGAGGAGGATGAGGAGGAGGAGTAGGACAAGGACGAGGAGGAGGGAAAGGAGGAGGACGAGGACGAGGAGGACGAGGAGGAGGACAAGGAGGAGGAGGAGGAGGAAGAGGAGGAGGAGGCCAAAGAGGACGAAAACGAGGAAGACCAGGACGAGGAGGACAAGGAGGACGACAAGGAGGAGGACGAAGAGGACACGGAGGACGGGGAGGACACAGAGGATGAGGAGGAGGAGGAATAGTTGAACGAGGAGGACGAGAAGGGTGAATAGGAGGAGGTGTAGGAAAAGGAGGATAAGGAGAAGGAGGAGGAGGAGGAGCACAAGGAGGAGGAGGACGAGGATGACACGGAGGATGAGGAGTAGGAGGAGGAGGACAAGGAGAAGGAGGAGTAGGAGGAGGAGGACGAGGATGACACGGAGGATGAGGAGTAGGAGGAGGAGGACAACGAGAAGGAGGAGGACAAGGAGGAGGTGGAGGCGGAGAAGGAGGTGGAGGATAAGGTGTATGAAATATTTGGAGGAGGACAAGGCTGAGCAGAAGGAGGACAAGGAGTACACGGAAGAGGACGACAAAAAGGACAAGGAGCAGGAGGATGAAAAGGAGTAGGAGGACGAGGACGACGACGACGACGTGGAGGACAAGGAGGAGGAGGAGCAGGAGGATGAGGAGGAGGAGAAGGAGGAGGAGAAGGAGGAGGAGGAGGAGAACGAGGACATGGAGGACGAGGAGGCGGAGGAGTAGGAGGAGGACGAGGAGGACGAGGAGGATGAGGAGGACGAGGAGGAGGACAAGGAGGAGGAGGAGGACGAGGAGGAGGAGCAGGACACGGAGGATGAGTAGGAGGAGGAGGAAGAGGAGGAGGAGGAGGAGGAGGAGGAGGAGGAGGAGGAGGAGGAGGATAAAGAGGAGGTGGACGAGGCTGAGGAAAAGGAGGAAAAGGAGTACAAAGAAGAGGACGAGAAAAAGGACAAGGAGGAGGAGGAGGACACGGAGGCAGAGGACAAGAAGGAGGAGGACACGGAGGAGGACGAGGAGGAGAAGGACGACGAGGAGGTCGAGGAGGATGATGAAGAGGAGGAGGAGGAGGAGTAGGAGTGGGATGAGGATGTGGATGAGGACGAGGACGAGGAGGTCGAGGAGGATGATGAAGAGGAGGAGGAGGAGGAGTAGGAGGTGGACGAGGATGAGGACGAGGACGAGGAGGATGAGGACGAGGACGAGGAGGGTGAGGACGAGGACGAAGAGGAGGAGGCGGATGAAGAGGACGAGGAGGAGGAGGAGGAGGAGGAAGAGGAGGACGAGGAGGAGAAACAGGAGGAGGAAGAGGAAAACGAGAATGAGGAAAAGTAAGAGGATGAGGAGGATTAGGAGGATGCAGAGGACGAGGAAGAGGAGCAGGAGTCTGAGGAGGATGAGGAGGACGAGGAGGAGGAGGAGGACAAGGAGGAGGAAAAGGAGGAGGATGAGGACGAGGAGGACGAGGAGGAGGAGGAGGACGAGGAGGAGGAGGAGGAGGACCAGGATGAGGAGGAGGAAGAGGAGTAAGAGGACGAGGAGGGGGACAAGGACGACGAAAAGGAGGATGACAAGGACGAGGAGGACGAGGAGGAGGAGGACGAGGAGGATGAGGAGGACGAGGAGGAGGACAAGGAGGAGGAGGAGGAGGAGGACGGGGAAGAGAAGGAGGAGGAGCAGGACGAGGAGGAGGATGAGGAGGACAAAGAGGACGAAAAGGAGGAAGATGAGGACGAGGAGGACAAGGAGGAGGACAAGGAGGAGGACGAAGAGGACACGGAGGACGAGGAGGACACGGAGGATGAGGAGGAGGAGGAATAGTTGAACGAGGAGGACGAGAAGGATGAGTAGGAGGAGGTGCAGGAAAAGGAGGATAAGGAGAAGGAGGAGGACAAGGAGGTGGAGGACGAGGAGAATGAGGAGGACGAAAGGAGGAAGACGAGGACGAGGAGGAGGACGAGGAGGAGGAGCAGGACACGGAGGATGAGGAGTAGGAGGAGGAGGAGGAGGAGGATGAGGAAGAGGAGGAGGAGGAGGAGGAGGACGAGGAGGAGGAGGAGGAGGAGGAAAAGGAGGAGTACGAGGACGAGGAGGAGGAGGAGGACAAGGTAGAGAATGAGGAGGAGGAGGAGGAGGAGGAGGAGGAGGAGGAGGAGGAGGATGAGTAGGAGGAGGAGGAGGAGGAGGAGGAGGAGGAGGAGTGGGACGAGGATAAGGATGAGGAGGAGGACGAGGAGGATGAGGATGAGGATGAGGAGGATGAGGACGAGGACGATGAGGAGGAGGTGGATGAAGAGGACGAGGTGGATGAGAAGCAGGAGGAGGAGGAGGAGGAGGAGGAGGAGGAGGAGGAGGAGGAGGAGGAGGACGACGATGACGACGACGACGACGACGATGACGACGAGGACGAGGGATGATGAGGACAAGGAGGAGAAGGAGGAGGACAAGGAGGACGAAAAGGAGGAGGACGAGGAAGAGGAGGATGAGGAGGAGGAGGACGAGGACGTGCAGGACGAGGACGACAAGGAGGAGGAGGACGCGAGGACAAGGAGGAGGACAAGGAGGAGGACGAGGAGGGCGAGGAGGACACAGAGGATGAGGAGGACGAGGAAGAGGAAGAGTTGAACGAGGAGGATGAGGAGGAGGATTAGGAGGAGGAGTAGGAACAGCAGGACAAGGAGAAGGAGGAGGAGGAGGAGGACAAAGAGGAGGTGGACATGGAAAAGGAGGAGGAGAAAACGGTGGATGAAATAGTTGGAGGAGGACCAGGCTGAGGAGAAGGAGGACAAGGAGAATGAGGAAGAGGACGAAAAAAAGGACAAGGTGGAGGAGGAGGACAAGGAGGAGGAGGACGAGGAGGCGGAGGAGGACGAGGACGTGGAGGATGAGGAGAAGGAGGAGGACGAGGATGTGGAGGACGAGGAGGACGAGGAGGAGAGGGACGAGGAAGATGAGGTGGACGTGAAGGAGGAGGAGGAGGAGGCGGAATATGATGAGAAGGAGGAGGAGGGAGAGGAGAATGAGGAGGAGGAGGAGGATGAGTAGGAGGAGGAGGTGGACAAGGAGGAGGAGGACGAGGAGGAGGATGGTGAGGAGGAGAAGGAGGAGTAGGAGGGCGATGAGGATGAGGACAAGGACGCGGAGGATTAGGCGGAGGAGGAAGATGAGGAGGCGGACGAAGAGAAAGAGAAGGACGAGGACGAGGAGGACGAGGAGGACAGGGAGGATGCGGAGGACGAGGAGGAGGAAGAGTTGAACGAGGAGGACGAGTAGGAGGATTAGGAGGAGGAGTAGGAAAAGGAGGACAAAGGGAAGGAGGAGGAGGAGGAGGACAAAGAGGAGGTGGACATGGAAAAGGAGGAGGAGAATAAGGTGGATGAAATAGTTGGAGGGGAACCAGGCTGAGGAGAAGGAGGAAGAGGAGAATGAGGACGAGGACGAAGAGGAGGAGGCGGACGAAGAGGACGAGGAGGACGAGGACGAGGAGGATGAGGAGCAGGAGGAGGAGGAGGAGACGGAGGAGGAGGAGGTGGAGGAGGAGGAGGAGGAGGAGTAGGAGGAGGAGGAGAAGGATGACGACGGCGAGGACGAGCAAGACGAGGAGGTGGAAAATAAGGATGAGGAGGAGAAGGACATGGAGGAGGAGGAAAAGGACACGGAGGAGGAAAAGCAGGAGGACGTGGACGAGGAGGACAAGGAGGAAGAGGACGAGGACGAGGACAATGAGGAGGAGGAGGAGGAGGAGGAGGAGGAGGAGGAGGAGGAGGAGGAGGAGGAGGAGGAGGAGGAGGAGGAGGACGAGGAGGAGGAAGAGGAGGTGGATGATGAGGAGGAGGATAAGGACAAGGAGGACGCGGAGGAGGACAAGGAGGAGGAGGACGACGAGGAGGTCGAGGAGGATGATGAAGAGGAGGAGGAGGAGTAGTAGGAGTGGGACGAGGATGAGGATGTGGACGAGGACGAGGAGGATGTGGACGAGGACGAGGAGGATGAGGACGAGGACGAGGAGGATGAGGAGCAGGAGGAGGAGATGGAGGAGGAGGAGGAGGAGGTGGAGGAGGAGGAGGTGGACGAGGATGAGGACGAGGACGAGGAGGATGAGGACGAGGACGAAGAGGAGGAGGCAGTCGAAGAGGACGAGGAGGAGGAGGAAGAGGAGGAGGAGGACAAGGACAAGGAGGAGGAAAGTGAGGAGGACGAGGAGGAGGAGGAGGACAAGGACGACGAAAAGGAGGATGACGAGGACGAGGAGGACGAGGAGGAGGAGGACGAGGAGGATGAGGAGGAGGAGGAGGAGGACGAGGAGGATGAGGAGGACAAGGAGGAGGACAAGGAGTAGGAGGAGGAGGATAGGGGAAGAGAAGGAGGAGGAGCAGGACGAGGAGGAGGATGAGGAGGACAAAGAGGACGAAAAGGAGGAAGACGAGGACGAGGAGGACAAAGAGGAGGACGAAGAGGACACGGAGGACGAGGAGGACACAGAGGATGAGGAGGAGGAGGAATAGTTGAACGAGGAGGAGGAGAAGGATGAGTAGGAGGAGGTGTAGGAAAAGGAGGATAAGGAGAAGGAGAAGGAGGAGGAGGACAAGGAGGAGGAGGACGAGGAGGACGAGGATGACACGGAGGATGAGGAGTAGGAGGAGGAGGACAAGGAGAAGGAGGAGGAGGAGGAGCAGGACGAGGACGTGGAGGACGAGGAGGAGGAGGAGGACAAGGAGGATGAAACGTAGGAGGATGAGGATGAGGAGGACGAGGACGAGGACGAGGAGGAGGTGGAGGCGGAAAAGGAGGCAGAGGATAAGGTGTATGAAATAGTTGGAGGAGGACCAGGCTGAGGAGAAGGAGGACAAGGAGTACATGGAAGAGGACGACAAAAAGGACAAGGAGCAGGAGGAGGAAAAGGAGGAGGAGGACGAGGACGAGGACGACGACGACGACAGGGAGGACAAGGAGGAGGAGGAGCATGAGGAGGAGGACGAGGAGGATGAGAAGGATGAGGAGGAGGAGAAGGAGGAGGAGAAGGAGGAGGAGGAGGAGGACGAGGACATGGAGGACGAGGAGGAGGAGGATGAGGACGAGGAGAAGGAGGAGGACAAGGAGGACGAAAAGGAGGAGGATGATGACGAGGAGGAGGAGGACGAGGAGAATGAGGAGGACGAAAGGAGGAAGACGAGGACGAGCAGGAGGAGGACGAGGAGGATGAGGAGGACGAGGAGGAGGACAAGGAGGAGGAGGACGAGGAGGACGAGGATGACACGGAGGATAAGGAGTAGGAGGAGGAGGACAAGGAGAAGGAGGAGGAGGAGGACGAGGACGTGGAGGACGAAGAGAAGGAGGAGGAGGAGGACGAGGAGGAGGGCAAGGAGGAGGAGGAGGACGAGGAGGAGGAGCAGGACACGGAGGATGAGGAGTAGGAGGAGGACGAAGAGGAGAACGAGGAGGAGGAGGAGTAGGAGGAGGAGGAGGACAAGAAGAAGGAGGAGGAGGAGGAGGACAAAGAGGAGGTGGAGGAGGATGAGGAGGAGGAGTATAAGGTGGATGGGATAGTTGGAGGTGGACGAGGCTGAGGAGAAGGAGGACAAGGAGTACAAAGATGAGGACGAGAAAAAGGACAAGGAGGAGGAGGACACGGAGGCGAAGGACAAGAAGGAGGAGGACACGGAGGAGGATGAGGAGGAGAAGGACGACGAGGAGGTCGAGGAGGATGATGAAGAGGAGGAGGAGGAGGAGGAGTAAGAGTGGGACGACGATGAGGATGAGGACGAGGACGAGGAGGATGAGGACGAGGACGAAGAGGAGGAGGCGGACGAAGAGGACGAGGAGGAGGAGGAGGAGGAGGAAGAGGAGGACGAGGAGGAGAAACAGGAGGAGGAGGAGGAAAACGAGGACGAGAATGAGGACAAGTAAGAGGATGAGGAGGATGAGGAGGACGCAGAGGACGAGGAAGAGGAGCAGGAGTCTGAGGAGGATGAGGAGGACGAGGAGGAGGAGGAGGACAAGGACGAGGAGGAGGAAAAGGAGGAGGACGAGGACGAGGAGGACAAGGAGGAGGAGGAGGAGGAGGAGGAGGACGAGGACGAGGAGGACGAGGAGGACGAGGAGGAGGAGGAGGAGCAGGACGGGGAAGAGAAGGAGGAGGAGCAGGACGAGGACAAGGAAGAGGAGGACAAAGAGGACGAAAAGGAGAAAGACGAGGACGAGGAGGACAAGGAGGAGGACAAGGAGGAGGACGAAGAGGACACGGAGGACGAGGAGGACACAGAGGACGGGGAGGAGGAGGAATAGTTGAATGAGGAGGACGAGAAGGATGAGCAGGAGGAGGTGTAGGAAAAGGAGGATAAGGAGAAGGAGGAGGAGGAGGACAAGGAGGAGGAGGACGAGGAGGATGAGGATGACACAGAGGATGAGGAGTAGGAGGAGGACGACAAGAAGAAGGAGGAGGAGGATGAGGAGGACGAGGACGAGGACGAGGAGGAGGAGGACGAGGAGGAGGTGAAGGCGGAAAAGGAGGCAGAGGATAAGGCGTATGAAATAGTTGGAGGAGGACCAGGCTGAGGAGAAGGAGGACAAGGAGTACACGGAAGAGGATGACAAAAAGGACAAGGAGCACGAGGAGGAAAAGGAGGAGGAGGAGGAGGAGGAGGAGGACGAGGAGGACGAGGAGGAGGTGGAGGCGGAAAAGGAGGCAGAGGATAAGGTGTATGAAATAGTTGGAGGAGGACCAGGCTGAGGAGTAGGAGGACAAGGAGTACACGGAAGAGGATGACAAAAAGGACAAGGAGCAGGAGGAGGAAAAGGAGGAGGAGGAGGACGAGGACGAGGACGACGACGACGACAGGGAGGACAAGGAGGAGGCGGAGCAGGAGGAGGAGGATGAGGAGGATGAGGAGGATGAGGAGGAGGAGAAGGAGGAGGAGAAGGAGGAGGAGGAGGAGGACGAGGACATGGAGGACGAGGAGGAGGATGAGGAGGACGAGGAGGAGGAGGAGGACAAGGACAAGGAGGAGGAAAAGGAGGAGGAAGAGGACGAGGAGGAGGAGGAGGAGGACGAAGAGGACGAGGAGGACGAGGAGGACGAGGAGGATGAGGAGGACGAGGAGGAGGACAAGGAGGAGGAGGAGGAGGAGGAGGACGGGGAAGAGAAGGAGGAGGAGCATGACGAGGAGGAGGACGAGGAGGACAAAGAGGACGAAAAGGAGGAAGACGAGGACGAGGAGGACAAGGAGGAGGACAAGGAGGAGGACGAAGAGGACACGGAGGACGAGGAGGACACAGAGGATGAGGAGGAGGAGGAATAGTTGAATGAGGAGGACGAGAAGGATGAGTAGGAGGAGGTGTAGGAAAAGGAGGATAAGGAGAAGGAGGAGGAGGAGGAGGACAAGGAGGAGGAGGACGAGGAGGATGAGGATGACACGGAGGATGAGGAGTAGGAGGAGGAGGACAAGGAGAAGGAGGAGGAGGATGAGGAGGACGAGGACGAGGAGGAGGAGGACGAGGAGGAGGTGGAGGCGGAAAAGGAG
Source organism: Passer domesticus (assembly GCF_036417665.1). NCBI lineage: Eukaryota > Metazoa > Chordata > Aves > Passeriformes > Passeridae > Passer > Passer domesticus. The sequence goes on along the minus strand of NC_087481.1, from coordinate 800,282 downwards.
GCAGAGGATAAGGTGTATGAAATAGTTGGAGGAGGACCAGGCTGAGGAGAAGGAGGACAAGGAGTACATGGAAGAGGACGACAAAAAGGACAAGGAGGAGGAAGAGGAAAAGGAGGATGAGGAGGACGAGGAGGAGGACAAGGAGGAGGAGCAGGAGGAGGAGGACGAGGAGGATGAGGAGGATGAGGAGGAGGAGAAGGAGGAGGAGAAGGAGGAGGAGGAGGAGAATGAGGACATGGAGGACGAGGAGGCGGAGGAGGAGGAAGAGGAGAACGAGGAGGAGGAGGAGGAGGAGGAGGAGGAGGAGGAGGAGGAGGAGGAGGAGGAGGAGGAGGACAAGGAGTACAAAGAAGAGGACGAGAAAAAGGACAAGGAGGAGGATGAGGATACGGAGGCGGAGGACAAGAAGGAGGAGGACACGGAGGAGGACGAGGAGGAGAAGGACGACGAGGAGGTCGAGGAGGATGATGAAGAGGAGGAGGAGGAGGAGGAGTAGGAGTGGGACGAGGATGAGGATGAGGACGAGGACGAGGAGGATGAGGGTGAGGATGAAGAGGAGGAGGCGGACGAAGAGGACGAGGAGGAGGAGGAGGAGGAAGAGGAGGACGAGGAGGAGAAACAGGAGGAGGAGGATGAGAATGAGGACAAGTAAGAGGATGAGGAGGATGAGGAGGAGGAGTAGGACAAGGACGAGGAGGAGGGAAAGGAGGAGGACGAGGACGAGGAGGACGAGGAGGAGGACAAGGAGGAGGAGGAGGAGGAAGAGGAGGAGGAGGCCAAAGAGGATGAAAACGAGGAAGACCAGGACGAGGAGGACAAGGAGGACGACAAGGAGGAGGACGAAGAGGACACGGAGGACGGGGAGGACACAGAGGATGAGGAGGAGGAGGAATAGTTGAACGAGGAGGACGAGAAGGGTGAATAGGAGGAGGTGTAGGAAAAGGAGGATAAGGAGAAGGAGGAGGAGGAGGAGCACAAGGAGGAGGAGGACGAGGATGACACGGAGGATGAGGAGTAGGAGGAGGAGGACAAGGAGAAGGAGGAGTAGGAGGAGGAGGACGAGGATGACACGGAGGATGAGGAGTAGGAGGAGGAGGACAACGAGAAGGAGGTGGACAAGGAGGAGGTGGAGGCGGAGAAGGAGGTGGAGGATAAGGTGTATGAAATATTTGGAGGAGGACAAGGCTGAGCAGAAGGAGGACAAGGAGTACACGGAAGAGGACGACAAAAAGGACAAGGAGCAGGAGGATGAAAAGGAGTAGGAGGACGAGGACGACGACGACGACGTGGAGGACAAGGAGGAGGAGGAGCAGGAGGATGAGGAGGAGGAGAAGGAGGAGGAGAAGGAGGAGGAGGAGGAGAACGAGGACATGGAGGACGAGGAGGCGGAGGAGTAGGAGGAGGACGAGGAGGACGAGGAGGATGAGGAGGACGAGGAGGAGGACAAGGAGGAGGAGGAGGACGAGGAGGAGGAGCAGGACACGGAGGATGAGTAGGAGGAGGAGGAAGAGGAGAACGAGGAGGAGGAGGAGGAGGAGGAGGAGGAGGAGGAGGAGGAGGAGGAGGAGGAGGAGGAGGAGGAGGAGGAGGAGGAGGAGGATAAAGAGGAGGTGGACGAGGCTGAGGAAAAGGAGGAAAAGGAGTACAAAGAAGAGGACGAGAAAAAGGACAAGGAGGAGGAGGAGGACACGGAGGCAGAGGACAAGAAGGAGGAGGACACGGAGGAGGACGAGGAGGAGAAGGACGACGAGGAGGTCGAGGAGGATGATGAAGAGGAGGAGGAGGAGGAGTAGGAGTGGGATGAGGATGTGGATGAGGACGAGGACGAGGAGGTCGAGGAGGATGATGAAGAGGAGGAGGAGGAGGAGTAGGAGGTGGACGAGGATGAGGACGAGGACGAGGAGGATGAGGACGAGGACGAGGAGGGTGAGGACGAGGACGAAGAGGAGGAGGCGGACGAAGAGGACGAGGAGGAGGAGGAGGAGGAGGAAGAGGAGGACGAGGAGGAGAAACAGGAGGAGGAAGAGGAAAACGAGAATGAGGAAAAGTAAGAGGATGAGGAGGATTAGGAGGATGCAGAGGACGAGGAAGAGGAGGAGGAGTCTGAGGAGGATGAGGAGGACGAGGAGGAGGAGGAGGACAAGGAGGAGGAAAAGGAGGAGGACGAGGACGAGGAGGACGAGGAGGACGAGGAGGACGAGGAGGAGGAGGAGGAGGACCAGGATGAGGAGGAGGAAGAGGAGTAAGAGGACGAGGAGGGGGACAAGGACGACGAAAAGGAGGATGACAAGGACGAGGAGGACGAGGAGGAGGAGGACGAGGAGGATGAGGAGGACGAGGAGGAGGACAAGGAGGAGGAGGAGGAGGAGGACGGGGAAGAGAAGGAGGAGGAGCAGGACGAGGAGGAGGATGAGGAGGACAAAGAGGACGAAAAGGAGGAAGATGAGGACGAGGAGGACAAGGAGGAGGACAAGGAGGAGGACGAAGAGGACACGGAGGACGAGGAGGACACGGAGGATGAGGAGGAGGAGGAATAGTTGAACGAGGAGGACGAGAAGGATGAGTAGGAGGAGGTGCAGGAAAAGGAGGATAAGGAGAAGGAGGAGGAGGAGGAGGACAAGGAGGTGGAGGACGAGGAGAATGAGGAGGACGAAAGGAGGAAGACGAGGACGAGGAGGAGGACGAGGAGGAGGAGCAGGACACGGAGGATGAGGAGTAGGAGGAGGAGGAGGAGGAGGATGAGGAAGAGGAGGAGGAGGAGGAGGAGGAGGAGGAGGAGGAG